>NC_051104.1:7012500-7334375 GCF_901709675.1 Syngnathus acus | reverse complement strand
TTTAGATGAAAAACATAGCACATCACCCACAGAAGAAATCACGGCCTTTAATTGTGAATCTTCTGACCCTATTTGTCAAGCAAGACTCACCCCCAAAACTTGAGCAGCTAAGTCATAGATTTGGATGTCACATTATGACTGCAATAAGTCTAATTAGGCCCGTATGTACAATATGATTATTGTGGTGACCATAACAAATGGTGTGTGTTTTTGCCACACCTCTCAGGTCATTAAAGACGTCCGTCCAAATCTAGTCGTTACCACGGTAACACTTTTGGTGCGTCACACACAGCTAGATTCTTTTTGGGGATTGTGGTATGGTTCAAGTCAAGTCAAGTTTATTTGTATAGCCCTAAATCACAAGCAGTCTCAAAGGGCTTCACATAGACAAAAATTGACAATTATTCTCAAAGCATCCCCTGATCTTAAGCTCCCAAAAGGGCAAGGAAAAACTCAACAAAAAAAAACCTGCCAGGGGAAAATGAGAAACCTTGAGAAGGGACCACAGATGGAAGGATCCCCCTTTCAGGATCACCAGGTTGAAATGGATGCAGAGAGGGCACAAATAATACATCATATGAAAATCAATGAAAAAGTCCAAGTCAGAGCGAAGGGCTGCCGGAGGAGCCCGCCCTCAATTGTCCTGGCAGTGTCTTCGAGGAGGTTGAGCTGCAGTTCCCCCGTCCTGAATTGGCCCACGAGAATCATGATTCACTTTCAAAATATGTGGAGATATGCCCCAACAGGAATGCATGGTGGTTGATTTCCTCAATGGTAAATTGCATTGTTTTCATTTGCATTGAATGCATGACACCCGTTTTTAATATGACTTTTAAATTTCAATATTTAAAAGTAACTCTGATATCTATGCCTTGCTTGTTTAAGCGTATCCCTGTCAAATGTAAATGGAAGAAGTTCATTTATTAATGCACTCATGCAATTTAAAGTTATTGCATAAACTTAAACATAGTTGGCAAAGTCACACACAGACATGAGGGTGGGACTTTTAAAACACATCCCGTAATAGTTTCTTGCTTCATATGTGTAAGTGAAAGCTACAATTCCGAGTTTATTTCCCATAAGTGGCATTGCAACACTTTTTAAATGTGGCTATTTAGAGATTTGTGTGAGTCGTCAGTGCCTTTTTTGTGTGGAAGAACGTTATGCTGTCAAATTGTGTGTTCCTATGGAGGTCAAAGGGGCTTTGTACTTGAAAAAACAAAACTCGTACTTGAAAAAATAAAACTTGAAACTGAAAATAAAAGTGTTGAGTTTGAAAAAAATAAAAAATAAAAAACTTGTATGAAATGTTTTTTCGAGTTGAAAACAGTTTTGCCTCGCTTTGGTAAATGTTTTGAATCAACTATTTATTTTCGAGTTTCACACTTTTGACCCGAATCTGGCGTGGGACTAGCTGAGCAGGGCGTGGAATCTGACAGCTGAAAAGAATGTTTGGAACCACCCCCGGAGACAGCGCCTTCATGGAATGACACGGGCATAGTGTTTTACATGCAGTATAACTTTTATGGGATGTCCTACTAAATCTTTTCTTCTGATGTAATTGATATATGGTACCAAGTATTTATTTGTAATTCTTGCCCTCTTTTATTTAACAATAGCAAATATTAAATCTCTACACGTTGTTGAAATGATAGCAGCATTATGTCTAATTATTTTTGTAGGCTTTTTGCATAGGTACAGCATTGGGCTCAGGTTGAATTTCAGACCGAGAGCGCCCTCTAGCGGTTTTCCTGCTAACATGCAAGGTAACAAGCAAACAAGGCAAGGTCATGAAAGTTTGCTCAGACATCGAGGATTGAAGATCTGATCAGCAGTTTAGGAATAAAAACATGCCGAGGAAGGACGAAAAGAGCTAACTTTGGATAATCGACATCATTTGATATTCATTATAAAAACGGCAGTATGCATATGGAATGGAAGGGAAGGGAGGGGTACTGCACACCTGGCACATGCGGAAATGATCCAATTTCACCTCATTTGCCTGAAATTGGACTGCACGCACAGGTGTCAAATCCAGCCTACCACCGTTGGGTTGGGCTTGAACCAGAGGTCGAGCGAGCCCTCGCGCACCTGAAGGTAATGCACAAATAACTGTCACCATGATGATGATGATTGCCTCCAACGTGAAGTAGCTTATACAAATCGCACCTAAATGCTCACTCCCGATTGCAGATGATTTGAGAAACACAATAGGATAGATAGTGCGAGTTTGCAAGGGAGGACGCCTCCCACGCACAGTTTGGAACAATGCACGGAAGAGGAGGGAACACCTGCCCGCCTGCCTGCCTGCCTGCCTGTTGTATTGACGTTGCCGCTGCAGAGGGCGCGCCACACCACACCACAGCACAGCACGCCACACGATTGAAAGGGCGCAACTGACGCGTGCGCGAGCGAGCCGGTTAGTGAGTGGCCGAGCGAGACAGAGAGCGGCTGTCTGCCTCCTTTCCGGCCGGTGATCTTCCTGTCACCGCAGTGCTTCTCCGCTCTCCCAGCGCCTGCACACCTCCCTCCCTCCCTCGCTCCCTCCCTCCGCTCCTAAGCCCTCGAGCTACCTGCTTTTTCTTCTTCTTCCCATCATCCGTCCTCCTCCACCTGCGCCACGCGGATGCCTGAGTCCTTTTGCAAACTGCAAATGCACGCTGCATCCTCCACATCCCCGGAAGCAGGACGAGCCGACCGGACGCGCTCTTCTATCCTAAACTGAGGCGAGCACGCTGCGAATTGGACCCCGAGGAAAGGCACACTAGGGGCGGACGGTGAATTGAGGAGACGCCGGTGGCTGGGACGGTGGCCACGATCTCATTTAGGTAAGTCTTGGCGTGATTTTATTTGATGCTTTTAAACATGGAGGATTTAAATGGCATGTTGTCGCCCACCACATTGGGACGTGCAAAATGTTTGTTGGACACACTTGGTCATGTATGGAGGAGCTTATTCAAAATCTTTTGTTGCCCTCAAAATTGGATCAGACAACATGCATACTGCCTCAATAGTGATCCGATGGCATCATTGATTGTATTTGAAGGTACTCTTGCGTGAGAGAAAAGGAAGGCTCGTTAAAACTAAGTGAAGTTCTGCTTTTAATACACTGCTTGCTCTCAATGAGTTCCACAGATGATCCGGGGAAATGTCCATGTTTCGCCTTACTTGGGATGATAAATAGACATTTTGCAGGAGAGGGATTGCGCTGGCAGTTTGTCAAGGGCGTGCAATAGATCCTGCTGATGAGCTGGAGGGAGGAGAGGAGAGGAGAGGAGAGGAGAGGAGGGGGGTGGGTGCGTGTTATTAGACATGATGTGGCTACATGCACAGCCTCCTGCATGTCAGCACTTTGACAGGTACATGATGGACAGCATCATCATGCAGCGAGCAGGGGGAAAAGGTTCGATTATATACGCCAAGGTCTCACCGTATGGCATTGAACTCTGAGAACATACTGTAAGTGTTAAAAAAAAAAAAGAAGAAGCTTTGCTTTGGAGATTGCCAATGTTTTTCCTCTGACTTGAACTTAAATGCAGTGTGGATGTCCAAAGTAAAACACGAATCGTGTGTCATGTTGAGGGGCACTTTGGTGTCCCTCAAGGTCCAATTTACATGAATGTATCTCAGGGGGCAAATTACTGGACTCCGACATTACCACGTACGGTCCCAGACAGTAGAAGTTAATAGTCAAGGGTATAAAAGCTACACAGTGGAACCATTAAGGTCAACTCAGTCCATTCGCAGAGGCTGAGGATTTTCAATTCGTTTACGCTGTATTTCAAACCAATTTTCCTTGCCGGGTGTAAAGGAAATAGAAAATAATCAGCTACAGACTTTTTGATCTTCCTGTAAAATAAATAATAAACAGATTTAAAATAAGATCAGCTTGTCTATGAAATTAATTGACAAAACCAAAAACAAGGTAGTTTTTGCTATGACTGTACTGAATTCTGGTTAGTTATGCAACATGTAATTTCACTTATTTTTTGAAAGCGTTTTTTTTTTTAATTTCATTTAGTTAACGGAAATGTTTAGTTATAGTTATTTTGTTAGTTTTCATCAAGGGTCTTTTGTTTTTATTGAGATCATTCTGAAGATATTTTGCAACCCATCTGTTATTTGAAAAAAAATCACCTATTTGCTGTTTTGAAAACAATGAGGCAAAAAGTACAACATAAGTCGAGGTCATTTGCCGCTGGCTGAGCTGAGGTCTTGTGAGATTTGCTGACCGCAAAATTTGAAGTTGTTCCCCATGAATGTTCCAAAGCTGTCTCCAACTTGGCTGCATCTCTAATGAGCTGTATAGAAAATGGAGGCATGCAATTACAAATGGTGGCATTTGAGGTTCCGCTTTAATAAAGTGAGAAACCATTTCACAACTTATTACCATCATCAGTGCGTTCTCGTGCCATATTTCTCTTTGTCACAAACACGCGACCCCCTCTCATGCGCCTTCCTTTCGTCTAAATTTCCAAAAACGAGCTTCTTTTCTGTCTCTAGCGGGCATGTGAAGTCCCCGTCCGTCCTTTGGTTGCGGACACAGATTAGGCTAATTCACACAGCAGCGTGGGATGCTTAATCATTATGCAGCGGCGGCACAACACAGCAGTCTTTATAGTGTTGTAGTTGAGACGGGGGGGGGTGGGGCAAAGCTAGCCGCCGGTGCCTATTGATCGGTCGGCGCGGCTGCTGGCTGGCGTCCACGAGGATGGAGTGCTGACGACAGTCCAAAGTGCTGCCATGATGAGCTGGCCTCGAAAGAGGGATGCTGATGACCGAAGAGGCGTTTGCATCAATAGTTAGTCCACCTGGAGCCATATACTTGGGGTTGTTTCACGTTTCGCCACTTTGTCATAAACTAGTCGAGACGCGGCGGACGCCAAAATGACCTTTACTTCCTTTCTGCTTTGATTTTCTTTTCCCTGGGAGTTATCGGAATAGTAAAACGACACACTAAGTAGCCAGCGAGTGAGACTCTTTTGACCTCTTTAAAGTTTGCAGGGCCAGGATGTTTTTTTTTTTTTTGGATTGAGCACTTAAAGAAATTAGATTTAGTCTGTACCTGTTTTTTTTAACCCCCCCACCAAATTCTTCAGAAAACGCAGATCGATTAAATTTTTCCTGCAGGGGATGGGTGGAAATGACCATAATTCCCGGGAGGGGGGGGGGGGGGGCAGTGCCCCCGCAGAACCCCTTCTAGCGCCGCCGGTGTAGGCGAGTGCCATGTCAGGGCCATAACCAATTAGAGGAAATTTTCAGCAGGTCCAAGTAGCAAGTATTTTACATTTCAAGTGACACATTATGGACGAATGTGAATGCTTAACTGTCATCAGCATTCCCTCCAATAGCAAAACAGTCACTCTTTTGAGCAAAATACTGCAGCATATTTCCAACATTTCTGGAATGACTGACGAAAGAAAAAAATGAAAAAAGGCAAAGTGGGACATTTAAGATTTGATGCTTTCTCTTTCATCTAAGCATATGTCATGGGTGGACCACAGCCGAGTGACACGAGCTGTGAACTTGCCCGCTGCTTTGATTGCATTTTGATGGACTCGTGGGAGGTGTTGACAGCCCCCATACGCTCATCAATCATTCATGCTTTTTCTACGATGAGCTCTTTTAATGACAAAACACACAATGCACAGTCGCTAATGGACACTTTTACAATGTTCCCCATAAGGGTCGAAGTGTTACACGATTAAATACACGTTACGCGCCATTAAACCTGTAGCATCACTCTTCTTTCCCCTCACGGTACATTATAGCATCTAGCATGGCCGTCCCACGGGGACATATTTAAGCAATGATCTATCTTGCTCTTAATTGTGTCCATTCAAAAAACTAATGTGTAATCATTACCGTTTTCTTCATAAGTGCTGATGACAGCGTCTGGCTGCATTATAATGAAAATACTTTTCAATGACTAACATAGTTTAATGGTCATATACTGTTGCGTTATTCCTCGTCATCCTTGGGCAGATCCTCGCATTGATGTCGCGTTGTAAATTTAGCACGTTCAACATCCACTTTGACAAGTGAAATATGGTCATAGATGAGTTGTACTCTAAGCTTGATGCTATGATTAGTTGTGGACTACAAGATTAAGGTTCAAGGCCTTCAGTTTCTAGTGGCAAGGATGGCCTTGAGTGGCAAGAGAAATCCTTTACTGGAGGACCGGCTTGTCACTGAGCTTTTGACCTCTAAGAGTCAATAGGACTACGTTGATAAAAGGGAGAAAATGAGAGAAGTACATTTATCACTTTAAAAATATCCCTTGCCTATTATGAAGCTACTTAGAGTATCAAAGTGCTTGCACTGTCCTGCACTGAATCATTTGTACATGCTCAATGGTCACAGGTTAAGTTACACCACATATGCATTGGTGGTTTCTAGCATGTTCATTATGTAAGTGCCCCCCTTCAAAAAAAACAACAACTGAAATTGTTGTGTAATAGTATAACTGGTAAGACATGTCAATCATTGGATTATGCATAGGGAATTTGCGCCCCCTTGTGGAGTCATCATCTGTAAAAGGGTGGGGGTCTTTTAACATTCTAATGCTTAGTTTCCTTGTTTTATTTGATCTTTTTTAATTATTATTTCTTAACACTACAGTGCAAGATGTTTTTTTAAGAAAAAAATTGTTTGGTTCAGAATTCAAGATATATTTAAAGGACCTTAAAAAAAAGTTTCATTTTACTTCTGCTTTTATTTCTTCTTTGCCATTTGGTGCCCTTCTACTCCTTCATAGTTGTGGCAAAAATGCTTTATTACAGTAATTTTACTTTGTAGTGCAGCAACACCGCACTTGTTCATCCACAGAGAGCTCTTTCAAATCTTTTATTTTACAAATGTCGAAACGTAATCCTTTTGGTATGAGCATTTTTCATTTTGTAAAAATGAACAGGTGGCCCTAATACTACCCCAGTTCTTATTAAGCTCATGTATTGGCTGAGTGGAGATACGACTTTCACTTGCACCAAGTGTCCCTTCACCATCTGCCGACCTCCCGGTTAAAACCAAAAAGGGTTGTCAAACTTTTTCGAGGTATAACATGTCATTCTTAGAGGTGTTGAAAAAGATTTGGCCTTGACATTAGAAACTCTGCAGATAATGTGCCAAACAGGTTTTATGAATAAAGTCTCCGATAAAAGGGAAGAACTGTTCAAGATGGATAAGACTGTTTTAAATCCCTTCAATCATGTGTCACGAATTTCACGTGCCGGTCAAAAAGTAAGCTTATGTGGATTCTCTTTTTTTTCCCTGCACCATCTGAGTGCCCTTCAGCTTTTAATCTCTCCATTTCAAATGCAATGTACTCTTTTTGTCATTTGTAAAGGAAAGCAAATGTCTGAGGGCTTAGGGCATAGTTTAAGTTTCCATTGAATTTGCCAGAGTCGCTTGACAGTGCAGGTGGTTTCGAAAGCATCGCACCATTCACATTGTTGTTATGTGTTGTACACGGTGTGATTAATGACAGCCAGATTTGGAGATAGCGATGTGTCAGCGTTGGAATGGTGCCAGCAGGGCAGCAAAGTGTGTGTGGATGCCTTCTAGTGTGCTTTCTGCTCCTTGTTCTAATGAGCTAGCCACAGATGGGGCTCCCTCCATCATCATCATCATCCCTCCTCCTCCTCCACTCTATTGTCTTCCCGATCAGCCAGGGAGACAAAGAAAGAAGTCAAGAAATGATAGTGATAAAAAGAGGAGAGCGGTGAGGAAAATGTGAAGTGACAAAACAGCGTGAAGGTACACTGGGTTAAGGATGCAGGTGACACAAGCGGGAATTCACAGGAAGGGGTAAGTGGCGAAAATGATGGGGAGATGGAGTGTAAAGTGAAAGACAGGGAGGTGGAAAATGGAGAGCTTGTGATGAAGAAAGTCAGAATTTTCACACGCCAAAAGGATGTGAAATGTAAAGTACAGTACATGGAAAAATGTGCAGATACAAGAGCAGCCACGGCGTCACATCTGGGGCTCACTCTCCATACTTGATGAGCTGTATTAATAATGAGCTCAGCTAGCAGGTGCGCCCGACTTCATTTAGCATCAAAGTGGAGCCTTAGATACACAACGTGCAACATTGGTATTTCTGCAAGGCAAACCAGCAGCACATGATTCAATTGTTGATTCTCATTGCCGCCTTCTTATCAACACTATCTTGACTGATATAGAAAGCATGATTAATAAAAACGATTATTCATCGATTCAATTTATTCAGCTACCAAAAGTGTCAAAACTACCACAAAAGGAGCACAAGTTTATATTATTATTTTTTTGACACCTACAGCCAATTTAAGGCTTTTTCACACTGCATTTTGTTTTTTCGTGGCATCCACAGCGGGCCGGCATAAGCATGTGGTTGCTAAGCTACCAAATAGGTTTCTATGCTGTTAACATTTGCTGAATTATATATTACAGATGCGATAGAAGGAAAGCGTAGGTGCCTCGTATATGGGGATGCAGTGAATGATAGGGAATATGAGCAATTCAGTGGAAAATTATATAGATGGTAATTTGTATTTATTAATTGTGCCCTTCTCGACACTTACTTTTCCGTACATTTTTCACAGGACTGAATTCATTGAAGAATCTGAGGAAATGATCTTCCTTAAGTTACCTTCTTCAGTTATCCGACTGTGATCACAAATATAACAGGTGGTGATTTTATCCACCCCTTAAAGCAGGTAATTATACTTTTATTGGTAAAAAAAAGTTTGGTTACAAAATAAGCTTGGATGGATGGATGGAAGGATGCTAATTGCCAGTGCTGTGTTCTCCATACATGTGATCATCAACAGCTGTGGAATTCCTGCTGACAACTTCCCCGTAATGAGAATATTCGTTGAGAAAATGGCAACATTCTTTTGTGTGTGTAAGCAAAACGCCGTGGTCACTCATGTGGCATCACGCCGTCTACTAATTGATGTTTTGGTTCCATCTCGTGCGACGTCTCCAGCATGGCTGGGTTGTAGGATGAGAAGTGAACGTTGATTTCACTCATCTGTGTCTTGCGCGGATGTATAATTCATGACGTTAACAACAATCGCCGTTGCATATCATTTGACGTACATGTTTGGCGGCTCATGAATTTGAATTGCGTTAATGCCTCTGCTCTTTTGTCTCTCGCTTCTGAGAAATGCCGTGAGTAACGTTTCTCTGTATTGTATCATATTTTAAAGCATGATCTTTTTTTCTCCACCCAGAAGACACCTCTATTGTCACACTCATTCATTATAAATGGAGTCTAGTTGGTTGGAGATACAATCTGTGGTGCATTGTGGGTTTCAGATCCACACCAAGTATAAAGATGTGGCTGGGTGTGCCTTGAACAATATTTTTAAGTCCACAGTGAGGATCAGAAACGAGTTGGCGGTTTGGCTGCTTCACACAAACAAAAAGCTTGACACAATTTGGAAAAGTGATGGTGACTTTTCAAATGCCATCTGGCATTTAATTTGTGCTGTCATTTATTTTTGGCTTGGCCAGGATTGAATGTGCATGATTTGGCTTTGCTAATTAACTAGATTCTGCTATAATCGAAAGACTATTGTATGAAAGCACCCCCTCCCCAAACAAAAAAAAAAAATCTAAACAAAATACCACAGCCTTGGACGAGAAGCAAGCTTAACCGCACACTGTTGTTCAGGCCAATTAGGCTCGCAATGCGCAAGCTTTAGAGTGGCAGACAGGCATTCTCATAGGGAATAAGAAACGAAACAAATCCTTTGAACAGACATGCACAATATCTGTCTTCCTCTGCTTCCCTCCGTCTCACTGGGCCGTGCGGAGACAAGACGACACAAACAGTTGAGCTTATTTACTTTCTAGTTGCACACATGTCCATGTCGCAGCCAGGGAATGGAATGCATGCATATTCACTGATGTGATTATTTCAGACGATATTGGACTTTATTGGTTTTCTGCAATGCAAATTTGCATCACAAGTGATATATTTTTCCCCTGATATTTGTGATATCATCATTTTTTGATATCAATGTCAGAGAGAAACTAATTTACCAGGGAACACAAAGTCAATTAGGACTAAAGAAAGACCAATGAGCCCGTTGACCTTGTGTGTTGTGATCATTACCAGACATTTCAATACGCATCTTGTCTTTATCCATTTATCATGGCAAGTACGTGCATTTAGCTGTTGAAGAATTGTCAATCACTAATATCATGAGTCTTGCTTTGATTTCGTGGAGGCACTAAATTTGCCAGCCCAGCGTGAGAACCAGCAGGTTTTGTGCGTTTCAAAGTATGACATGATAAAGTCTTAAAGCGAAAGAACACTGTATCTCTCTAGTTTTTAAATACGACACAATGTAATGCATGGAATGGGTCACCAAAGAATTCCACATGATTTGGACATGTATAGCCCATTGGTTTTTGTATTTCTGCTACGTATAGCCCATTTGTTTACAATTTTGCATTCTGTTCAGAATTGCTCGGAGCTGGACCGTATCCCAGCTGAGACTACACTCTGAATTGGTTGCCAGTCAGCCACAGGGCACACGAAGAAAGAAAACCATTCACACTCTCATCCAAATCATCCTGGAGTGGGAACTGAGCCCAATCGGGGCTGTATGGAAGTCAAGCAATACAGGATACAATCAGTACCTGCAGTTATGTTGCGTCATTGACAAAGACTACAAGAGGCCACAGAACACCTGCTGGCCTCCCAACTCTGTAACACGCATGACCACCTAATGACGATATCCCAGTGTGAAGGTTGGAACGATTAAGGAAAACATCCTCCCACCTTTGCTGTCTTGTCTTTGTTAGACACGCTCCGGGCTAAATTGAAGGTCAGAAGGTTCCCACCAAGGTAGTAGTTGAGAATCCATGGTAACTACCTGCCAGGTCACTCTAGTTGCCATGACAACACAAAGATCACTGGCTCAACAGTATAATATACCAGGAAGTATTGATTGTGATCAATGAGTGTGAAGAATGAATTCCGCGTGGAGCTACCACCTCTAAAGTTGCCCACTATCAAAACAATTCTATAAATTTCTTGGAACAAAGGTGTGGTGAGATCTCATTAACTTTGGCCTCCAGGGGAAGCGGCTGATCTATCTTTACAGCACAGTAACCTCTCCAAGGGGACATTTGAAATGCTAATTTAATAGCGTCAACCCGTCATATGTGAGCGGTGAGGGGACGAGAGAAGCGTGACCCGTGATCCTCGGCATGCTTGATTCTCTGAGGCGGTTCTGTTGCTCTATGCCCAATCAATAGTGTTGTTATTAAATGCCAGGGTGCCAGTGCTAGCCTGCAAACACAAGGTTAATAAGGCCTCTTTAGTCCACTGTGCTGCCATAGTCTACTGTTTGGACGTTATTACCAAGCTGAGCACAAATTGGACAACAAGGCAAACTACTAATAATCAGTTTTATGTCAGTCTAGTCTAGCCAATTACAATCCAAGCCAGTCTAAGAGCATAAATGAGATATGTGTCACTCACAAATGAGACTACACTGTAGATTTGTAATTCAAACGTAACGTAGTGTGAATCTGTTGTGGATTTTTCATGTCAAGTTAATGGGGAGAAGAAGTTTGAATATACTCGACTGTATATGGACTCATCAAACACTGATGATTTTAATTGGCATGTCAGATTATTAATAACAATACGTGGCGTCACATTCTTAGTTTTAATTTCTGCTGATCCTTTTCATGACTTCAAGAAAGATAAAGCGGATGAGTTGACCTCATTTCAGACGGCAGCAAAGGATGAACTCTACCCACTCTACCTTTTTTGCCTTTTGACCTATTCTCAAAAAACAATGGTGATGAGGAAAGAGATGGAAAATATCCATTGTAAGCAGATGAAGAAGCTATCCTTATCTAGCTTTAGCATTTTGCTGCAACATTGATCCATATTTTATGTATGTCTTGCCCAAGGGCAATATGATTGTAGTCAAGAATCAGACAAGCATTTTTGGTCCTCGGTGGGTTTTGAACCATGATCCTTTGCTCCAAAGCCCACGTTTTTACAAATGACGTATTGCCAAATGGAAATTAAATCAATGTCAGAAAAGTGGCTATGATTATACTACAAGGTACCAATTTTGTCATGAAAATATTCTGACTGTCAATCAGAGGCAGAACAATGAATGAATAGTTCATTTTTTGACCTCTGTGGAAAGACGGCAATATCAGTCGGGTGAGAAAGTATTGATGTGGAAAGATGGAACGCGTGTCAACAAATGATCCGAATTAGAAAGAGAAGGTGCTTTCCGTGGAGGCCCTTTGCGCTTCCCAAAGCTCAGCAGTGGGCAGCAGCTGCGGAATTAGCCGGGAAAATCGGCTTGATGTTGGCTCCCGCGGATATGGGCTCCACCGTGCGAGATAGATCCCGACTTGGAGAAATCTTCTTAAGGGGAGCTTGCGTGAAAACACCTGCGAGCTTTAACATGTGCCGTTCACGCTTCGAAACAAATCGGACTCACTTTCCTGCCACGGACACACGGCTTTGGTGATCTCTGTAGTTGTTTTCAATCAGTCCTAAAATTACTGTAGCGATACAAATTGAATTTGAACTGCGTTGGATTGTCATCCATCTTTCTTTCCTTGTCAATCTGACTTTCAGAAACACTCCTCACACACACACACATTGCTGGGGGTCGACGTCAAGCCATGAAGCTTTACAACTCACCAAGGTCCGATATGCCTCTTGTGGTAATAGCCTCGACTAAGAACATCATTACCCCCCTGAGGAAGTGCGATAGACAGAGAGGAAGAATCCACAATGAGGGAATCGCACTGATGTACAGGACTGGGCAAAAGTTGTTTGAGCCACGCTCTAACCAACACCTCGAATGCAACCAGGCCGAACCTTTTATTTATGTACAGTAATTGTTATTTAGCAGCCACTGCTCTGCTTGTTCCACGAAGAATGACTAATAGTAGTCAGCTGCAATGATTCGGAAGGGTGGATGGTGATGCTAAAGTGACTCAATCGGTAGAAATAAATTCCTCTCTATGCTCAGGATGAATGTTTACTAAAATATCCGTGAGGGTTCAAATGAACAAAAGTGATTTAAATAACAATGTTGACCTTTTAATGTGGTGACAAAATTCCTCTCTGAATGTTTTAAACTCCCATTTCCATATTGAAAGTAGGTAATTGGGACCAATTTGCCCAGCTTTGTATCTGTTGAGGTTGTACACTCTATTTTGCCTTACTTTAAAAGCCTTATGACATTTTTGCCAATCTGACAGGTCATTATAGTGAATACAATATGACAGACGACACCGCGCACAATAGTCATAATGGTCTGTCGAGACACGATTTTCTTTTCTTCCTAAGTTTTGCATTTCAACAGCATTGGAACTCCCTGGTTCTTCTGTATCTACTTGAATAGAAACTCGTGTCTTTGAATAGCAACTTGTTGATTTTGAATGAGTCAGGAGCATCTGACTAACGTCCTCCAATTATTCCCATCAGACGTGGCTTTGTGCATCCGACTTTCACATTTGAAGCATCTATTTGTCTGCACATAAACACATTTTGTCCTTCAACAGTTAGACCGTCAAACCATCTGCCCCTGGGCCTTTTGGCTAGTGACAATGGACACAGCGCTCTATTGTTTTGCCTGTGATTCAGTTATTACACAGAGATTAACACAGTGGAAGATGCCACTGACACCCAGGGGCTTTGGACTCAGCGACAGAGTGACAAAGACAGGAGAGCGAGAGACTTATATCTTGTCTTCCTCCCTCGCCCTCTCTCCGTCTGTTTCGCTGTGCCTCTGACAGACACGTACATACTTGCACATGATGTTACACGCTTATCCAACCATTACCAAACAAACAGTTGCAATTACAATTCAACCCAACACACACACACACAGGCTACACAGTCGGCTGCCGACTTCTCCGTGTTCAGTGGCTGATAAGAGAAATGGCAGCCCAGTGGCATCCGGTCTTGATGTACACGCACACCATTCGAATCGTTTGCATGAAAGAGAAAAAATGGTTGAACTTTAAAATAATGCAAAGGAAATTAGGAGAAGCAATGCAGAGCTGCACAGAGGAGCACGTGAAGAAGCGAGTGAGCGAGAGGGTGACGTCATGCAGGAAGGATGAGGCAAGGTTCCAGTGGGACCACTTCACTCCCCACCTCTGACAGATGTATGGCACCTTAGTGCGATCAAACACAAGCAGCAGGAAGATTTTGTGCTGGAGGAGCGTAGGAATAACATCTGTTGCCTTATTAGATCTGAAACATTCTAGTGGCTTTATTTAGCTACATTACAGAATGATGACCTAATATAAGAAATCACCTCCTGTTCAAGCTACAATGTCAATATTAAACATACTGATGAATTAATACAACTCTTTAAGGAAACAGAAAAACAGCCAAATAATCATTTTAATAATCTGCTTTCATATTTGCTGTTGAGTGGCTACATTTTAGAGTATTTGGACAATTTTAAATGGAAAAAAGGTATCCAAACTATTCATCGATCATCACAAATAATGATCAGTAATTTGGCAAACGATTATTTGTCGATTTATTCATTGCACCGCTAATTAAAATGATGTTGTTTTAGCTGGAAATGACAAAAGAAAGTGGAGAGAAAAAAGGGTAAATTGCGAATTAACAAAATTCTCTCTCATTGTCACACACCTATTTGGAGTCTTTTTTTAAAATTTTTTTTATATAAACTAGATAATAGAACGACCTGTTCCAGGGTCAACACCGTGTCAACTTTGTTGACATAAATATTATCAGCATTATGTGCTAACTAGCCTCTACCGTGTTGTTCCAAATAAACATTCAACCCTGACAGTTTTGCCTCTGCCAGTCTCGCTTGCCTTCATATTTATTTTTCATTAACAGCTTGTGATTGAGTGTGTATTTTGCCAGTGCCGTCACGCCAGGTGTACATCATGCGTGTATTAAATGTCAAAGGCTGCAAGGGATGAAATGTGTGAATGTTGTATCCCCCACCCCCAAAAGCTTCCAGCAGGGGGGATTCTACCTCCGCCCCCGCAACTTCCCCACAGCCTCGAGACTGGCAAACCACCTGGATAAATTTCACACAAAAACATGAACACTTTATAAGCAGGACTGTATCTATTTTTTATTTCAATACAACTTAAAATCTGAAGGGTGTCATAAAATGATGGAGTCTGTGTCAGAGCAGACAAGATTTTGTTCATTTTGAGTAATGTGTCTTCCCGGCACTTAAAACTAATCGCTGTTGTTTTCCCCCTTGTAAAAGCTTTTAAAACAACTGTTATGTACATTTTCATAGCAGCAGTATATCAAAAGTTACTTGCTCCTTTCCTTTTCTATCCAGCTTGTTCAATCCAGTTTCCTTTTTAATGCAGCTTGTTTAGGAGACTGACCTGTCAGTTCTGATCTCCCCCTCTCCAAGTAGCTGCCCTACTTATTTAGAGGAGGCGGCGAGTGACATCACATTGGAGATTGCAGGGTGAAATTTGAACGGGAACAAGAAGTGTGGTAGAGGCAGAAATGGGTTGAAGAGGGACGCTTGGATTTATGTTTGGCAGCTTTTTGCTTTTGTCTTGTCAGTTTTGTGAATAGGCTAGATACCTGAGAACTAGAGATGACGAGGTAGTATCTCCTTTTGAATGCTGTCACGTCTACCATGGAAGCCACCATTGAGTTGGAAATGCGGCATAAAGGCCCCCATAAAGGTGAGGAGATGTGGGCCAGCCCAAAACGAATATGAAAAAAAAAAATAGCATTACTTAACGAATGTGGAATTGCTTGATTGAGCGATTAGTTTAAAGCGTGTATAACAAGTTAAAAAAAAAAAATCATACTGGCCAAGTTTGTTCACCCTTGGTATAGATAGATTGTCCCGCACAATATGTCAGATGGATAAAGATGTAATTTTGGCATCAGGCGACACTCCTAGACTTTCCTTCACTTCTTTTACTTGACTCCCTCCTTCTATTCCAGTGTCAAAAGAAGTGACATTATGAGGGAAATTCTGCGGGGAGGAACGTTACTAAGGGGCTGTGTGACAAGGACAAGAAAGTTTGGAATTATTTTTTACCTCTTGTGTGACTGTGAGGGAATACATTTCTGACTTTTTATGCTGATGCTTTCTCCAGCACGTCTGTGAATACACACCCTAATCTAGGTCAACCTGCTTCATCGACTGCAGCAGCACGCCGTGCGTGCAAATGCGTGCTGTTGCACACTCCAGGCTACCACAGACAATAAATGCATTTTCACAGGATTGAAAGCCATTGAATGTTACTATTTGGTACCGGATGACTTGTGATAAACGATGGACATCAGAGTAATAAAGTTGAGCATATCATAGGAGCCAAAGTAGCTGCAGGTATCGATTGAACGCCTTTGAGGCCGCCGAAGTGCAGCGGGCCTCAGGCGTGAGATCACAGCCGTGTGTGAGCCGCCTCCTCAATGAGCCAATAAGGCCGCTGGAGACGTGAGCCACGTCCACCTCCAGTCTCATCCTCTGGTTTCTTCTGGGCTTTACTCTGGCTTATCGCTCCTCCAGAGGGAACGTAAAACCCGACATGCATTTTCAAGATTGGCGCAGGCAGATTTTCCCTTTCCTAGCTGTTACCACATTAGGTTTGTGATATCTTGCTCGCAGCTGGAATCCCCACATTTATTTATTTTTGTCAAAATCAATACGTACTGCAAGAATGACTGTGACAGAAGCCGCGATCGACAAATGATCACAGCTTCTGTCGCTCCTGCAAGTTAAAAAATAAAATCTATTTATAGCTTTTGGGAGAGCACGCATATTATGTGCTTGCCTACACATGCATACAATTGTGCGCCTACTTCGTCTCTGCGGAGCGCAAACCTAATGATGCATTATTCAGAGTTTAATATGAGACGTTGCGTGGAGGTAAATTAGAGCCATCAATCACGGGAGACGTTTGTATGCGCCATTCGTCCGGGGATCATTTGAGAAAAGCAAAAAGAATCTTTGGCACCTGAAGTGATTGGCTGGCAAAATTGGGTGTGAAAGTGAAAATGATGGTTGCTTCATTTTGAACCTGGCCTCATTCTCAGAGCATTAGCGCTATTAGACATATGTTGGAAATGATTGCTGTGTAAGCTCCTGAGGATGCTTAAGTTGGCAATAAGGGCAAAAAAGTAAGAAGAAGAAAAAAACATTCCGAGCTCAGATTAATAACAAGCAGCATACATCTCGGAGTGCAATTAAACGTGTCCCCATCTCCGTTAAAATGGGGTCCCGGTTGCATTGTGTTCCACAGTAGAAGGTGCTGACAATAGCTGTGGCCGTGTGAAGCATTCTGGGCGAGCACGGCATTGTGACGCGTGATGGGAAACGTGTTCTCGTGGCATTATCGCCAGCTTTGCAATTTTCTCGGCGCAGTAGTGGTCAGTGCACAAGGGTTTTCTATAGAGGATCGCTTTTCATAATGATCCTCATTGTAGCTCATGTAAACAGTTTTGCAGGGAGTTGAAATTGAAGAATTTGCTCTGTCTGCACAGGATGTAATTGCATCTGTTGTCGGTGTGTCACGGCGATAAAGCCGAGCAATAATCGAGGAGATCTGATGAGCCGCACGCCTCAAAACGCTGTTACTCAATGTCGGTAAAGCTCCCACTTCTTTTTGCGAAGGTGTTTAATAAACAGCGGAGGCTCCGAGACGCTCCTCTGCTCTAGTGTTGTCTTTATTCGGGTCTTGCTTGCTCAGGATCCAAAGTGCGGTGACTCATTTGCTTTTATAGAGTAGAGATGCCAGGCTCAGAAGTGCTGTTTGTCAGCCAGAGTGAAAATATCCATCTGCAGGCTGCCTCAGCAGCATCTTTTATTTACCGACGCCACCCTGCCTGGCCTGCTGTCTCTGTCCGCTGGCTAGCAAACTAACTGATAGATGGACTCAACGTTTGATTTACAAACCTTCTGACTTGTTTACGGTCTCTCTTCATGCTAATGGATTAGTTGCCCTCAATGGAGATGCTATCACCCGGCGTGACTGTTGTCAGGCTGCCTACTGAACCATTACTAAGGCTCGTTTTCCTCTTCTATTTAAGTAATTGCTCAGTAAGAGTTTTGTAGATTGTGTGGAATGATTAATCGTGTCTTAGTGGAGACGCTGTTTTTAAATTTGGATTAAAGTGATGGGATGTTGAGGTCCATCCACACAGACCTCAGCTATGGCAAGTAGTACTTTGCGCTTTCCTTCTTTCATTGGCATAGAAACAAGAGTTTGAACATTCAGAGAGAGAGATTGCCCCATTCGTCTGACCACTAAATCAAAAGTAGTCACAGTGGGACACGTAAGGGTTTCATTTTAAAATGGTACTCTCGCACTAAATGAATGACAATATTGTTTGAGCCTTCTGTAGCTACGGTTGTAGTAATTGTAAGACGGCTATCATCATTGCCACGCTTAGCGTTAATGTGCATGGCCCCCAGCTTTGACCTAACAAAAGTTGGCACAAACTTGGATGTCAACATTAGACATTGTAATTGGACTGATGAGTCAGTCTCCCAGGAAAGCGACTCCACTTGGCTCATTATTTACTCTGCTCTATTGACAATGTCCACTCCCTGTGGTCTCTTTGCTCTAAAACTTGCTGTCCTACTTTCCCATTTCTCCCAGAATTTCGAGCAAGCTTTTAAAGAAGATGAAATATAAATGTCAGTTGTTTCCACTTTCTAACCCACCATCCCTTTACTTGTGTTAAAGTTTGAGCGAAGCTTAGATTTATAATGACGTAAAGCATTTGTAGCAATCACGCGCACCTTATAGACTTTGCCTCCTCCGTGTTCAATCAATGATGAGCCTGCAGTCTGGAAAATATCAATTCAGAATTCATCAGGGTGTCAAACTCCAGTTGGATGACGTGGTTGAAGATGCGCCAGACATCCTAGCAAAATGTCAAACTCGTATTAATTCTGCATTTGAAGCCTGGTGTAAGCTGTCTGAATGGATGAGACATAAGGAGGGCGCTGGCTGCAGAAAATATGATTCTGGTAACATTTAATTTCACACTTGTGAGACGTCAGTGTCTCCGCCACGTCAAATATGTCTTGCCTGTGAAGGCCTATACGTGGTAGACAGCTCAATTTGGAGCCATCAACCATATGTATCTTTTATCATGTGTGTATGCAGGCCTGCTGATAAACAGTTATACGTATTTCTTTTTTTGTAACATTGATTATTCCGAGTCAAAGTCATTAAAATGGTGATAATTTACACATTTTATTTTAACAAGTCGAGGAGCACTCGTGAGGTGACAGACATTCACACAAGAAGTAAGAGTTGGTGTTGCAGGGCGATTAGAATAGCATCACTTTGAAAAAAGACAAAAATGTTGTGTATGCCTATGTAGTGAAATGACGCTGTTGAAATAATTGCGTTTCATTATTTTTTTGTTTTTGAAAGGAAAGCTTAGACTTTCACTTTAAACACGATGGATTAAAACACACACAGACACATTGCGTAGAATAATTAAGAGACCTTAATTGCATTAATCAAGCTAACGCAGTAACATTGCTTTTACTAATTATATTTCTTCTAGCTGTAAACGACATGTCCAAATACATTCGCCTTGAAAGTTCTTTTTTTTTTCTTTTCATTTCAGCCATGCCCGTGCCAGAGCAGCCCGCCGAGCAGGAGAAGGGCGCCATGGTTCCCCCGGTGATGTCAGGCTCCAATGGAGACCGGTCAGAGACCGAGACCACCTCCTCTATCCTGGCCTCAGTCAAAGAGCAGGTAGTGACATTTCCTCTTACACGTGACAATGGGCCTCAGGGGGAGCTTTTACATGTGCACTGAAAACTGACAAACCAATCCTTTGACACAATTAGAACATTTTAGGGCTTAAAACAACTCTCAGCAGTCTCTAATTGTGTATTGCTCCTCTTTTACCTCATTAAATTCTCTGAGCTATAATTTAAGAAATCTTTCTTTTTCTTCTTACATTTCAAACAGCTTTCCAGGAAGCTTTAATGGTTTTCATCATGTTTATTATGTTACCGTCGGCTGTGTATGTAAGAACTTAAAGATTGAAAGATGCTGAAGGAGTGCGAGCGTATAATGGATGGAAATGATGGAGTAGCACCCGGTTTTCCAAGCAGACCTAAATGGAATGGTCATTAAAAACTATACAATTACTCGACGTGCTCCCTTTTCTTTAGCTGGAACATGACAAGAGGCAAGGCTAGGTGGGGGGTGACAGGGGAAGTGTGTGTGCGCGTGTGCGTGCAAGTGTTTTTTTTTTTCCATCTCATTTAAGCAAAAATCAAAATTCTCAGACACAGCGGCGAAGCAAAGGCATTTGACGATCCCAAGTTGCACCCTGAAAAACAAAAACATTGCTTTCGCACTAATTGCATTGGGTGATTGGTGATTCGCTTTGGACTCATTCATTGTGCGTCTGAGTGCTCTTTCAGTAGTTGGCATATGCAGTGCAACTAACTTCAGAAGCAATAAATATGTTTTTATTTTAATTAAACAATGATGGAATAGCCAATTTGCTTTGGAAAAAGGGCGCTTATCATAAATTGTTTGATGTACATATTAGGGATGACCATTTCCATACATTTCCTGAGGGAATAATCATCTGATGGTGCATCTATCTATTTTCTATTCACTTGATCCTCATCAGGGTTGCAGGTAACAGGAGCTTAACACTGCTTAACAGCAGCTTTTTTATAGCTGCGATAATTTAATGGACGATTTCGTTAGCCAGGGCGGGCTAACTTTCTAGGGGTCGACTGTGAGTCAGTTCCGCCAACAAGAAATTAGTCTGACTTTTAATTGGCATATTCTCCGACGTGTAAATTTGCAGCTAAAATGTCCAGCATTAACATTTTCCCGTACCGCTTCATGTGGAACCGTTTTGAGTTTCTTGAGATGCTTTGCAGGACATTGCATCATCTCTCAGGTTGCCTCAGGAGAACTTCAGCAGACTCACCGCTGCCAACATGCTGACAGTATTGCTGCGTAGATTTTTTGTTGAAGTTAAGGTTTGAATGGAAAGGAAACTGTGTAAAGTAAGTTGGATTACAACGTACTTTATTTGTTACTTTCAGCATCGATGGCATCGATTTACTCAGAATAAAGTATGTTGGCTAACAAGGTCAGTATGACCTTCGAATTTATTGTTGCGTACTCCAAAGGTAATGACAGTCAAGGAATAAACAATGATTAATTACAACCAGGGTAATCTGGTGCATTGGAATGGGTCCATGTCATGAGCATCAAAGACACCAAAGGACACAAGAAACGCCTTAGCTGGATTATTTACCTCAAAATGTCCCCCAAGGTTGTACATTTCTTATTGTGAGTAGTCAATTCAGTGCTAATTTCATGATACTTTTTTCAAATAGAGCGACCAACCTTACCAATAATAAGTTGACCTCGTCACTCACTAAATGTCGATCTTCGAGCCGTCTCTTTGAAGCTTATCGTCATTGTTAAATAGTACATAATGTTCTGAAGTCGTCTTCTCTTTTGAGCTGAACGATGCTGCCATTGGTTGTGCCATTGTGGAGCTCTGCCTGAATGTAGCCCAACCTCCCATAAATTTGCTTGGTTTCCTTGAAACAGCAGACTTGATGGTTGCAGACAAGGAGTGCACCTCATTTGGACGTAATTACATATGATGGCCACAGTTTGACCCTGGAACGCCTGATTTGCATTTCCAGTTGTGTTTGACTTGCCACTGTAGTATATTTTATGCAACTGCATCTTGTCTTTGGTATTCTCTGCAAAATGACTCATGTGATTAAACTACACATGGGTTCATTTCCTTGCTAAGCTTGTTGCATGTGAGCTGAAAGTCTGCATAATCCACCATCAAAGGTTCTCCACTGATGGCGTTTGTATATGTGACAGAAGCAAGGTCTTGTTCAAGCGAATACATTCCAAACTCTCGACTGTTTATTGTTGACGTTTGGCCTTTCAAAGGAAAACGTTTCTTTTTAACATGCTCCTTGTGTTGACTATACAGAGTCGGTTAGCATAACCTTGAAGTCTCCATGGCACGGAGAAAGAAGTTCAGCCTTTGTACTATTACTATTGTGGAGTAGGCATTCCTGTGGCAGGCAGGCAGGCAATGCGTATTTTGAACTTATCTACAGTACACTTCACACTAGAAATATCAATATCCCGCTTACACTGCGCACAGGAAGTCAAATCTGTCCTGCTTGCAATAAAGGAGCTTTCTTCCTCACAATTTTGTTCCCTTGGCCTTCAGGACACAGGATACACTGATAAACGGCGGGCGCTATTCTACCTCCGGGGAAGTAGCCCAGGTGTCGACTGAGTGGCTTTTAAACAACACAAAAAGCTGCCAAGGTGACTTGTAATGATTTTTCACGCGAGGTGTGTCACAGCAATATCTTTTCACATCCCCCTGCTCGGTGAAAAAGGAATGCGCTCCTATCTAAACGAGCTGGGAATGAAAGTTTAATGGAAATTCCCCCACATAAATTGATGCACTTATACTTTGTGCATATTTAAAATCACCATTTCTTTCTTCCATTTTCCTTGACCTTAACTTGTACCTTGCATCAGTGCAACATATTGGATAAATCATTGTGGATGAATCGGAATATTGAGGGGAATATTTTTTTTCTTTAAAGATCCAAAGCTTTTTGTATTCATGTACGTGCAGCCTAAAGTCAGAAAAGCCCATTACATGTTGGGCCTTGTTATGTCACAGTCAAGATGATCTAAATAACACCGCCCTCGCAGTTTTTCCACCCATGTCTTGGCAGCTACTTGAGCAAAGATTTTTCATTTTATTTTTCTGTGTGGGGAAACTGCGCAGAAATGACACAGATATACTTTGTACCACTGCCGTATAAAAGGACACGACACCCGTCCCAAAAAAAAATCCCGTCTTGTGTTTGTAGGTGAGAAAAGTCAAATTGTTATCTGTAGAGCAATAAAAAGGAGAATGATGGGGAACTTAGGAAGAGGAGATTTGGAAGGTAAATTAAAGTGGGCTGAGAAAGCCAGCAAGAGTGTGAAGAAAAAAAGCTGGTGGAAGCCATCCAGTCCACAGCTGTCCAAGTCCAAATGAACGAATCTTGCCAATTACTGTTTGAAGGTCAATCAGTGAAAGTGGAATCGCAGTACATTTCTGTTTGTGCACATTTCTGTTGCAACAAAGATAAATGATCCAATACAAACAGTGAAAGACTGCTGAAAAGCTCTCAAACAAACTTTCTTAGGAAGAAGAAAATTCAACAAAAGTCTCTTATAAATATAAGTTGAAGGTGGCACTGTACCATACATCTTTGTTTGAGTCTCCCTTTTCTACTCGTAGTAACATGACATGGCATACAACTCCACAATGGTAAAGATTCCACCTTTAAAGTGTCAGCACGTTCAGCTTTGCATGTTGTTCCACTTATCGAACGGCGTAGTCTTCTCTTAAAACCACATTTTTTAAAAACAGTTGTCATGCACGACAGCGTTTCTCCATTTGAAGTGTTTCGTTAAAAACGGTGACATATATATATTGTCTTTTTGCGCCACAAGCAAGCGAGAAGTGGGTGAAGAGCACCGCACGACTTTCCAAGAATGATGCCGCAACAGGCCCAAACTCCAAAATAATGTGTTTATCCGTTACGTGTCGGTCGTCTCCTCCCACATTTGTGCCTGGTCATTGCGGAATGATGCAGGATCCTGTAGAACTCGCATGAACTTTGACATTGTTAGACATCAAATCTAATGAGGTGTGAAATCAATATGTACTCGGGGCATGCTGGGTAATGGAGTGTCAGGAGTGCTTTGCGGTGGTTTTAATCACAAAGACCTTGGAATATCTCCTTGTAAACAACTCCCTGAGATACTGTATGTGTACCTGTGATTACTTTCACCGTAATTCAAACTAACTGCGTGTCCATCTGAAACAGTTGTGCGATTGTGAAACTCTGCATGACGTGTGCCTGCGTGCTGAGTGTTATCAGTGGCTTAGCATTGCTCCCCCACCTGCTTTTGTTTCATTGGCCTGTAACGCTACGTATGACTCATGTGAAGCAAGCGCTCCTTCTACTAATCACTCCACCTACCTCTACTCGCGCTATCCTGGGAACGCCAATGCTATTTTAAATTTCGTTGTACGTGTGTGACAATGACAATAAAGATCTATTCTATTCTATGCCAGCTCACAGCATCTGCATGCTTCTCAACTTTGTAACAACAACCGAAAAAAGCCAAAGTCTCACGTCAAAAGGTGAATACTAATCACGTGTCTAATTGGAATAACAAAAAGTTGCACTACAGGACTCCTGGCAAGATTTTGGAATGAAACCATGTGTTGGTTAGCTGCCAGAATGAGGCAATCAAAGCAGATTTCATGCAGATCCTGCAGCTAGGGATCAATCGAGTGATAATGAAGGATTTGGCAATGATTGGTAAAATGCTGCGCACCACTTGGCTGCATCCAGCAGAGGCGCTGTTGACTCGGTCTCAATTCAATTATCTCTAAAGTAGCTCAAATTAGCTGGTGTTGAATCCGACGTTTATTGAATAAAATAAAAAAAAAAATCGTCAATAAATTGTTTTTAGCAGAATAGGAGTTAACTTTTATTTGTTCTTGAGTTGTCACTAAAGTGCTGAACAAAGAATAAACATTCTCACATTACTCAATAGAGGAGTTCTTATTTTCACTTTTGATCCCAAAATGACCAAATTGATAAGACTATGATGGAAAGAGCTGTAGCAGACATACTTTTACCCATTCCACCCGCTTCTTTCCCCAAAAACATATTTCTTCGCAGCATGATAACTAATTATGGATGGCTCACGTGGGCAGATACACAGTAAGCCTCAAATATGGGAATATATTTCGCCCCGGATGTGTGGCTGCATTTCTATGAACAAAGACACTAGAAAGTCTCGCTGAGGTTTTATAAATAGAGTAAGCGCCATTTCAGAAATTACTCAGTGTGATGTAGTTAAGCTGTCAATCAAAACCAAAATAAGCTGATATTTTCCATGCAGCTTGTTTGCTGGATCTCATTAGGTTGTGCAGGTGAATGAATGTATTTTAAAGAGTCTACGTGGGTTTGTTGTGACAAACATCTTTTTCTTTTTGTCTCCTGAGAGAATGATACAAAAGTACTGAAAGTAGTCAATTCCAGAAGACTTTGCCCTCAATTTATTTGGGTTTGGCCATTTAAGATGAACCCTTAAGAGGGCACTTATGGAAATCTTGACCGCTATACTAAATCATTCTATTTATCATTATATTAATTTAGATTGTATTTATATTAGTATAACATATTTTTCTTTCATTGAATAGTAATGTTTTCAATAATTCATATTTTTTTCCTGATAGACAGGTGAAATTGCGTGGTTATTAGCTGACAATGGAGATTAATACAGCCCTTGCTACAAAATTGGTTTATTAAATGAGTTACTTTAGGAAGAAACTATATAGCTCCTAAAATAGTACTCCGCAGGAGATTACACATTGACAAAGTACAAACAGACTTCTCTTTTGGATGCTGTTGTGTTGTCTTGTTTTTTTTTTGTACGCTTCCGCATGACTCATTCACTTTCTCATCCAAGCATTGGGATTTCAATGTCAAAAGGGAAAACATTCTGTCTTGGCAAACAACCCAATTCCTCTTTGCACACACAAATTAAATGATTTAAAATAGCAAATAGTAATTGAACTGTACTTTCCTGTTTCAAAGTGAATTTAGGTCTTCAATCACTTGCCTTTGTTTTTTTGTTTGTGTCTGTATAATATAGTGCCCATAGCTTTCTCTCCCTTTGGCATTCTAAATAGATAAATTACTCCTGTACACTTGCCTTGCCGCCACTGTTGACATATTCACGGCAAAGACGGTGGCTGATGAAGAATGGCTCTGTCATTGGGCTTCTCTGGGAAATAAACAAAAGATCACTCCATCTTTTCCTTCCCTACATGGTTTTTGTTTTCTTGCTTGAGATTCCATGTTGCACCTTCCTTCACTCATCGTTCATTCTCTAACTGAATTTTTGCCTCAGTGGAATTATAACACATCACCACCAGCGCGAATGCGTCACGGCATTGCTCCCCTCTCCCCCTTTGCGTCAAGTTGGAGATGCGCATCTAACCGATGCTAATGAGCTGGGTTTGATGTTGTTTACCGTGAAGACATTTGTGGTTGCTCTGGTGAGTGTCTTTGCTAAATTTGCCCATCTTCACGCTGTGTGGAAATCCATCAGCAGCAGCAGTAGCTTGGAGGCAATGTTGATTAATGTCATTTCATATTGTTTTGTCATGAACTTCTTGTGGAATATTGGATTTGTCTATGAGCATTGATTTATTTTTTTCTTTCTGATGGCAGATAAGAGACACATCACATTCATATGAGTTAGTAAGCCCAAAAATATCTCACCTGGTACATGATGCATGCAAGTAAAGCTCAAAAGGCCCATTGATGGATGGCTAAAACGTACGCATTCCAAAGAACAATGTATTCCTTTTGTCTGAGGATCAATTTTTCATCATTGGAATGAAAGCTGAGCAAATATAATCAAAGTAATTACATAAATAATTCCAGGCCATTGATAAAATAATGAACATTATGATTGTGTAGAACACGCTTGATTCGCCTAATCAGGAATCGCTAGATTCCTGCTGCTCATGCGAATAATTTGGGTCATACAAATCCTCATCTGTGCATTAACAAGCAGCCTAACTACATTGATTTCTTCTTTCTGTTCCTTCTCAAATCTCCTGACGCGCCGACAGGATCCGAATCAATCATGTTTAGTGTTGTTCCTCAAATTTGAACGTTTGATGGATCTCAGGACTCATCCTATCATAATTTTGAATCGTAAGACAGTTGTTTTCTAAACTAGTATCCCCACGTAGGTGTGCCACGCATACAACAGACGGACAAACACATTTTGCCCCGTCAGTGCCTTCTCGTTAGCAGATGCTAACATTGTATATATACCCTTGCATGTTGTACTCCATTTTGCAAATCATGCAGAATGAGCTTTTTAGTCACACGGCGTACACTCGACATGCTCAGCTGATGCGCCAGCTGTGATGGGCGCTCTGTCACTGATGCATTTCTGTTAATTAACTCCCTAAAAGAATTTCACTGGGCATTCCCTCGGCACACTGGACAATAAACCCAATTAGAGCAAGCGGTGCATTTTCTGACCACATGGTTGGAAGCTTGTAAACACGCACACGCATGCCGGCACGCGTGAGCCGAGACTTGCTTTTCTTTAGGTTGCATGGGAAGGCGGAACCATCAGAAGCTTTTATGTGGCACATGTGACTAAGAATACTGAGGTCATTTTACTCATCTTAAATTATTATGTTGTTAAGTTTTATTGTTGAAAAGCCGCAGGCAGGCCTTTACACACTCAACAAAATAAAAATAGCATTGGTAAACTGGGGGCCTGTACAAATTGACTTCAGCCAAACATCCTGAACCGGTCTGCAAATAATCACAGGGGACATGTCATCAAACATCGATGGATACAGTTTTTCTAAATATGACTTCCAATTAAATACAGCAGGAAGCCAATCCAGACCCTAGCAATGGCTGAGGTAAGCGGGAATGCCTGATATTCTGCAAGTGTGAGGAAGATGAGATGATGATAGAGGAGTGAGCGTTTACCCTGTGGGCTCAAAAGGCTAAAGGTAAATCAGCAGACAGCACAATGTGTCACTCTGCATTCTGTCAGCAACACAGGCCAGTTATTTGTGGAGGACGCCAGCTACAATCTTAACGCTTTTGTTTTTTTCTTTCTGTGCGCTTTCTGACACTGCGTTGTGTTTACATCTCACCATTAAACTTGAGTCAAATATATATTAGCCAGAAAGCCTTGTTGACATTTCATTCCGTCTTTTTATCCTTTCACTTTGAGTATAAGGCAGCTGAGTTGGAGCTGAGCGAATGCGGTGCGCACGCCGCCCACATCTGTGTGCGTGTGAAAGCAGATCTGTTGCATGTCATCTTCCTCGCTTCCGCACTTTCCTTGTCACACCCTAATGAATCCTGACTTTTATCGCTCATGATTCCCCCCAGAGTGTTGTTGAACACTTAGGGCACTCATAGACACGCACGCACACACAAACACACGCACGCGCACACACACAGGCATGCTAAGGCCTCCGGAGATATGAAAAGAGTTTGGGCGGTCGCTATGTGTGAAAGAGAAGATGAGTGGATGGATGCATGAAAATGTGGGCACAGAATGGTCTGTAAGGATGCATAGAAAGGTGACACTGAGGTGACAGAAATATATTTATATATACCGTATTTTCCGGACTATAAGGCGCACCGGACTATAAGGCGCACCTTCAATGAATGGCCTATTTTAAAACTTTGTCCTTATATAAGGCGCACCGGACTATAAGGCGCACCATTAATGCATCATGTCAGATTTTTAATCCAAATCAAATCATTCTCCATTTTATCTTTTTTATTTCAACTTCAGACGCAACAAATTACTTTATAATCACAAAATAATGATCCATAGTCTTTTTGATTCATGATTCATAGTCTTCAGCGGGCCACTTATGATTGATTTCATCACACAATGCTTCGGGCCAGTTTAAATTTAAGAATTTGGTCCATATATAAGGCGCACTGGACTATAAGGCGCACTGTCAGCTTTTGAGAAAATTTTAGGTTTTTAGGTGCGCCTTATAGTCCAGAAAATACGGTATGTATATATATTTTTTTTTAGGATGCTCAGATTCACTCAAATTTGTTGGTATGCATGTTATCGCTCAGTCACATGTTTGTCCCTCGTGCCCTCTCCAGACTTTTTGGAGCAAATGCCAAAACGCTAGAGTGCTTTCTGCTCAGCCAACAACTAGATAACAACATCCTAAATGGATGCTCTTTGCAGCACCTAACATGGGATCAGGAAGTGCAAAAAGCATAAGTGGCGCTAATCATAGCCAAGCCTCTGATTATCCATTTATTCATCATTTACGTGTATCATATCTATTGCATCAATTATAGTTTGTAAACTACAAAAGCAAGCAATTTGACAATTAGCAGATTGTCAGTGTCCAAAACACTTGCTTGAGCTGTCCCAGGATTGAAACCACCACGTGGAAAGTTTGAGCTTTTTCGACAGAAAATTGGATGTAAGGTTTTCAGGGCTCGTCGTGGTTTGACATTTTGTATTTTTCCGTATTTTGGACTGGGCATTTATCGTGTTGGAGTACCCATGACCTGAAGCTGAGAGCAACCTTTCACACGCCAGGCAGCACATTTTCCAGCCGTAATTTTCCCCTAATCTTTTGACAGCGCTGATCGATAATACCGTAATGACCAACAGCCAGTCCCCCGACATATGAGAAGCCATAAAACAAGCTGCACATATCACAAAAAGTCATGTGTTGACAATTTTTTGGTGATGTTACGGTCTCTCACTTGCCATGGATTCTTTTTTTTGGTTTTGTTCTTACTGGCATATTTCTGCTCCCCTTGTTATTTTTCCCACAAAAAAAGAAACAAGTATTTAATATGTACGTTTAAGGAAAGAGGGGCGGTAATAAATGCTGCTTTGCATGCTTAGACCACCCCGAGCTAGATTAACAACAGAAACACATGTGGTTAACATCACATTTGTTGTGATTGCAGCCTGCGTGTGTCTCAGCTTCTGCCAGTTTGCTTCTGCCTGCCCTGCAGGTACCCGGGGACGAGCGAGCTTGTTGATGCAATTGAAAATGTGGCTTTTTGACTCAATTGCTAAACGTATCATGTACATTTTATGGCCTGGTCAGTTTGTGTCCGTGTGCCTGCGTAGAAGCGGATGCGAGCTCAGCATTTCAAACTGCTGAGTCTGAGGGAAGGTGTCACATGACAAATCTAGGGGACATTCTTTGTATGCTGCCCCTCACTTACACCTTGTGACCCGTCCCTCAGCACCTAGCCTTCCTCTTCACTCAATGTCTGTTATTAAATGCTAATATGTGCAGCTCTGCTTACCTTTTGAAAGTGATTCCGTGTCGTACGGTACCAGACTCCAACCATCGTTCGACAATGGCTGATCTAAAAGCTCGGCTGCCCAGTCATGGTCGGAGAAACTCATTGTGAGAGGCAATTATTATGTAAATTCGGAAATTGTGCAGATTGCTCACCGACACATTTTTGGAAATAGACACATAACAAAAGATTGACTTTGGTTGTTTAATTTCACACTTGATGTGTGGGCAGAGATTCAAGAGACCCAACTATCTGTGTACAAGCAATCCGAAAGTCTATTTCCACAATTTGTCTGCTTTAATGGAGCGATCCCGGATGAACTGAGGTCCTACGCAGAACACAAGAGCATCCAGTATTTCCGGCCAGAAAAGACATAAATAACTTCATTTTCGTTGTGCCACTGGGACAGCCAGGTAATGTTTGCACAACTCGGCCAAAGGGGGAAACCTTCCCTCATTCTGAGCCCACCACAGTAGCACGTTTTGCATGGTGGGAATTGGCGGTGTTTGCAAATAATCACCCACTTTGTGTGCGGTGGAATAATTTCCCGCTCTCCTTCCACTTTGGCAACACGGGAAAACTCTTAGAAATCCTGATGGAGTCTTGCTTTTTTTTCTTTTTTTCCTCTTCCCTTGCTCTCTTTCATTTTCAAACGTCTGCATGTTTAAAAATAGAATAAATCAAATAGGGTGATTCATTTCACTCACTGTACACATCTCTTGCTGTAAATGGCTCTGCCACCCCCTCAAGAAAGCTAAAAACACAATGACCAACTATTCGACGTCACGCTTTAAACATAATTGTGGAGTTGTAAAGTTGACTAGTTGACTAGTCTGTGCCACAACTAGTGCTCCTACTATATCTTCAATTCAGATGGTGAATGCCTTGCATCGTTATTTTTGTGACATTTAGCGGCGCGAGATAGTTTAGTTGTGGTCCTCATCGTCGGTGACAGCAGTGATTCTTGGCAGAGCGACAACTGAGTCAGTCCTTGGTGCCTTTCCAAAAACGAGACACGGCGAGAATTTTTGTCCTCCTTGGCAGCGGTGCACATTACAGCGACTGTAGGATACTCCTGCAGGTTCAAATGAGGCAGCAAAAGACTTTTAAAAGCTGACTGACTCATTATGAAGCTTGCCCAGTAACATTAAGCACATAAACAATGCTCAGTGTGACGCTTTATGGCTGCACTGTAGTTGGAAAAACAGATTAAACAACACCAACTGTCATTGAAATTGAGTTGCTCTTTTTCATTCTGCTAGCATGCGCAAACTTGCACCATCAAATCAGACTCAATACAAGATATATATCTAAAAAAAAAAATGCATTTACGGAGATAGAAATAATATTGCAATTTCCTCTTCTTGGCTTCCCTGCATCCCGACATAACCCCCCACTGCTGTCTTCCAATTCATGGAATGCACGGCTCTCTGAGCCCCCCACAGTCTTTCCCCCCCAGCTGTCATCACCCACCGTATGAGGGGAGCCCAGAGTCATGTTTTTACCTAACGATGCATTGCCAAGAGGGGGGGGGAGCAGACTTGACAGTTAAGAACCTCTTATTTGCAAGCATGCACACGTACACACACATACACGCACACACGCTCATCTGCCAGATATACGGCAGGCGAGGATACACTGGAGGCACATACAGTATAGCAAAAGCAACAGCAGTCTTTGACAGATGCAAATTTTCAATAGTAGGAAACTACTTTTCAACTGGGTAAATTAATCTTTGACATGTTGAACCCAGAGTTAGTGTATGTTATTGATGTGTGGTATATGTTAAAAAAATAATAACAATAAAAAATGATTGTTATATAATTTATTTTTATTCTATCATTTTCATTTACCACATAACTGAGGCAAAGCTGTTTCCATGGCCAGCGCAGATTAGTTGGCAAACCTTGACTGTGCTTAACCTGTTACGTTTGATTTAGCGTAAGAAAATTGTACTTCACTACTGAAAGGAAAGCCCAGGAGTAAAATGAATAAATTAAAAAACAAAAAAAAAAACCACACACACAAAGATATTTCTTGCAGCTACTTTTTTCTGCAAATATAAATTTTAGTTTCAAGATTATTCCTAATTTGTGTTGCTACTGTTCCATATTAATTTTGTACACTGGTCTTAAACTGGATAACTTTTAGATGTACCAAATACTTTTTTCCCCCTCCAGACTGTCAGTTGCTTTTAAAATGAGTTAAAGTCTTGGGATTTTCAAATATGTCAGCCATTTGGATAACAATGTATAATATTGCAATGTGCTTTAGGGTGGGGTTAGCAAAGTGTCTAGAATTGGATTTAATATGACTGTCAATATCCAGTCATGCTTTCACTTAAAGTACGTCAGATATCAGGCTTTTCTGTGATTTTTTTTTTCAATATATATTTTTAATAGAAAAAATGATAAACATGTATGATAAAGTCAAATGAACAATGTCATGCGGTACTTCCATCATGCATACGCATCGTGTGATCGTGTGAGATTGTTTGTTTGCCTTTAATTTGCATGCAGATTTTTTCGGCATTAGCTTATCTCTCTACCCCTCCCCCAGTTTAGATCCAGCCTCTCTCCTCTGGCTTTTCTCTTCCAAGCCTCTCATCAGTTTTTCTCTCTCTTTCCCTCTTTCTCTCTCTGGCTCTCTCTAATGAGATAACATGGCCACAGTGTTCGTCTTCCATTCGGCGACAGCCTCTGTGTTGCCAATTACTGCACAGTCGCCAGCTTTCTGTTTGCCTTTGGAGATTATACGTATCTCTGTTTGTGGATACAACCTGCAAATGAGACGTGCCGTTCAAAGGGCGGAGATATCATCAACAGTTGCGCAACATATGGTGGTGCTGGTGCAGGCTTGTTTACTTGCGGACTATAGAAATCAATTCTCCGTTGGTCTAAATATCGACATTATTGACAATATTGACATTAAATATGCAGCCCGAGTTTCAATCTTGAAAAATATTTATTCGGGGAATTCACCCCATATTTTCTAGCGAATTTTTAGAAGAACTGCTTCATATTGTAGTGGTCACTCGTAAGTTTACTAAAAAAACAAACATGGATTTGTTTTTCCCTTCTCATACTAGGAAACGCGTGTTCATGAGACATTTATCTGATAACTATAATGAGCATTTAATGCCATAATGCGTCACACTTGATACCATCATTGAATCTAATCTTTCTTTTTTTTTTCTTCTCTCTTGACATCTGGATAATTACCTCAAATCGGCTTTTTCTTGACGCTAAAGATGCAGTTTGCATTTACTTCTGTGTTGATTCTCTTTATGGTGAATGGGCCACACACACACACACACACACACAAAAGGTCCTGTTTTGAATTGTGAATGGTTTATTTAAATAGTGTGAATGAACTGTAGAGAAAGAAGCTGCCAGAGATGCTTGTTAAGCCCTTTACCGATCATAGAAAGCTGCGCCGAAGGGCCTGTCTGTGATTCTATCGTTGTCATGGCTGTCGCTCCCGTTTAGGCTTGCGGCCCCTACGTAATGTCTCGAACACACGCGTAAAGACTCAGAAACACATGCCCTGGACAGTTACGTCTGACACTGCAAACATGAAGAAGTTTAAAATATACAGAATATGCTTGCAACTGGCATTTTAGTCCGAGGTCAAAGCACATCTCAAGCACGTGGTTACTTTGAGAATTCTAAAGATACATTCACTCACACCGTCAACGTTAAGCCTTCATAGTCAGTGACCTTGTCTTTTCAAAACGAATAACCGTGTGTCTGTTTTTGTCTGTGTATTTTCTCCTTTCTCACCTTCTCCGCCTTAAGAACGCAATTCCTGAAATGTTTGCTTCTCTCTTTGAATCTTTTCACCAAAGAATTGGTCAAGTGCTGCTTTTTTACTGGAGGGATGTCAACGACAGGCTTCAAGCAACCTCCAACTGCAGATTTGTAGCCTGGACTGCTTCATTGACTAGAGAGCCTTTAGATTTGTATACCAAAGTGTTTGCCTCCACTTGGTTGCATGAATGACTTGCATGTAGCTAATCTATCAAAACGAGTGCTTGTGATGGCTCATGGATGGATGACCTTTGGGGCCTCCCTAGGGTCTTGTCGCATCATGCGGCGGGATAGAGGAGAGCTGGACCATTTATTCGATCGACCCTGCTACGTTCAGGGTACTTTATATTTCAGGACAACTCAGATGCAGCACACACTGTCAGGGCACTTCAAGCAAAGCCAAGTCCACAAACCTCAAAGGTGCATTGCCAGTAAATGTTAAGACAGGTGTTTACATATTCACTTTTACTCAAGTCGATTTCCCCAGCTGATCTGAAAAATTTAAAAGTGCAGCTCTATTTCTCATCCGCGGGCCACCAGCGCTCTTGCCGAATGAATACATCATACACCGTGAATCATGAATAACAATTTGAAGTGCTCAAGTATTCCTGATCCCAACCTTGGGTTTTATCGAATATAATGAGAAAAGATATACTCTCCGTAAGTCTTACCCACCCAAAAAAAGAAGGTGCAACCTCTGATATGCGTATACCACACCTCCCCCATTTTTTTGACTTTTTACAGAACTGACACATGCTGACTGGATGTATTACTGGGCGCAGCTATGATAGCATATCTGAGTATGAGCGCGCACGTACACGGACACACACGCACACACTCAAAATTGGACAAATACTGAGGCGCAATGGCATTTAGGCGATGACATTTTCCAAATGACATTTTGTCTACGGCCAAATCCATACTCGGGGAGCATGAACCGTAACGCTGCCGTGGAACGCCGCTGTACATCTGCACGTGAACGCCCCCCCCCGTAATAGACCAGGAGCGATCGAGCCTGATCGATTCCCTCTTAATCCACTGTAGGGCTTTCTAGTGCCTTTCAAAACACAATTCCATTGAATCGATCATCCATCTGAAGAGTTTTGACCTTGGAAAGCCCTTACTATCGTTTTTAGCGATGGACAGACGCGTTCTTTTTTGCATGACTGCTCTTTCTGTGGCCGCATAAACCTTTCATTTACTGTAATCGATATGTGGTGTCAGACAGCCAAATACCTTTTGCATCTTTTTTTGCTAATGTATCATGCTGTCTGAAGACAAAGGATATGACTTGCTGTAACGAGTCAGTCCATTAGGTAAAGACTCAAAGATGTATTACATACAATTATTAAATTGGATAGTACTTGACATGATGGCCCTCAAGACTATACAATAGGCCAGCAGACTACAAACAAACAATGTATCCACATTTGCATTATAGGCTTACCAATAAACAAATCATGTCTTATTATTGCCTCCAATTGTCTCATAAAACCTGGAAAATGAAGAGTATATAATTTTCCGGCTTGCAACAAAGCTAAGCTAACCACCCTCTCATGAATATGATGAGGTCTGAGTTAAATGAGGGGAAAAATACAATACAAACACTATGCCGTGTGATGCAATTTTCAACCACTGCTAACAGCAGCCTAATGGTGTGGCCTGTTATTTTTGTTCACCCATTTTTAATATTGAACCAGCTCAGTGAATAGTCCATTTGAAACAATGGCCAATCACTGCATAATATACCACATGTGAATTCCCGGAGGGGAAGAATTTTGAGATTGTTCCGTGATCTGTACGTGAGATCCAGACAATCTGTTACTGGGGAGAGATAATCACAGACGAGTTAATCATTAAAGCTGCTCAACAACACGGATTCAATCACACATGCAAAAAGCCATTTAGGAGATGGATGAATGTGGGAAATGATGTGAATAAAAGCTGCCGCAAAGTTAAGGTGCTGCCATTTAGAAGTCATTTTTGTTTACAGACGTGTTTGTTAATATGTGCAAATATGATGTCATGAATTGAATATTGACCCGACTTGTTTTGAATGGCAAAATTGAAGGCATTTACTATTGCTGCACCAATATAAAGAAGAGTTCATATTTTCCTGCATGGCAATCCAGAGCACATTTTATCCATATACGTACTTGTCATGCATTAATTCTACATGGGATGAAACTAAGCAGACACGTTGAATGGCTTTAGTGTTTCTCAGCCAATTTTGTATTCTAGATTGAGAAAATTGCATCCTAATCCCTTTTCTTTGAGCCTTTATTGCCCCCCCAAAAAAAATCATTCCACTTTTAATGCCAAAGGGTATATTAATCTCGGAGCATTTACATTTTTACAGGCTACTGCATGTGACAAGCGACACTAAAGCCACCATAAAGACAGAGGAAGCTGAGTCTGCATGCATATCTCCTTTTTTTTTTTTTTTTTTTTGGCCAGACTTGCAGTTTCCTGTTTACAGCCCTGAAATGCATGCAATTGTACCCGGCCCCGCCCCGCCCCGCCCCCTCGAGACACACGATAGAAAAGGCGACAGCAGCATGGATAAGAGAAGTCAGACGCAAGTCAGAAACAAAGAGAGATGTTTTCATTTTGCCCACTGAGCTTCTAAATAATTTAATGAGGGGGAGATCTGTCAGCGTATTGGTGTGTTTGTGTGTTGAATATTTATAATGCATATGAAACTGTTATGGGCCAGCTGCTAGCAGTCTTGCATCTCAGATCTCTTGCCTTTTTTTTAAAGGTGTACTCCAATTTGAAGAATCTAAAAGTAGTGTCAAACAAAACAAATAACCGGGTACCACTCTGAAGCGGTATTGCTGGATATGTACTGTATAAAGAGGCAAGCTGTGCTATTTTGTCTGCTACCTCTTCTTTAACACAGACAGGAAAAGTGGAGGTATTGATGCTATAATTGGCTAGAAAACTCGTCCTCGGAATTTAAAGGAGTTTCACTGGCGATGCATGAAAGAGTAGCAGCACATCATCCTCTCAAAATGTGACCAAGCGCCATCTATTTCAAACATGTGCTCTGAGGCTGTTTTCTGGAACAGCGCCTCGGAGTTAAATAAGCAACAGCTATCCCCAAAACAGAAGTGACAGGGTCCTCGACGAGGATTTTTGCAAATTCTCTCTTTGCGTGTCTTGTCCATAGCCCAAAGTCGCTTACTTTTGAAAGGGGCTCTTTTAGCTCTTCCTGTCGGGAAGGACTTGATTTCTTTGCATTTCAGATGATTTGACATCGTGGAGCGTGTGAGACGCTTTAACATCAGATCTACCTGCTCAATTCGAGCCACTGTGAAGAGGGTTGGGCTCAAAGCTTCCCCTAGGCTGGATATTTGCACTTTCCCTTTTCGAGGAAAAAAGCTTGATCTTGGTTGTTTATTGGACTCTGGCTCATTAAAAGTATGATGAAAGTTTACTTATATGTTGTCAGGATGTTTGGATCTTCTGGTTGGGTTTTTTCTTCAACATGGTGAAAGTAATTCATGAGCGCGCTTTCTATATCTGATAAAAGCTTATTTGTTTACATTGACGATGTAACAGAGTCTGTTTACTTTCAACAAAACTCTTGAGATGATGCTAAAAACGGCTCACAGAATTCAGCTTCATTATTATCCATGTTTTTCCAAGTGTACAAGTCTTGGTGGTAAAAAGTCTTGGCCCGGTTTAGAGCTGAAATGTTTTATATGCTATCGGCTCTTATTATGGATCAAACATGACAGTTAATTAAAAAAGCGTTTTGGGGCTAATGCTGCAATTTGGCCACAGTTGTTTATAATAATCTCAATTAGGATTTGCAAAAGGGTTTGTTTGTTTGGGGTGGTGCACATTTATTTGAAAACAGCTGTGCATCAGCTGAGAAATAGAAGAAGGCTGACTTGAGGGAGAGAGGTCATTTGATGCCCCCCCACCTCTTCTTTATCTTGAGTATATAAAGGCCCAGCATCAAGTTTCATCCCTGTGGCCAACATCTCATGTGACTTTCATCAGCACAGCCACCACCTCACTGTCCTCGCCTGCAGGTATTGGCCCACCCAGCCTGCTTGACTTTGCACTCATTAAAATGGTGACAAGTCCAAAAGGAGGGGGCATGTCTCTGAAATTTGAACCCCTTGAAAAAAGTAACATGTGACGTGCGTAGAGTTGGCTGGTGTTCAGTATGCACCGAGGGTGATGGAGGAGAGCTGCGCGACCTTTTCACCGGCTCACATTCACGTGTATACCGCCCCCCCCACGCACTCCATCCTTCCACTCATTTTTCCCAATGCTGATTGAGGATGGCGAAAGAAGGGTTGAGAGAGGGAGCATCACGTCTCAAAGAGAAGGTCAGAGCTCTGTTTGATAGCCTTTTGTCTCCTTTCCAAAAACAGCGCCGCTAATAGCTACCCATAGGCCACTTTATAATGATTGGGCCTTATCTTCAGACACACACAGAGACCATCAAGCGCAGACACCAGCCAGCGTCTTTATGGTGGCGAGCAGGATCATTTGTCTCCAGTGTAGAAAGAGCCACATTTGTTTTTTTGGGGTTTTATACTAACAAAGTGAAAGGGAAGGGCTGCTATTTGTCCCATTCAGAGCTCTGATATCAGGGCTATGTTATCTTGCGCTTGGTTCCAATCATGTTGAGCCCAAACACAATCCATTCTCAAGTGATATAACAAGTGCTGGACTTGTTATCAGGTACTCTACATTGTGCAAAACTGTAAAAGTCCAGACTGTAGTTTGCAGCACAAGACAGAACACGATGGATAAATATACGTACGTAGCTGTGTGTAATCTGTTCCAAAAAAATGGAATTTTTGACACTTATATGATGCACTAATCAAATTTATTCTTAGCCTCGCACCATTGTGGCGTGCCATAGAAGATGATGTATAATTTCATCATTTGATATGACACAAACAGATCTCCTACTTGCCAGAGTGCCGAGGTGTTTTATCGGGATAGCTAAGAAGGCTCAGAGGATCCTGAGGCATTGTGTCATTATTTCCATAATTCTGTTTTTGTTTTTGGCTTTTTCATTTTGACACCTTGAGGATTTGCCTCTGTGGCATTTGGATGAAAAAGGAGCACAGGTGCCAAGTGAGGCATTTTTTTATAAAATAATGATTCTGTAATTTCTTGCTGTTTGAGACACTGTGTTCAAATTAACTAGGGTGACTGGATCTGCTAGTTAGTTTTGTTGGAAATTCAAGTGAGCAAGTGCTCGCTAACCAACTTGCTGTTTTCCTTTTTGGCAGCTGCGGCAAACACACAAAAAAAACGTGTGTGCTAATGGAAGGCATGAGAAAAGGGCTAAGAAAGTGTGCATATTGATGTGTAAGTGCTTCCTGAGAATGTTGGGGGAGATGAATTGCATTGCACTGTGCTGTAATTTTGAGGAGCTGAGGGGATTGAGCTTGGAGACTTGAGATAGCGACTGGGGGGGATCAAGTCATTCAGCGCTTCAAATGGCTTTGAAAACCAATCAGACCAGCGCACGCTTTCTTTACAACTCTCTCTCTCTCTCTCTCTCTCTCTCTCTCTCTCTCTCTCTCTCTCTCTCTCTCTCCTCCTCTCCTCCTCTCTCCATCTCTCTCTCTCTCTCTCTCCTCTCTCTCTCCTCTCCGCATGTGTAATTCACTTGAATGAGAATGTGTATATGCACGCGCTCATTTGATCGTTCGCGTCCAATTTCAGCTAAACTATTTACTACTATATTATTTATAACTAAATAAAGTAGCCAAGAGTACGCATAATATACTTATCAGACCGAACAGGTAAGCTTGACACCTTCGGGAGAAGTTGCATCATATGGATTATAAATTGCAAAGCCGATATACCATTACCGTCTCTGAATTGCACCCACATGAATCTCATCACGAGTCTTCGAACAAAAGGTGAAGCGCTGCTGGTCTTACTACCTTCAAACCGGCATGCTGAATGGCTGCACGAAATTCACATCAACTCGCATTGTCCTAATTACAATATAGAGGTTTCTTCCATGGTCTGCACCATATGTTCTCTGCTGGTATGAGAATATTGTGTGATGATATGGGTCTGTGTTGTTTGGTCCAACGTTGGCATGACATTGGAGGCCATATTGTCATATTCCCACCCAGAAATGTCCAGATGAGACATGTGGCAATTAAAATGGTTTAGCTGTAGTCTTTGTCCAGCCTCGCACTTTTTTAGCCCATGATTGATGACATCATGACACATAACGATCCATAGCTTTAAATAACATTGTTTTGATCAGCTCCCTTACAGAAAACTGCGTCTTTGTTATGTGGCACTACATTCTAAATAAAGTATGCACTAAATAATAAAGCCAATTCTCAAATGATACATCCATGTGGGGATAGAACAACCCATGGAAGAATTCCACAAATGTCTTCATTAGACTAATTCATGCATTTTCAAAAGGAGCTCTCCAGCTATGCAAGTGACAAAGTCAACAAAGGGATGAACAAGCTATTTTTTGCATCTGGACTATTTTCCAACCAATCACAGCTTCTTCCACCTACTCTAACATGGCAGCAAAATAAAATGATGACACCTAATTTCAGACGTTGCATTGCTGTCTTCATGACTGGAGGCAAACATTACATCATGTCGCAGGTTGTACTTAGTTTGCACGAGAACATACTTTTCAGTTAAATGGAAGCAGAGCAGTATGAGTAATCATTTAAGAAAGTAAACAATTATGTTAAATGTGAGTAATGTGGAGAAACACTTTGCAGTCAGGGCCCATTATTTGGACTCTGTGTAATTATCGGTGCCATTTGTTGTTGTTCTTTCCGACGTAATTGGCTATTGAGCCTTATTTCAAGTGGGCTCTAACATTTCAGCCCATTCCTTGCACATTTCCATTGAGGAGTGTCGACCTAACACAGTGTCCTTTTCCTTTCCTCAACGTTCCCTTGCAGTCTACAGCAACTCTTACTCTCTGTGCTTTGTTTAACGTCCACGTCTTTACCGTGCCCTTCTGCAGGAGCTGCAGTTTGAGCGCCTGACCCGGAACTTGAGGCCGAGCGTCAGATCGTTGCCACCCAGCTAGAGAGATGCAAGCTGGGATCGGAGGCTGGCAGCATGAGCAGCATCAGGTGACCAAAAAAAAAAGCCTTTTTTTCTTTTGCATGTGTTGCCTGTCTGTTTTTGGTGCCTCTGCTATCAACAAATTACAGAATGCTTGCCAATCAATCGATTGCTTTTCTATTGTGTTGACCCATTTTTGCCTTATGCCAGTGAAAAAGGTCATTTGGCAACAAAGCTGATTTCCATAGTACCGTGTGTTATCGCTTTCCTAAGTTCTCGTGGAGGGTTTAGTTTTGAGCTTCACCATCTTAAATTACCATATGAAGTCCACCAAACTTTCTGCTGTTGAACTTCTTTTCCGACGATGCAGTTGAGGCGAGTCAGAAAATGGATGAGCAGATAAGTGTGACCTACATGCTAATGAGGCAGTTTAATGCTAACATTCAGACTATCGTGCTTGCCATCTGCTCACATTAAATCACCTTCCTCGGAACTAGAAAAATCCACATTGTGAATCAGGTTGGATTTAACTTGTTTACTTCTCAGAGTGTTCTTTGGGTGTGTGTTTTTGTTTTCGCCTCTTGTGCAAAGTCAAAGTGCCAACATTCATATGAAGGCAACGTTCCTCTGACTCCCTGCAGCAACTTATTGTACATGTACGCAAGCCTGAAAGGGGTCCAAAGAAAGACGCCCTGCGGAAAAAAAACCCCAAAACTTTGGAACTGTTTTTTAACCGCTGTTGAAAAAAAATAGTTTGAAACCAAAACAATTCTGTTGAATGGTAAACTTTCTCAACTTGTGGCATGGAACACATTTGCCTGATGCTTTAGATAATGTCTACATGAACAACCTGTGTGTGTGTTTGGGGGGGGCAGCACTAGCCTGTCTGCTGTCTCATGGTTGCGTCATCCTGTGGTAATCACACCAGATCTAGAGGATTAGATGCGCTTATGCCCGCTGGGAGCTCATTATGCCGCTGAGTCAACGTTGATCCCCGCGTTGCACTTAAACTTGTCAATGCGCGTTAACTTGTACGTGTGATGTGCGTTTGACATCCCTGTCTGCGCATCATGTGTGAATTTGTCCGGCTTTATTTCGTCTCACTGCCTTGATTGACGTTATCCTTTTATTCCGATTGTTCCCAGCACTAAGTTAGATAAGAGTGGTCTATGATATGACTGTGAATGATCAGAGGCAGTCGAATAGCTCTTGGTGAAATGCTGCTAACCTTTCTGTAACATCTATACTCATTTTCCTGTACTTCAGTAGACACTCCTTGACAGATTGCATCTAAAGATACAAATATTTTCTTTTAACCAGATAGACTGAAAGCTCAAGCTGAGCCTGCTAATGTGACTTTACATGGTATCATATCATATACATAGTGTCATCATTTACACAGTGCATGCATGTGATGCTGAGTTGGGGTTTTTGATTGAGTGTTTGAGAGCAGAGAAAACAGCTTGATTTTCATAAATTGGGGGCCTAATTTTCTGTTTTGTAATCATTCAAATTTGACAGAATTGTTAACAACTTTGCTGAGTCAACTTATACTTTTTTTTTCTTCAGGGTTTTAAAGTTTAAATAGCTTAAAACTAGACCCGAGTATTCATTTGACACTCAAGTGAGTTAGAGAGATGCAAGTTAGATTGATGTGGGGTTGTCTTTCTCTCTTTTTAGTCAAAATAAATGTGTGTGTTCTCGTCAGTCGATGTCTTCAGTCAAACAATTCAGGAATCTCCTTGGACTCCTCTACAGAATAGTTGAGTTGAAAGACTATTGTGCACGGCGGCGCTGTTGTGGGACCAGCCCTGCGAACATCTGTTCACACTGATCTGCTGGCGTGCAACACAGCAGCACCGTACAGCAAGGAAACACACATCTGCGTATAGAAAGGATATGGGCTCACGCAAGTGTGTGACACCAAACAGGGGCTAATTTATCATATTTCTAACATTAGTCGGAAGTGGCAGCCGTTGGGGAAACTCCTTGCTCCTGCTGTCTTGCGTGTGCTTGACTGGCTGTGTAGCTCTGGGCCTCTTTTTTTCTAAAAAAAAAAAAAAAGCTCAATCACATAACTCACAGTTGATTTAGCTCAGTTGGAAATGCCCCCAAAAAGATAAAAGCGCAAATGGTGCAAAGATTGGCCTGCATGACTTCACTGAGGAATAAATGCTTTCAACTCTCTTTGATGCTTACCTGGTCTGGGCAAAAAACGACTGAACTGATTTAGAGAAAACTTTGTTAAAGAATCGACGTGAGCCAAAAATACTCAAATGTCTTTTTTTTTTATGTGAATCCATATTAAGCTAAGAATGGAAACTTGCAAAAGATGATATACTGTACTTTATACTCCAGGGATAACCTGTCCGCTGTGTTCCTCGCCAATAAGATTGAACACATACGTAATACTGGAGATTAGTAAAGGAGTGCATCTAATGTGAGTGGGCTTGCTTTTTTCTTGATGTAACTTTGGTCTCAGAGGGGGAGAGATAGACAGACAACAGTTTTCCATGCTGAGGGTGGTAACGCTGCACAGAGGTAGCGGAGGAAATGGAGAAAAAAGAAAAGGAATGAGAAAAGCTAATAGATAGCTTTCATTAACCCATGGCAGCACCACAGAATGGCTTCATTGATTTATTATTAGTATTTTTTTTTGCTCTTTAGTTCTTGCTTCTTCTCCTTTTCTTCTCTCATTTTCTCCTTCATGTTGTCCTCTGACCAATGGCTCTCTAGGCTCTCCCATTCATTGCCTTTATTTTTAAATCTTACTAGATTGTTTGATATGTACATATCGTTCTATACCTGTTTCATCCTCAAAGACCCGACCACAAGTGTCTCTGACAGTATGGGTTTCTTATGTATTATTCATTCAAAGTCTGCAGGATGTCTCCTCTGCTTTTGTTGAGTCCATTTGCCTTTCACAACCGTATTTTGGATCATTCGATGAACAGATGTTATTATTGGCATGGTAATCGGTAAACAAATTAAAAATAATAATAATAAAACATATTGTCATGTATGGACTTGTTTATTCGGAAGTACATTTGTATTGTAACTTTGCCTACTAAATATTTGACTGCTTTGGGCATGTCACAGTGGTACGTACGTACGTACGTATGTGCATCATCCTGTCATTTATTTATATGCTTGAGGGTCATAGCATGTGGATTTGCTCAATACTGTCAACAGACAGATTCTGGCTTTAGGCTCCCCTTAGGTTTTAGCTGCAGACACAAATACAGAAAACAGAACCAAAAATACTAAAGAAAAACAGTGATGATTCTCTTTTTTGCACATTTTTACATAACCTGTATCCTTTCTAAAAAGTTGTGCCTGACTGCTGACTGCTTGAATTTCATGCAGGGTAATAAAAGTTTCTATAATTTATCATTGTGGAAGAAGTGACAGAAAGGAAATCGAAGGCATCTTAATAACCAGTCATGGGAACTTTGCGAAGGATACGTTACTTTTCAAAGCATCAAGGCTCAAAGTCACAAGAAGATGTGATACTGAGAAGTGTGAGGTGTAAAGTTCATGTCCTCAGGCTATAACAGCTTTTAGTTTACACATCTTCAAACTCCCCTGAGGCAAGGTCATGGAAGGTAAAAAAGTGATGGATTGTATTCATGAATGTTTGTGCTGTTGTGTGAAAAAAAAAAAAAAAAAAAAAGGGAAATCCAAATTAGTTAGTAGTCTGCGTGCACACGTGTGCTGGGGGATTCGTTATTCAAATGAGGAAGTGCCATCAAACTATGCATCAAAAGTCCCTTTCGCGACACATTTTACAAAGTCGTAGTTTGCCGCAATTTGATTTGGAAGACAACACAATAGACACAAGGCAATGGCAACAATTTGTGTTATTTTTTTTGTCAAGAAGCGGCAAAAAAGATTTGCTTGAGAAATATTTGTGTTGTTCCTGTCTCGTTCCTGTTTGCCCTATGGGAGCGATCATCCTGTCAGTCAGTGGATTTGGCAGAGCGAGGCTAGTTCTGTGCAAAGGTCATCATCATAAGATTTGTTGTTTTAACAATGCTGTAACACTAACACTATTACTTGCCGTCCTTCTTTCTCCCAGTGCAATCAAAGCATACTCTTCAAACAGAAGAAATACAGAAAAGGTCAAACGTATATGAACTGGACTAAATGAGTTCATTTCTGATTTAATGTAGTGCATACCGACAATATTCCGATTTGAACCTGCGGTTATCATTTTAGCGCTTTTTACATGCTCCTTTTTCTGTCCCTGGTCACTTTCCTATTTTTTGCCAAGACTAAAATACTATCCAATTAGATTCCTTTATCTCACTATAGCTCACTCTCCTCTCTCAACTTGGGTGATAATAGAGGGATCCATCACACCATTAGCTGCAGGCGGTTTTATAAGCTCAGCAAAACGCTGCATAGAGAGAACTCAAATTATAGGCCATAGACTTGCACCTTAAAATATGCCCCATGCTGGCATTTGTATGAATGTGTATGTGTGTGTATACGTGTATGTGTGAATGATGATAGCAGGAGTCACGCTCCCTCCTAATGACTGATGATACATTTCCAGCAGGGGAGGAGAGAAAAATGGTGGCAGGTGGGCACATCTCTCACCCGACTGCCGGGACCACTGTCTATCGTTCTGTCTGTGTCTATCTTTCTTGTTTCCTCGCACACTTTGATCTATTTGTCTCGTGAATTACATCTTTGTGCTTTGAGATCATTCCATTGGTTAAAAACAATATAAATATTTATTATTATTATTGTCAGTTTTATTTTTAGATTTAATATGGTTATTTTTATTATTTGTAGCATTGTTGTTATCAGCCGTTGCTATGAATAATGTTGTTAATATTAATATTAGAGCAAGTGTAGCAATAGTAGCAATAATGTTATGGGCAGTATTTTTTTTCCATCTGTCCCTCCATTGTCCTCGTCTTAATCAAGGTCAGGTCATGGGGACAATAGCCCAAACAGGGAAGCCCAGACGTCCCCCTCACCCAGCTCGGGTTATCCCCGGGGCCTCCTCCCTGTGGAACGTGCCTGAAACCCGAAGCCATCCTAACCGAGACACCTCATCGATGCAGAGGAGCACCTAGAGATTTTTCTGCACCTCGCTAGCAAGAATGCACTGAAATATGTGATTGGATTTTGGATGCAGGGTTTGGCTATTTGCCAAGTAAAGATTTATAAACAGTTATAATTTGGGGACATTTTTATATGCGTCCAATATATGTATAGTATAACATTTAAAGTTTCTAATTGTTTCATGACAATAATCTTTAACGCTTAGGCCACTAATCTGATAGCCATCTGCTACACTGAAAATGAATGATTTCTCCACCTAAAAGCACAGAAATAATCCGGCTCAATTTCTTAGTTGCGTTTTCCGCCCGATCTTTGTTGGGGTAGATGAATTGGGTTCTTTCCAAGATTGTCAAATGATGTCAGCGTTGTTTTGATATGACGTGCTTTGCCAAATGTTCATCTGTCTGTCATTCAAGTTGTGACTGAAGCCTGATAAATGGGCTGTGTTTATTTCTGTCAGAGTCAGCAGCTGGTGACTCCATGTCAGCGGCAAAGGAGATAGAGGCCTTTAGGGCAACAGTAGCATTGTGAGTGTGTGTTTGTGCTTTGCATGTGTGTCCCCCCACTCTGAGGGCAATTTGGAGGGGGGGAGGCTTGGTTCATTAAACATGCAAATGAATGCTTATCTTCCTCCAACACCAGATATTGGTGCAAATAGATAAGAAGCACCATAGTTGGATGCCAGAGAGGCAGACGTAGAAAAGTGAGAGGAACACTGCAAGCAAAACATTGACAGTGAATAGCAAAAATTGAAAAGAGTGCAAAAAGTACACACTTGGTGGAATGCCATTAGCCAAATTGTTTAAAAAGTAATTTCCGCTCGTAAATTATACAAGACGGCACCTGATGGCTATTCACCAACTTTAGCACGCTGGTACAAAGCAGCAACATAATTGATCAGGGTTTTTTTTTTTGCATAGTAGCAATATGTTGGTTTGCCCTGCAGACCACTGTGTTGATCCAAACCAGGTTGATAAATGTGCCAGAGATGTATAATAATAGCGTCCATTTATTTATTTATTTATGTTAACCTCATATCATAACGTGTATGGGCATCATCGACTTAACTCCTTTGGTGCTTGTGTATTGTTTGGAAAAGTCCTTTATTGTGCATTATATGGAAATAATCTGAGGAAATGCTTGTTTCTCACACAAGATCAGGAAGCTTTTAAACTATGTGTTTAAAAGCAATTCTCGCTTGTATTTTTGTGGCTGGATGCATACAGTGACATTTTCATCATCTGCGGCTGAGCGAAAAGTTTACAACCGGATTATTGAAAAGCGGATTAGAAACGGTTTTATTAGAGAGAAATAAGTGCTAGAGATGCTTTGGAGAAGAAAAATACCCCTGGTCGTCTTTTGTGATGCCACCGCAGAGTAAAACAAAAGTATGATAGTTATCACAGAACCAGAAATTAAATGTACTGAGCTTGGCTGATCAATGAATGAAATATTTACATTGCACAAAATGTATCAATTCCATCCAGAAAATCTGATTTTGTTCAATTTTGGAAGTTATACTGTAACTTTGTCTGTAACCCTACAGTTCTACAGTTTCTCCCTTAATTTGAAAGTCTAATAACTATAAGCATAGAAAAGAAGACCGAAATAGACGGAAAAACATTTGCCCTGGACCCTGACGTTTTATCCAGCACGATTACCTCTGATTCCCTGCAGGGATCCTAACACGTGAAATAAAATCAAATCAAAAGACAAGACAAATTATTTATAAGATGAATGCATTGAAAATAAAATGGTGTATCCTCTCTATTTTATTGCCTGACGAAGAATCATATCCGGGCTAGCAAGATAGTAAAGAGTGTAGATTAAGATGATAAAGTCAGCATCTTTATTCCTTTGAGCCATGGGTTGAACATCGGGCCAGAGTCCTCCCAAAGGCCATAACTGCATGCTGTGATTACACTCCTCGTAGTGACTTAGGGCCATCTCCGGATTTATCACTGTTGCAATTAGTAGCCCAGTCGCATTATAATAATTGTTACAATACTAAAATAAAATGCACATCATATATTTATTTACCTACAAGTCAATTGATTCATACGTAATATATTAGTTCTGTGCATTTTATCGTCTGGCAAACCTCTCTACCTGCTAATCATAATTGTTCTAAGAGAACAATTTTGCCATCATGATTTCCCGATGTCCTTGGCCAACCCCGGGGGGGGCAGCGAAGGCTATGTGGTTTAGATTGTCCCATGATGAGTGATTTGGTGCTGTGGTGACCTGAACTGGTCTCTCCGCTTGCTGAGGTGAGTGCGAAAACATAGATCAGAGGAAGCAAGATGTTAAAGCTTCTGTTTATCATGCTTTGTTGACATTGGAGCCTTCAGGTTACAAGTTTGGGGGAAAAAACAAACATCTGCTCTGGCCTTGTATGAATCTAGATATGATTATTTGCAAACATATTTTGTGGGTGAGTCCAGCTCTTAGCAGAGAGACAGAAAAATCAGCCTCACCCTACCCAGGTAGCTGCAGCATGTGTGTGCGCCCTCTGGGTTTTAGATGAAGTTGTTGAGTCATTGTAGTCTAGACGGATGATATACTATGGATAGCTCGACCAGCCAGTCTCTCTCACTACTTAATTAAAAGCTCCTGTCTCACGGTTTCATTGCCTGTCACATCCGATCCTTCTCATTCCATCAACTTCATACGGCTCGCAATATATTCCCACATACTGTATCCATGCAATCATATGTGTGTAGCTTTAATCAAATTTTAACACCTACACACACCTCCACTGAGTGTGTTTGGCGGTCCGCAATGTGATTGTGTCTCCAATGTTGTGAACATTTGCTGTCAAGCCAGTAGTTGCACTGGAAAAATGGGAAGCATGAAGTAATAGGTTAACAGTGAATGACAGTATTATTGTTTCTTATTGAGTAAGTCTTTTGATGGCTTGAGTGATGGATTTGATAATAGTGGTACATCCATTCATTTGCTCTGTTGGGATTCCAAATGTTACCTGTTGAGCGGCAGCGTGCACACAAGATTAAGGTACCGATATCTCTCTCTCTCTTTTTTTTTTACGCATCTTTAGCACGTCTGTCTCACAGAGAGGAATTCAGTTCTTTCTTCTCCCTCTGCTCCTCTCACAAAAATCATATTTCTCAAGCAGCTAGTTCAGGGTATAACAGCCTAGCTCCTGAAGTCATTAGGGATGGGCTCCAGTTATCCACAACCTTAATGAGGATAAATTGCATAGAATATGAAGGTGTGGGGGAAAAACGAGCTGTAGTGTTATATATATAGTGAATTTAACCCTGGTCAAAAGCAACATTTAATTTTACTTCTATGTGTCCCTAAATGTTTTTGGACGCAGATTTTTTTTAATGAGTTTTTTCTCACCTATCGGGTTTTTGAGATTGTGTCATGTTTTGTTTTTAAGTTTGACCTATAAAAAGTTGCACAGTAGGGAATTTACCATGTATAGCAAAGACATTCAGAAATAAATTACACCCGGTGATTTATTAATTGATGATATGACTCAAAACATATATTATTGATGTCCATATTATGGAAAAATATCGAAGAAAAAAAAGTGGCATTATATCGAGTAACATTTGAACAGTTTCCTACTAAATTCATATGTGACCTTTAACCGTGACATCAATGTGGAGCTACCATAGCGTTCACAAAAACCAAAGGGGTCATGAAGAGGGTCTTCTTCAGGCACATCCATCCATCCATCAAACACTTTGCCACTGTAATGGTCTTCCTCTGAAGCAAAGTACTGATAGTGATTCCCTCTAAATCATACGTTAGATTATCCCCCAGCGGCTTGAGTGATTTAGGCTGCCCTCGGCCCCTAAACCTTGGGATCCACCAAGACATCAAACCGCTGCTCTCGACTGTGAAGCCTGACCGTGGTCGCATCAAAGTGAGTGGTGCGCATGAGCGCTTCACAGCTTGCCATGTATTTTGGAGAGTGAGAACAGGCGTACCTAATTCAATATCCATGATCTTGACAAAGGTTTTGAATAGGTCACATGCAACCAGCAGGAAGTTCTTTATAAAAGTATTGAATTGAAAGTGAACGATAGATACCCTTCCCTTCTTCACAACATGGTCGTCACATTCCATATACTCTCCAGTCCGCTGAAGGATTGCTCCATGTCGAAAATGGAGATTGACAATCAGTCATAGGTGACTCCCACGGGTAGCCTGTCCGACGAACACTGATGACAAGATTGTTGAGCCCTTGCTTTCTGTTTTCTGTATTACTCAGTGGGTGTGCCATGTTGACAGCTAATACGTTTAATTTTCTGCTTTAAGACTGGCAAGACAATGTTTTTCCTGACAAACAACTCCTTTAAAACATAAATGAAATATCCAAACTTAAACTCAGCACTATTCTAAATTTCCACAGTTTTTTGGATCGAGTCAGAGTACTTTTGGCAAACAATGATTCATTGTTTGGACTTTAATTTCCGTTTGTGTTGGGCAGCACTGTACTCTTCCAGTTCATATGCAAATGTGTACTGCTAATACTAAGACTATTTAGTGAATTGTGTCCAGTTGAATTGGCCTCAATGGATCCACAAATGCATGTATCCCATATTATTATTTTCGGTTTGCATCACCTTGTAATAAAGCAATTGCGAGAAAAGGAGCTCCAGCTTGCTTGTGCTACCACGCATGCATAATTTAAACAGTGCATATGGTAAGGTTCACAGAGGCAAAAAAAAATCCATTCGGAATAGCATGGCCCAAGCATTGCAATTGAATCTTGTGATTTTGAAGACCTTAGCTGTTTTTTTTTCTTCTGCTGCCTCATCCCAAACACAATTGGAAATGACTAAAAAGGCTCAAAAATAGAAAAAGTGGGAAAAAAAAAGTCTGAAAATTGTTTTTCTCTAGTGCTGGGTTGGTGCCAGTAGGAAAATGCAGCCTTAGACTTGCAAGCCAAGTGATCAACTTGCCAAACAATATGAACACTATTTGGATGAGCACCAAATCTTAATAGATAACCACTTTATGAATATGTCCGTCATTAATTTGAATATATTAATCATTACAAATTACAGGAAGTCGCTAAGTCTTTAGCCTCTTGGAGTTCTATCATATCGTAATACAAATTTACCAGAACAGCCTGCTACATGAGATCAGGTGATACTGTAATGTACTTCAGAATCGGTGAAGCAGCATGTGGCTCATTGCCCAATATGTTCTCTCTCACATTGTTTATATTAAGATTTAATGGTCACAATGCAATACACGCTTAGCATAACGTTGTATTAATACCAAACAACTAGAAGTTTGTGAGGTGCTTGACAAAGGCTCGCCTGCGAGATGCAGCTGCACTCTGCATATATCTCAACAGAATTTTTCAGCACTAAGCTCCATTGTTTCTTTTCTTTTGTGCGTGTGTGTGGAAATGTCGCTTTTTGTTGCAGCTGTCACTCGTGCATTGAAGGTAGTTTCAGTCAAGACTTTGACAAGTTGGCTTCTTTTCCAGCCTGACCATTTGAGCTGTCAAAACTCATAAAAGTTTGTCTTAAGGCTTACTGGGAGCAAAGTTCTGCAGCACAAAAAAAAGTAGCAATAGTTTGCACGTCGACATGGACACAACACGTCTCTGTTGTACGACAATGCTTTTGTACTTAACCATCCCGAACGTACCTTTTATCTCGCGCAAAGTCACACAGGTTTGATACAAACAAAAGGTAACACACACGCAGATACACACATACGTCGCACAAAAGACAAGCTGGCAGGTTGTAGTTATCATGTCACCCTGTCATGCTGACAATGATGAAGCATTGATGATGGTTGTTATGGCAACCAACAGTGGGTGGGTATTGTCACAAACAGACAGATCTACAAATGAACCAATGCTTCTGAACCCTAAAACTGAGTTTGTCGAATTTAATGTTGTAACGGCAGATACAATATGATACAATATTGAAATAAATAATCTTCCTCATAAAAAGGCATGAAAAATAAAACACAGTTTGCTTTAAGGAAATTAAATTGTCACAGCGGCAATAGTCACACCTGATGTCATGTGTTCTATTGTATTACGATTTCATATTCATTAAAGCACTTTGTTACAGCTACAGCTGTTGTGAAAATTGTATATAAAGAAAGATGTATTCTAATGTATTTGTATTAATAATGTATGCACAACCAATACAATACAAATAAAGATAAATGCAGCGTTTAAGAGGAATTAAAAGGAACTTACATCTATAAAAAAGGAACATTTTGCAGTAGCTTTATGGTGATTAATACATATAGACAAACAGATTTGTGCTACAGTAATATTTGTACACAGTAACTGAAAGAGGGAAATACAGTATATTATTGCCAATGATAATGATGAATTATGATGTACCAATATGTGCTGTGTATGGATCAGGTATAAGCATAATACATATTTGAATACTTCAAATTGTCCATGTGAATAATAATATAATATTGATAGTAGATATGCATTAAATAGAGTATATATCAACCACTGTACATACATGGACCAAATGTTACTGTATTTATTTTAAGCGCAGCCGAGAGCGTGACGGGGGCGGTGGTGCTTCCTCTCAGCCGGAAAAGTCGGGTTCAAGCTAGCATGTCCACAGCCATCCATCCTGCTAATTCAGCAAGGTCGGCACATGATGCAGAAAGCCTTGCAGCTTCTGTTTACACTACAACTGACCTTGGCATGTCACATATGACATTTAACGACTTATGAAGGGCGTGGGTGCTGAGATTCTGAACACGCTGCATTGTTTTAAAGAAGTTCTGACTAAAAGTTTTTGAGATGCATTTTTTTTTCCAGCCTACTGTGCTCGCTGCAGAGTGTTGTAACGCATCTATTTTATGTTGCTCGCCGCCTTCAGATTCTCCAAGGTTATCTGCATTTTGTCTTTTCATGTGTTTTTTTGTGCTGGTGCCACATTCTCAAAACATTTTTTTCTAAAAGTGAAGGAAAGAAGCTTTGCTTGTGACATAGTACACACATTTTACCAGACCTCACAACGACATAAATTCAATTCAAATATAAATGTGTAGTTTTAGTTGTGATGTTTGATTAGATTAGCAGAGTGCGTTGTGAAATGTAGTAAGTGTGCAGTTATGTAAAGCGTCTCTTCATAACTGGATTCCTATTTAAGAAAGTGGCAGCCTGTTGGGGTTCAAGTGTTGCGGTATTCCGAGCGGGCAAAGTAGAATGATGCTGCTGTACTTTCGTGTTTGTCAGCCTTGTCTCAACTCTCGAGATAGTTTTTTCTTGCTTGTTTTCTTACTGCTTAATCCATCTGTTACTAATGACTTACTTTTTATAAAGTAATGCAAGTCATTATTATAGGTTATATAGAAAAATAAATGACATATGAACTTACAATTGTAGCATATACAGTGAAATACATTTGGTTATTCAAACATTTTCATCGGTCTGGGAACTAAAATGGCGGATTGTCTGCTAATGTATCATAGCTAATGATGATTTAAATGGAAAATTTACTCGTCTGCATTTTCCTCTCACAGTATTCATGTTTATATTCAAAGATTTCATCCTTTTTATGATGAATAAATAATCCTGGATTTCTAAGGACTCTGCACCAGACATGAATTTCTGCTTCTCTTTATAACAAAGTCATGTTTATGCTTTTCTTGCAGCTCGGCTGATGAACAGTTTCGTTGGAACGCTCAAGGTAACTAACATTTACCGCTTCACCACTTTTTTCTTTTACATTTGCTGCTCTTTGTTTGATTCAAAGTATCATTGATTGTGTTGTACTTTCTCAGCGGATGGACAAAAGGATATTGAGGATGAGTTGACCACAGGTTTGGAGTTGGTGGATTCCTGCATCCGTTCCCTCCAGGAGTCAGGAATCCTTGATGGTGTGGAAAGTGAGTGTGTTATCGACAAAATGTTGTTTGTGCATCCCCAAGGATTTCTGTGTGTGTGTGTTTGTTTTCAGATAATAAGAGTGAATTTAAAAAGAGCCTGATTGAACTTTAATTATTTCCCATGTTGCTCTCTTGACATTCCGCAAAGCAAACCTGCAAACCAAAACAAAGCACAGTTCGAGCCAAAAAACACTAGAGAACTCATTTGAATTTTTACTTTTTGTATTTACTCTCAAATAGTTCATTTGTAGATAACAAACATTGTTTCATTTTTTTTTTTAAATCCTAAATTGCGTAAAATTTAAAAGATCAAGGTCTCCTTATCGATAAGTGGTTTTCACATTTCCACTATGATAAGGCATTTTTGCAGAATTAGGAAAAACAAGAAGCACTTGCGCTTTAGCTTCAAATGTTTGATTTGGTCAAAAGAAGAAACCGCAATGTTGTGAGCTCGAAACTTTAAAATACACCATAGATATTCTGTGGAACTCGACTTCCTATTCGCGAGCACTTATGCTAATTTGGTAATGATAGCAGAGGGTACAGCTTGGTGTGACATATTTTCATTTCTGGTTTATTCCGATAAGAAAGTGTAAGTACACGCAATGTAGCGAGAGCAGATTTGAAACATATGCTTGGTGGAAATACTGCTTTGTGAAAGAGAATGCTTTTGTGATAGCTCCCATTGTGATGCTCCTGCTGTTCTTCAAATGCACATATCCCGCAAGCATCTCGCTCCATGTGTGGGTGCTGATGAATTCAATTCATCGTGTGGTATGATGGAAGAAGAAAAAAAATGTCACATTTTCTCCATGTGTCTATTCATAGTTATCTTAGATATCTTTAATCACACACACGTTTCATTTCGTAGCGTTAGAATGCAATGATAAGCGCATGCAAACACACACACACACTATTAATCCTAAATGCAAGTCACACACACACACATTCACCTTCAGTTCCACAACTGGGCTCCAAACTACCCATCGCCAACCCACTTTGCAGGAATTTTGGAACAAACATGTACACTGTACATATATTTTTCTTCACACGGGTAACAACAAAGCTCTCTTTGACGGTTTCGGAGCTCCGATTCACACAAAGTCGTGGTTAATAATTCATGACAAGCAAGGGATTGCATGGGGATGGGATAAGACAAGTGTTTTGTGAAGGCAAGAAGCCGAGGAGGTTGAACTCGGTTTTCGGGGAGAAAGTCGTCGGATGATAGAGACTGAGAAATAAGACTACATTGTTTTTCTGGGGTACTACACGCTCATGGTAGGCTTGAAGAGGGACTTGTATTCATTGTTTGTTTCGTATTGTGGTCATGGTTCATTGATTCTGGAGTTGATTTGGAGAGGCAAATGAACTCTTGAGTACCTGTGTACCAAGGCGAAGCTTTAGAATAATTCAGAATGGATTTCAAACAAAAAAGGACTCTAATTAAAAAAAGAATAATTGTACAATTTCCTTCTAAATATTTATGAGAACCTATTTTACCAAAACGTCCTGTGTATTCTGAGCTAAGCACTGCACCACCGTGTTAGCCCTTTTTTTGTCTTTAATCATTTCATTAATGTGGTGCATCCACCATGAGAGCTGTAATTAGGCACATCACAGGCATATCAGTCTTTTGTCAGAAATGCAAAGAGACAGCAAAGGAGTAAAAATAGTCACTTATGAAATAGAGATGAGAAATGGGAGCACAAGTCACAGACCTAACTGCCCTTGAATAAAACACAATGTGATATCAACACAAATGCACTCATCCACACCACTGGCTATTGAGAGGTTTGATAACGGTGACCTATTTAATCCCACTCGCATTTTCAAATCCACTCGCTGGCCAGTCATTTGATTCAGTTAGGTAAGCAAAATGTTAAAAATACTTGTGTGGAGTAAAGCAGAATTTTCATTCAATTTGTTTACTATAGAAAAATAGGTCATGCAGGTGAATTGTCGATGTGTTTGTTTTTGGTTTTAGTTTGTTAGTGTGCCTTAAAAATAAAGCAGAGTATGATTTTTTTACTTTTATTAATGTTTTAGAATTGTTAGTCTAAAGGAATTATCAAATAATTGAGACTACCGAGGAGCCCGGGGCACAAAGTGAGTAAAAGTAGCTTCAAAAAAGTTGCTTATTCTCGATTCCTCGCCAAAGTCTAACATCCGTGCATTGTGCAAAGAGTTCAAATGGAGGTTTATTCAAGTGGAAGGCGCCAGGTAACTTCCAACACGTTTCAGCGAGGAAACGTATGGAGTTGTTCTGTCGAATACAACTTCTTTTCAGCCGTCCTCCTCCTCCTCCTTCCATGTTCTCTGTTTCTTTTTCCCTCTGCTAATAAATTATGTATGCCATCTCCAACTCACTGAGTGCTGCACTGCTGCACGATCTGCTCTAAATTGTGCTCTCTCTCCCTTTCTCTCTCTCCCTCGCTTCCCCATTTCACTCTTTGCCTCTCAATCACTCCCCCTTCATCCCCGGCTACTCTTTGAATCTCTCCCTGTCTTTTCTCTCCTTACATACATGCATACACGCACGCTCGCATCGCATGACAAACTCAACCCCCCACCCAACCGACTCCCGTGTGTGTCCGTAGACCGGCGCTCCTCTCCCAGAGTTCCTTGCAGCTCACTCACCCCGGAGGCTTCGCTCCAGTACTCTGCCAGCTACCATAGCAACCAGACCCTCGCCCTTAGCGACAACATCTCCGCAGCAATCTCCTCAGCGCAGCGGGCAGGTTGGAGGAGCCGTGCACAGCTATAACCAGGTAGGAGATGCTGAAAACCTGAGCAGTCAAAACACATCATCATTTTAACTTGCTGTTTACTTTTTTAGTAGTTTAGAGCACTTGACGGATTCATTTGAACATCCTGCATCGAGTTTTACGACAAGATGTTTTTATGGTAGCTCTCGTCACTCTTCATCTTTTGCTGGCTTTTATTCCGCATCAAACATCGCAACGCATCTCGTGCGTTCCCGTCATGCATTAATGAAGAGGTTCAGAGCTGGCATTTCCAACATGGTTAAAGCTGTTATTAAGGAGACGCGTAATAAGCTGTTCAACCACACACACACACACACACACACACAATTAAGAGCAATCAAAAGCACCCCAGTGAGTGTTGTGTTTATGAGGACCTGAGAAATAAAGATGCGTGGAATCCACATCATATCACAGCAGTGTGTTAATGAAGAGTAATTCATCACGTCAACATTTCCAAGGTGATGCATGATGGCTATAAAAGTGCTTATTTCGCCCACCAGGGGCGTCGCAAACAGACGCTCAAATGCCTGCTGGTCATTAATAACTGCAGTATTTGGGCCTTAAGTTATTATTTTTTTAGGTTTCCAGGGTTTTGAAGATGACATGATTCCATATTATTTATTGTCATATTTGTGCCGTGGGAGTGCTTCTTTCTTCACCTCCTTCTTGTCCCACCATTGTTCTGTGTGTTTCTATGGCTCTATGTGTAATCGCCTCTCATGTTTTGGCCTTGTCAGTGTAATTGGGCCAGAGCTGTCAGAGAGGGTCATGAATTGACTTTTTCACAAGCTACCGCTGCAGCTCGATTGGGCAGGTGCGCCCTACAGGCATGTCCACTACGTGCATGCTTTTATTGACATGTGCTGTCTTTCTCTTGGAAGAGCCTGACTCGGGTATTGTTTTGATATTTTTGTTATTGTGTGTACACGAGGACTTATCATGTGCCATTTTAGGTCGATTTGGAGCAAAAAAAGAAAGGAGCCGGTGCTCTTCTGCAGGGTATTTCTAACCCTGAGAGGCTTTGCTTTAATAATACATGCATATATGGCACCTCAACTACTCAAGTATTTTAGGTGCAGAAATAGCACTGCAAAGGTGACATCCAAGACAATGGAGAAACTTTGCTCTGGCCCGCTAATCATTTCATCGCCTTCCTAATGGCACATCAATTTGTCGTAATGCTGCCTTTAACGTGATCAACTTTCCTAGATCATTATTGAAGTCACTTTTAGGTGCCGTATTTCATTTTTGCTAGCAATTGGATTTGTAAGCTAGTATGAGTTCCCATCATGATTACCGTAATTTTCGGACTATAAGTCGCACCGGAGTATAAATCGCACCAGCTATAAAATGCCCAAAAAAGTGAAAAAAACCCATATATATGTATATAAGTCGCTCCTGAGTATAAGTCGCCCCCCCACCCAAACTATGAAAAAAAAACGCGACTTATAGTCCGAAAATTACGGTATTCCTTGGGTGAATGTTGATGAAGATGTGATATCTGACTCTGAAATTTTTGTATATTATATATATCCTTATTTCACCCCAACATACAATATTGGTTATACAATTTGGAAAGAATAAAAAAAAAACATGTTTATTTCTATTAGGAAAGTCATTAGGTTGTTTTGATGTGAATTTGTAATTTATTCATGAAGGTTACATGGAAAATAAGACGATTTCAGCTAATAATAATGAGCAGCTGCGGAAGCTGTTAAAAGGAAATGATAATTAGGTGGGCTCCAATTGACAGAAGTTGTACCACCAAGAAGTCCTCATGTATCAAGTCATTGAAGTCACAGGCTGACCAACCATATGCAAATTTGACATGAGAGGAAGTTCCAGAGCTGTGAGCCTTTCAAATATCTGTGTTTTACATTCATGGAAAGTGATGCGTTCCATTTTTATTATCACAGTATTATTATTTTTTTATAATTTCAATAATGATTATATTGTAATATTATTTAATTTGGTTAAATGACATGAAAATCTGATTACAAGATTTTGAAGAGACACCTCCCCCTTTTGACTGTGGTCCTAATTCATCCCTCAGCTATGCAACTTGTATTTTGTCTTCTTCATCCAGTGAAAGTTTTGCTGAGCAGGCATGGCCTTTTTCCACTGTTACAAAAATTCTGCATATGTGTACACCCTTCGTGCATACACACACACACACACACACACACACACACACCTCTTTTAGATGCAATTTATTCTTGCCATTAATTGAGGTGAGCCAGAAAGAAAGTAGCTTTTCTTTTGTGTTATTTTGTTTTGCAAGGCAAAGTGAAATGACACCAGTGCTGCTTCAAGGTGACTGTGTGCTTGCGTGATGGTCTATTCTAGCTGCTCGGGTGAGTAATAATGTATCTGGATCACCTTTACAGCTTTAAGTATCAACATAAGGCTGCGAGGCTCAGCCGAGCACTGGCATATGTCCTCTCCCTCCCACCGCTGTGTGTGAAGACCAAGGCAGCAAGTTCTCATGAGAATTTAATCAGAAATTGTGCCAAATGTTAGAAGTGAGCACAATTTGTTGCCACCTGCCACAAAACAATTGCTGAATGCCGATTTGTAGAAATATGATGTCGATGTGTGTTCTGCACACAGAAGCCGGTTCATAGTTATATTTGGCTCGCATTCAAAGTTTGTTTATTCGTAAATGCAGTTGAAATCTCAACATGGTGCCAAAACTGGTTTTGATGTGTATTCCGCATGGATTGTGCATCATTCAAAAGCCAATAGGCCGTTTAATGCTAATGGGCCCTAATTATAAGAACCTGGTTGTTTTATTGAAAATTTTTCATGATACATACATGATCCTAAAAATTAGAGCATGCCCATGGGATACACCGTGGAGGACTCCAACCGTGCATTTGTAGTTTTTCAAAGAACAGGACACAAAGGAAAACATTTGTTCTCTAATTGCAAAGCATTACTTTGTACTCAGGAATCCAACTAAATTCTTGTGGGGAAACGGCTCACAATAGACCTCGTGGCTAGCATTTTATCTTGGCTTTAGCCAGCTTCACAATAGCTGAGGAAATATGTTGATCTTCTTTTGATTTGGATGTTGGGTAGATAAAGCAGTTGGAGTACAATTAAAACAAAACATTGGTATGAATTTGGATTTAACACCGAGGGATTTGAATCACAACTTCATTTAACTTTGATGGCTTAAATAACGAGTGACGGGGTTTATGTGACAATACATGATATTAAATATGTTAATACACAAAGCCTTTGCAGTTGTCTACTCGACTTTGAGTAGGTGGTACAACAAGGCTTAATGAGAGATTATTTCGGTCAGAGCAACTCCTCCGAGTTCATCGTCTGCTTCCGAGAGTCTGTTTGAATCCCCCTTCTGTGTTCTGTAGGGATTTCATCACGTTCTCTCCGAGGTTCATGCAGACCTCCTCGTGCAAAGATATGACTGAAGTCATTGTGCATAAAAGTTTATTAATGCTCCCTATTCTTTATCTCTTTCATTCTCCTTTCATTTACCCTGCATTTCTCCCCCAACCCCTCGCTATGGAATTATTCATCCTTCCTCCACTGTATTTCTTCCACCAACCCCCTAGGTGACTTCAAGCCGTGCAGCCCAGCAGCAACAATCACAAAGTGGGGCAGGGTCGGGTAAGTGTTCACCTCTCCCTCTTCTCTTTTTTGAGCCTCTGGTCAATTAGCCATAACTTTTATGATATTAATGAATCAAGCTGACGGCCCGTGACAGTTTGCCGAGTTGCTAAAATTTGACGACACTGACAGTTATGCACGGCACCTTAGATTTAAAAAAAAGAATACTTGGAAGATGGTGGAAGTGATTTACGACAATTTATACATTGGGGGTGTCCAAACTTTTCTGCAGCTCATTCAAAACGATGCAGCTCACGTTCTCTGTTATATTTAATTAGAAGACACACATTATACAATCATGTTCGAGCCATCCAGCCTCATCTTATTCATCCATCTTTTGACATTTATCTGGAGTCGGGACCCTATGGCGTCCCCTATGCCTGATGAGCTACGACTCTAGTGCAATATAGGTCTACGCTCAACATAAATTATAGTCTGGGTGCTTTATTGTGTATCACCTGCACATACTAATGAGCTCTAATAAATTGAAAGCAATGTAGCAAATAATGCTCGGTTTGGATTGACACTGTCAGAGAGACACTGTGATTATTGTTGTGGCGGGGGAAGAGAGAAAATGTTCACAGTGTGATGAAATTCTAATATTTTCCACTGCAAACTGTGCTTAATAAGTCACTGACAGTGTCAATCAAAACAGTTTTTACTGTCACCGAAGCCTGTTGTGGTGAATTTCCTTGACAGCAGGTGCGCCTGCCTAATGATGTGGCTAGTGAGTGTTTGTCTATGGTGGATTGGGTTTTAGCAGTAATTTATTGATGTCTTTATTGAAACAGGAATGGCAGCAGTGCAATAGTTAGAACGTCAATTGTTTTTTTTTTCTTTCCTTTGTCCTGTAGGCATCTATTACTCCAGCTCCACCTTACCTGCCCAGCGTGTCAACTCGCCTCTTTGTGGCGGGGGAGGCGGTTCAGGGCCAGGTTCTCCCAATAAACTCCAACGCCTGGGATCGGCGTCTGATTCTCTGGGGTACTCCACCACTCAACGCTTGCCTTCCTCCTCATCCTCCTCCCCCAGCAAGCAGTGTCCCGCTAATCGACTGGCTAAGTCATTCAGGTACACGGGTGACTGGGAATAAATTGCAGTGGGAAATGGGATCTCGACCTTATGTTGGGTTTCCCAAACTATGGGAAGAAATTTAAAAGGTTGGTAAAAATAATTTAAAAAAATGATTTTGCAGATGAATGACGTTTGTTGTCTCCTAGTACCAACGTTGCCGTGACAACAGGGGGTGGTGGAGGTTCTCCCCTGAGGTTTGCCTCTCCACCCAACTCCACTGGTGGAGGGGCAGGATCATCATCACCCCTTCATCAGGTAAAGACCTCCCTCAGACATACTCTGGCTGCCAGTTTAATGTACTGTTAAGAAGTAGAAAATTGAGCATTATCTGTCAAAGAGCAGCTTTTTATACTGTTGTTCTAAATTTGAAAGCCTGTTTACAATGGGCAAATACGTATGAGACTTTTGTGTGGCATTTGAGCTCACCGAGTTATATAATGCTAAGTGCTTTCAAGTGATTTACACAAAGTGACAATTTCCATGCATAAAGCCCCTTTAGGAAACTTGACCACGTGCAAATGGAAAAATAAAGGTGTGCAAATGGAAAAGTACAGGAACCAATTGTAGCAAAATGCATATACGTACATCTGGTTGTCAACAGAGAGTGAGTGAAGTAATTGGAGCCGTTTCTGCACTTAATCTCTCTGACTCCCTGAGCTTATTTAGCAGTATTTGACTGAGAACTACTTCTTGGCATTGCAGATGAGCTCAGGCATCGGCAGTTATGCCACTTTGTCTCCCAAACGGCTCGCAGCTCACCATGCGTCCGACCAGTACAAGATTTCCCATGAGCTCTACGCAACTGCTACACTCCAGAGGCCCGGCAGTCTAGCAGGTGAGACACCCGTTGCATAAATCGTTATAGTAGGCATTGCAACTGTAAATTTACCACTCATTTGCACTTGCTTGGTAAGTCAGCACTTGCAGTGATGCTGTTTGAACAACTTGGTTCAACTGATCTCAATGGGAAACTTTATTTGCAATAACTTAATCCTGAGTGCATGCTGTTCGCATCATAAAACTTTTATTATCTGCATGGGCTGTATTGTATTAGCAGGTAGGTTGCTAGGTACTTTATTTACCTCCCAGGAATTCTTGGTAGTTATTTAATTAATATGAAATAGTATTATCCAGCCATAAATTCAACAAAATCTCATATCGCTGCTTCACCTCGGGCATCAGATTTTTGATATTAACTTGCAAATTAAATCCGTTTTTTAACTACTTCATTAACAAAACGTAATTCAGATTGTTGTTCTTGCTCAATGTTCATATTATGGATATGAGTCAAACATATTTGGAGTTCACTCGGAAGAGCTATCAATGAAAACTTGCATCTCCAGCGAAAGCATTCTTTGGGTTGCTTGTGGGAAAATCTATACGGATATCAATACTACTGTGTGTGTACGACAGTGTGTAGGCCTAGTGTTATTTAAGCACCTGGGTTATGAAGGACCCTCTTTGCTGCATATCAGTGCCTCGCTCAGCCATTCTGAAAAAGGTCAAGTGCTGCGTTTAAGTCGATAGAATTAACTGATCTGTGAACGACACCGTCGGCGTGTTGTGCTTAGTTTCTTGAGATTTACGTCCACATGATACCCTGCAAAATGTTTTGGGAGCAAACTACACTCTACAAAATACAACGTAACTGTTTGCAAGTGTTTTTCCTGATTGTATTGGATTTTAAAGATCAGACCGAGGCTGTTTTCAGAAGAGGGAGGTGTAGGTGTGATTTCAAGTAGGAATGGAACCATTTGTCCTAATACAGGGGACGGAAAAAATAGCAATGATTTTTTATTATGTAGACATATATTGCTCTTGAGGCTTTTCTGCTTTGCTTTCTATTACGCTACTGGCACACTTGGCAATTTGGTGACAAAGCGAGACCAAACTTTAGACCGGCTGAAACCAGATCTAAGTTGTGGCGCAGATGATGCCATGGGATTTTGTTGGATTTGATCTATGTGTGTCGTAATTATGACATTAGCGTTGAAGGCATTTAACTGCGAAAACACTGAAATATGAACTATGAAAATACCAGAAGAAAGAAAACGCCACTGATGCTCTGCACTGTTAGACTACACTTTGCACTAGAGCTTGAAAGTCTTTATTTCAATAAAACACAAATAAAAGTGCTACTGACGAGTAGGTATAGCATTGTTCCGCAAACAACAAAAATAAAAGACTAATAAAGATTAAAGATTAAAGATTAAAGTCCCAATGATCGTCACACACACACCTGGGTGTGGTGAAATTTGTCCTCTGCATTTAACCCATCCCCGTGTGATTTTAATCCATCCCCTGGGGGAGAGGGGAGCAGTGAGCAGCAGCGGTGCCGCGCTCGGGAATCAGTTGGTGATCTAACCCCCCAATTCCAACCCTTAATGCTGAGTGCCAAGCAGGGAGGCAATGGGTCCCATTTTATAGTCTTTGGTATGACCCGGCCGGGGTTTGAACCCACAACCTTCCAGTCTCAGGGCGGACACTCTACCACTAGGACACTGAGCTGCAATAATCATAAAGCGCGACTGACAAGCTGGAACAATAGGACCCACCATAGTGGAAACTGAAAGTGACAAATGAGAATGGAGTACAGCAAGGAGGGATACCAGAATAAGGCCAGAACTTAGCAGGGAAAACAAGCAACACAATGAAAAAAAAAAAAAAACATCTGACAAGGAGCAGCGTGGAATACGAGAACGGGCCACAATCCAGAAAATTGTAAAGATAAAGAAACGGTGCAGGGCAAAGTATGGGAACAGTCTCCAGTGCTTCTAATTGCTTGACTCCTTTGTTGCCTAGGGGACACATTGAAGAGCCAAATGAGAGAAAAAAAAATCAACTCCGAGTGAATCATGACAATAGTCCACTGATTAATTCTTCCCATCTTGACTTAGTAACTCATAGAAAATTGCAAAGTGGGATGAGGAAAGAAAGTCATTCATGTGTAGTAGCAGCGACACTTCAATTGTTGACTTTGAATGATGTTGCCTGAGGCACAGTTATGATCCTTTTGCATGGTCAAGTATAAAGCTTTGCTCTATTTCAGAATTAACTGACCATGACATTTGCTGGAAGTACATATACACTTGAGTCATTGAAAAAAAATAAACTACCCTTGTTTCCTCACTTTCTTGTCATTTGGTCGTCGTATATATATTATTTTTCCACGCGGCTATTTTGAACAGTGTGTTGTGTCACTCAACTAATTGGAAAAGAATACCAAATAGACTGCAAATAAATTTAATGTAATATTTGCTTTGAATTATTTCCACACAACAAAAATCACAAAGGGGCCAATGTTCATTCATACATTTTATAATTCTTATTTTCCTGAATTAAACATCATGGGACGGCTATTTTCGGCACCATTTGTTTCTTCTTTTCTTTTTCCCTCTTCGAAGAAAGAGGTCAGTACAAAAAGATGATTCGAGAAATATAAACCGATTGATAGAGACTTCAAAGATGAAGGGAGCCAACTTGGATGAGTCATGCTGTTAAGTGGGTGTGTCTTGACTCTTTATTAGCTGCTAACATGCAAATTCGGACACTTTCTCTCTTCATCTAGGTCGTTTTACAGCCTTCCCGCTGATTTCTCGTCTCTGTCATTGCAGCACAACTCAGTGGATGTCACAGATATATTCTTTCTTTGTTCAATATCTCTCCATCTTGTGCTATGTAATGTCTTTAATGCGAGACACATGTAAACAACAAAAATTGATCTTTCAAACCAATGCGATTGCCGACAGTACCACTTTGCAGGCACAGACGTTGGTTCTGTCTGTGGGCCTTCCGTAATTGCAATAGTATTGAGATGAATATGGATCTTGCCAGCAGTTTTTCTCCTCATTAAAGCAAGAATGAAATGTTTTAATGAAGGCTTTATTGGCAGAAAGGATTCTTTTCCTTAGTGGCTTATTCCGTCAGGGTTAAAGATATGGTAAGGGTGAATCTTGGTAACCAACATAATTGTCATTTACGTCACACAAAACTCATCCAAGACTGCTTTCATGCACCTGTACAAAGCCGAAGGCACTGAATCATCCAAAATGTATTGATATAATACTTAGAGGTTTAAATCATGGAAGAGGGCTTGTTCCTCCTCCTCCTCAGAGGCCAGAATCTCCTCTGCATTGAACTCGCCATCGACTGAGAGCTAATGTGACACGATAGCTCCACTGGACCATCGTTTGCTCTCGTTCCTTCTCATTCACTCTCACCCGTGGCTTTCTCCTGTGTGCGTGTGTGTGTGTGTATATATATATGTACGTCTGTGTGTGTGTGTGAAAGGGTATATAAATTTAGATTTTCTTTTTCTCCCAGTTATTTTTTGACTCCTATTTTGATCTTTTCGTCTGACCTTGTCTTCCGCTTGTTCACCAGTGTAATCAACAAACACCCGCTGTCAATGTTTTGGCCGCCCTGTGATTTTGGACCTGGTGCCAAACACAGGGCCTCTCGTTATTTTTATTGCTGACAAACAGCAAAGAATGAAAAGCAGTGACAGTCTTCTTTCTTTTTCTTTGTTATTACCTTCTGCTCATTATCCATCATTTCTACCGTGGTGCCTGCTGTTGATTACCTCCTTATCAATATGTAAATGGTGAAAATTGGTGAGGTCTTGGAGTACAAGGGATACATTTGAACCTATTCATGCCTTTTCTTATTACTCTTCATAACAATACATTTGAAGGCCCTCTTCAGTCTTCAAGGTCTTGATGATCCCATAGTTATATTTTTTCATGGACCTTCTGAAATCCGTTTTCTTCCTCTACTCTAAAATCAATCTGATATATAGAGGGTGATTTTACAACTTTTCAACTTTTCCCTTTCCTTTCTTCACTCCAGGCTCTCGAGGCTCCTACAGTAGTCAGCATAGCCAGGAGCCCCTCCGACCCTTGGGGTCCCCAGAGCACCATATAGACCCCATATATGAGGAACGCGTCTACCACAAGGGTCCCATGAGGAGCCTCAGCCAGGGCCAAGGGCCCGACACTGGCCCCTACCGCAACAACACTGGTAGGCAGTTTTTACATTGGCCTCTTTAAACTTTTCATAGGTTGTGCATTTGCATCCCAATTTGTTCAGGTTTTGTTTCATCTTGTTATATTAAATGTTGATGTCTCAGCCTTGCTGCCCCAGTTTATTATGAGATTTTTTTTTACTTGAATAATATATGCCGTAAAATAATCAATCAAACTTCCTCAGCATGGACTTTCCATAAAACACGATACTGCTCATTGTTGACAGTGTCAGAGAGTTTTTATTTGACGTAGTCGTTTTCAATGGGATGGAGCGACACTCCGTCGTACGATCGAGCTCACGTTCACTCTAAGACGTCTTCATTCCCTCAGCTTCCCTTTGTAACTCCATTGTTGCCAATGTATTTTTAATAGGGCCTCACTGCGCTTATCTCAGTGCGGGTTTAGGTACGCTGTGTTAATCCCATTAACATTATCATACCCACATGAAAACACCCAAGTCGGTTCCGCCATGTTCACAGCTCCCTTGATGTCATTAGCCAGCCTAGCCTTAATAGCTATCATTAGCATATGGGTCAGAACCATGGTAATAAATATGGCACTCCAGACCGGCATTGAAGTTGATCAGTTTCACTCACTCCAAGTGGAGATGAGAATTACCTTGAAGCACATAGCCCTGCTTTCTAGGTACACTTCAACATTAATGGCTCATCGGGTGTGCTCCTCTTCTCACGACAGTCTCGCAGCGATAGAACTTTCTTCCTCAGAAGCCTTTTAATTCAATAAGTGCATGATTGTAAGAAAACACACAAAGGAAATTTGCACAGACGCCCAAAAAAATCAATAGGAGCCTGTGCTTTTAATTACAACCCTTGAGCTTCATAAGACGCCTCTCCAAAATTTCCCAGCCTAACAATTGTTTCCATACTCAATTTAAACTCAAATACATTAGCTGGTAGATAAACAACAAAGCCTAAAGCATAGTTAAGAAGAGAACAATTTAATATTGCATGTTCCGTGACTATAAGAACATCAAAATTGGATTTGTATTACATAAGCGACTGCACATAATGAACTGATAAAAGAGCCGTGCTGATACAGTGACGACTAAGTCATTAATTATGTGCCATTGCCATTTCTTGGCAATGGCAGACTCACATGATTAAGCTGCAAGGATTCAGTCGACAAATTATCACTCATGATGGGAAGAAAAGAGGGCTAATTTAGCCCTATTCCGTCAATAATTGTCCAAGTTGCATTCTTGGGAACCCTGCATGGTGGATGGCATTTATTCAAGAAATGTGGGCTCTCATATTTGTTATCATTCTTGGTGATGTGCTCTAGGTACTTGATCATGGCACCCACTGGATTTGATAGGTGAACCGAATACTCGTCCCTATCATGTTCTGTTCTGTTTTCAAAGCAAGGAGATTACTGACCAACTTTAGCTTTCCTCGGATGCTCTTTCTTCTCTTTCACACAAATCTATCATTGTATGTGTGTGGGCATTGTTTCAGTGTTCGCTCGTGGATTAAACCAGGCCAAGGCCCCAGAGGAGCGCAGGTTAATGTGGCCTATTTCAAGAGATTATTCCCACATAGAAACGTCTTTTGCTTTCACATATGGTTTCCTTTGTTGCGATATCAGTATGGTTTATGGCGTGCTCTCCCCTTTTGTCTTTTTCTCTCTCAAACAGTGTAACATAAGACCTATTGCTCAGCTTGCTACATTAACATGATACAAATTGATTTTGAATGTGGGTTGCCTTTGTTGCTTGCCGTTCCATGCAAGGTGGGTTTTCCTTGATTTCAAGCAGCGCAGTCAGGAAGCTCCCGCCGTTCACATCCCTTTTGTTGTCTTACAGATCTCATTAGCCCCTCTGTATGAAAATCAATCATTTGACTGTTCTTCTTAATCCAAAAACGGTATTCAAAAGAATCCAGTGAATCCAATTTGACAACATTTTAAGGCAAGAGAGTTGAGAGCAAGGACGAGCTCATCTTCAGAGGAAGGAGGAGGACAGGAGGGTGATAAAGATGGAGACAGTTGGGAGGGAAATGGTGCATTTATTTGGCTTCTTCTAGCCAGAAGGCAGGAACATTTAATGGCACCTCTTAAATGGAGAGAATGATTTCCTTCCTGGAGAGCAAGAACGGTAACAAAAAAGGGATGGTGTGCACACGGAAATATTTTAGTAACCCTGATCAGAGCTGGCTCCATGCATAAGAGAACCATGCCTCTGCTTGAGAAAAATAAAACTTTTCTTTCAAACACACTAAATATAATAAAGAGGTTACATAAAAATCATTGTATCTATTGCTGTTTTCATGGATTCTTTTTCATTCACAAGGGAGTGAACTGTGGTATTTTTTGATAACCTTATAAAGCATCGTGAAGTACCCGATTGGATGCAGTATTGACCGTGCATTTTAATATTTTATATGATTCTGGAATACATTATTGACGGTTTTCCAGTATTGCGAAATCTTGTTGAGCACTAAGTAGTGTTTTCTCATCCTGATAAATGCATTTGGGCGATGGTGCAATATCTTTGGAGCCTTTAGCCAAAGCAGCTCCCCAGTCACTGTTGTGTCAGTCTCCAGGCCAACTGTGATTAGATACCTTTGGCTTGGATCAATTTCTGCTTGGCCCTTGATCCTGCTGGTTTATTGATAGACCCTCTGTCTTTTAAATAACAGTAAAAAGTCAAGCTGGAAAAGCACTCACATAGATTTCCCCCCCGACCTTAAAAGATCAGTTTCTGTATTTATATTTGTTTTTGGATGTGTGCTCGCTGGGTGATTTGTGATAAAAGCTTGGACGCTAAGACTAGCCTATTTAGAGTCTGTGAGAGCCTGTACAAAACCTGGACCAGATTGTTTGCCCCAGTCATTGAGAGCACTAAATAAAACTCCAGCACTATTTATACCATCTAGTAGAGAATCTCTATTTCAGGAAAATGTCAAAAATGATTTATGATAATGCTAATAAAAATAGGCAGAAATGCTTTGCAATAATCTATGATCACCAGCAATGGACGGTTCATACTCTGTCTGCTTGCCACTGAGGCAGCCAGGTAATAGTATTTGCACAACTTGGCCAAACATTGATGCATATCCTTGCTTCCAGGCCCACCACTGCAGCGAGTTCTGCATGGTTTGCAGATAATCACGGACCTCTTTATGTGCAGTTGTCTAAAAAAAATAATAATAATAATCGGATCTAATTTTCTTCGCATTTAAATGTTTTAAAAACATTTTTTCTGATTACTTCCAGTTATCTAAGTACGGTATCATGAATTGGAATGCCCTATTTCATATATAAATGGTGTCAGCCCAATACATAGAGACACAAACAATAACACTGACTTCCACTTTTGTCCTTCCTCTCCATGGACATTGAACTTGCCTCATATAGACAAGTGTCCTACAGCTGCAACACTCCATACTGTATGCCTGTATGTGTCAGCCATTGCTTCTAGCTCTGGAACATCAAGAGCTATGTGTTGGCCCTGGAGCTACTCCCAGGGATTTAAACTAGGGAGAAAGTAATCCTGCCTCTCCTCCATAGCCAAGCATGTGTGTGTGTGTGCATGTTTGTGTGCACACAGGCCTATGTGTCTTCACCTTTCGCTGATGTGGCCAAGGTTATATCTGCATGACCTCAATGCACTGCACACAAAAATGCCCCAGGGGCACACATGTTTAGACCATGTCAATCACGTTGATATTTAGAAGTTGTGAGCCAATGTGTGTGTGGGGGGGGGGGGGGGGGGGGGGGGGCAGAGAGTGAGAGAGGTTTTGTGTAATCGTGCTGAGCGTTGAAGCGTGTCGAGAGAAAGGACATGTCCTCGGCTCTGATCACAGAGTCTTCTCCTGCTACAATAGAGGCGGCGCGATGGAGAGACAGAGGGTGATTGTGAAGAAAGGCGAGAAAAACATGGGATGAATAGATGATGAAGAGAGAACGGCGGGATAAAGGGAAAAAAAACAGGAACCGTAGAGGGAGTTCAAAAAAGAGCAGGGGCTGGGGATTGAAAGGCATGAGGCGGGTAAGATGGATGGGGCGAGGATGGAGACGGAAGGATCTGGAGGGAGGTGAGAAAGAAAGAAAGGAGAGAAAAAGGCAATAAAGCGATGAGGGGAAAATAGAGTGACATAGACAGAGTAGAGGAAAAAGAAATGCGGGCAGAGATGAAAGTGAGAAGGAGGATGGATACCAAAAGCTCTGAGAAGTGGTTTGAGTCCCTTCAACTTCTATACTCCTTTCCGCCTATCTTATACTTCTTCATGCAGCTCTTTTTAAGCTCACTGGCGCTTAAGCTCGCTGCCTAATGGTGCTGGAATCACTGTGTCAAAAACCAAAAAAATGGCGCTAATCTGCTAGTTATTTGTTTACTTAACACCAAAGTGAGGGGAAGCAAACATTCCACATTTTGAAGTATGAGTGAAGGTTTCGACTTATATTATTTTCTACGGTGAAAGTCATCCCATTTTTACAGACATTATTTCTTTGTAAAGGTCAAGGTACACCATTCTAATATATATACGGAATAGCATGTATGCATCTTTAAATAAGCCCCCCCATGCTGATTTCCTCCAGGCAGGCCTAGCCAGGCAAAGGTCAAGTTATCAGCCAGAACACACCGTTACCAAGACAAATGACACTTTCACACTCGGCTTTGTTAAGGTTGAAGAAAAGGAAACAAAATAAGAAGATTGAGTATTCCACAAAATGTCATGTCAAAGAACTATTTCCATCTAGATCAAAGTGAAACTATACTATTGAATTGGCATAAAATGCTGGTCATCTAATTTCCTTTCATTGCACCTGCCCGAGCAATCACTTTTCCTGTTTGGAGATTTGTCCTATTTCAAGTCCCTTGGAAGGTGCAGTTTTACTCCAACACTGCTGGTGTTAGCCTAAAGCTCCGGCTACTAATGAGACGTTCAAGAAGACGGACGCATCACTGAGACAATTTAAAAAGGGGAGAAAAGAGCAGGATTTGTTTCTGATGGGAGTAACTCTGCTTCATTACCCTCTCTTATTCTGGGTTGGCCACTGCTCTGCAAGCGTTTCATCCCCACACCGCTTTCCTTTTTCTTAAACTGCAACGCATTCCAAGCTTTTCTTTTTGTATCAGTTGTCATTTCAGTTTATTAAGTCCTCAGTGGGCCATATTAAAGCCATGAAAAATGTTATACAACAATCAAAGTTGTTCATCCATTTAGTATACTGCTGGTTATTATAGTTGCCGGTGAGCTGGAGACTTTTCCAACTGACTTTGAGACCATAGACGATGAACTATTTATTCATTTACAAGCGTTGGATCTTTCCCACGGAGGTTTTATTTGATTTTAGAAATGTAAACCTTCTTGGATGAATTGCTATCACTGGCCGTTTGCCCACCCCAAATTCTCCATGATTATAGTTTCTTTGCTTTTTTCCTCACATTTTAACTTGATGTGAAGAACTCTTATTATTTTTGATGTACCTTTATCGCATAACGTGGTGTTTTTTCTCCCTCCCCCGCTTGCCTGATACAAGCAATCGAAAAACAGTAATTACGGGTTGCTGTGATGTGTTAAGCAGGTGAGTATGTGAGTTAGAGGGAGTGATGACAGGGAACAAGTGTGTGCCACATCTCAAGAGAGCACTAACAAGCAAAGTACTCTGAGGCCAACACTTAAGACAGCCGAGTATGTACACTTACCGGTCGGTCACTTGATTAGAAACGGCGCTGACATGCTTGTTGTTGTGCAACTGCATCGGAAAATATGCTGTTAATATTTAGTATGTTGTGACATGACAGGAACAACATGTACGATGGTTTTACAAAGCAGCTGCAAGCATATTGTTAGGATTGCGTTGTCGTACATCACCGCTTTGCGTCCCCCCCTTGATACTTGCTGTCTTATTTTTAATGCGAGAGAAATTAATACTGTCGTTGTGCTCTATTGAGGATGTAGTCATTTGCAGTTAGCGACGCCCTTTGACTTACAAAACAAAAACCGGAATTCTTATCATTTGAAGATCAGTTGAGGTCTTGTTGGAACACATAAACACAGTCAAAGCCAATTGAACGTCTTTCGAATAATACCGCAAAGTGTAAATACACCCCCAAAAAAAAAATCTTGTCCTGCTCCTAGACCATGTGACCTAGTTTAATCGTCATCTTCTTAAGACAACATCTCTTTCAAAGATATGCCTGACTCGTAGCCACAAGGGAAAAGCTGCAAGTAACTAATTACACCAGTTTCTTAGCCGATGAGTTCCGGTATGTCGGATGTTTTCCAGCAAATAACCTTCCAGTCAACTGACAGGTGGTCACTCAACAATCTTGTGTCCTGCACTTGTTTGTGTTCCGCTTCATTAGTTCTGCTGAAGCTGCCTTTGTTCTTGACTTTTCTTCACAATAGTCTTTTATGATCTGGTTTCAAACGTTATTTGAACCGATGTATTACAAATTGTCGGTGAAAACATCATCACAATTGATATATCATTATGTTTCATTCATATTATTTTACAAATGTCTCCTTCTTTAAGACACCAAATACAAAATTCACTGGAATGAATCTGAATTTTCAATACATGACAGATCACTTTACAATGAACAGGTGTGATCAGGAATTGTTTATTCACGTCTGCCGCGTTGACTGATTTCTAATTCAAGTTCAATTTTTAAAGGCTAATCCTCCTTTAATAGGAGTCTGATTGGATTGTGTTAAAGCTCCAGTCAATCACGACCCTCTCATTGATCCCCTTTGTGATTTATCGCATAGTCTTTGAAGATCGCATTTAAGTGTCCCTTTGCATGTGTGCACATTTGTGTGTGTTTTTTTTTCTTGTTGTCTACCTTGCTTCTAATGACAAATGAGATGGATCAGCCTTCACACACACACACACACACACACACACACACACACACAGACACACACACACAGACACGGCCACACACATGCACTCGCTATTTCTCCGAGTGTTTTTACAGCCAGAGAAACAAGGCCCCCAGACTCACATTAACACCTTGATATATCGCCACTGCTTTGCTCCCACACAGGAGCAAAGGAAGGTGACAGCTCCAGTGGCCCAGCAGAATGCTTACATCACCAAGCAATTCCCCATTCAATTCCCATCTCTGGCTAAGCACATAAAGCTTGGTGTTTTTGCATTTGGTTTTTATGCTTTTCAGTCGTTACCGCTCGCGAGCAGATGTCTCATTATTTGGGCGTATAAAAGTTTATCCAGTTGTTCTCCTGCTACATAACAAGAAGGAAACAGTGCCAGTTTTCAAGTGGGGTTTATTATCTATTTAAAAATGTTCCTGAAAACGTCTTGAAATGTGAGTGCAATTCTTCGTAGCAGTTGTTTAAATGATTTTTGCACAATATTTGTCATTCCCTGTCTCTCTCCCTCTCTCCAATCCCCGCGGTAAACATTGGTCTTGTTGTTAATCCTGGGCATGTGGCCAATATTTATCAATCCATATGGAGACATGCCTGTTTGTCCCTATCCTTTGCTCTCTTCTACTTTGCTCTCCATCTCACCGACTGTCCATGTAGACTTCTCCCACCGTCTCCATGAGCATGTCCTAAGTTATGTCCTTTGTCCCTACTTTCCCGCCATAGCTCCCTCCTCCCCTGGTGTCGACTCCACCCCTTTGCAGCGAACAGGGAGTCACGGCACCGGAACGGGAAACTACAGCCGTGGCGGGACCAACAACTATGCCACGGTGGGACCGGGCTACACAACAAGCGGGGGAGGAGGGGACATGTACGGCTCGGACCCCTACGTGGCCGACCCTTACCGCACCCTGCAGTACTGCCCCTCGGTGGTGGAATCACCTTACAGCAAATCTGGGCCGGCCTTGCCGCCGGAAGGGACCTTGCAGCGCTCACCTTCCGTTGACTCCATTCAAAAAGACCCCAGGTAAGATTTTCTTTCACAGTGAAATGTGTCACGCACTACAATATTTGAAATTGGATTGGATTGGATTGGATTGATGCATTCGGAAATCTCAGGTAAACATAGATTTATATTTCTCGGAATACGCCTTGGGGAAATATCCGAGGAAATATCGATGAGTGACGACGCAGAGCACACTGAAGAGGAAAGCTGCTCGGGTCGTCTTGTCTTGATGAGCCAAGTGTCAATAACCGATAAGAGGAAAGCTGATCAGGTTATCCTGTCTTGATGAGCCAAGTGTCAATAACCTTGGGTTATGAATGTAAGATGATAAAAAATCATCTCAAGAATCTGATCAAAGGATCTTAGGCACCTTTATTGTGATTCAGAAGGAAATACTGGTCATGCATTTAGTTTTGACACCAGTGTGTAAGTTTACCTGCGCTGCACAAAATTGGCTTGAAATTCTCCAGTTGTGCTTTTTGTCAAGCCATTACAATCTCTCGCTCTGCTTAATCTAATTGAATTGTAACTACAGAACGTGTTACATTTCTCTGTGCCACGAGGTTAACTGACTGCCTACTCCAACTCCAGTCTTTCTTTTCCAATAATTGGATCTAGCTGAGCTTGCATGGAGTGCTAAATGAGTTAGGAGCAATTTAGACTCGAGTAATGCCTTGAGTGAAGGCAGGGGCTATTTTTGCATGTGCACCAATGCGTGTACATACAATCAATGTAATCGGCGTAACATTTTTTTTTTTTTTTTAAAGTGAGGGTGTGTGTATGTGACTGCTGTCAACACTGTTACGGGTGCCATGACAGCTGCAGAGTAGAAGTGAGGACACCAAACTCCCAAAGCCCTGATAGATGATGGGAGTAAAGGAAGGTGGTAGATTAAGTAGATAAGGGGAGGAAGGATAAAGGAAGTAGGAAACGGGTGAAGATGAAGCAGGAAGAAGAGGCGTTAGATAAGCAAAGTGTGAGAGGAGGGGATAAAGCAGCAAAAGGAAGAGGGATTTGGTGAAGAGGGAAAGTGGATCAATGTGCATACAGTCATTGCTTAGTAGAGTAGCGCTTTTATAATTTAGATGAGTGGTTGCCTGGATTGTTTGTTGTGTGCGGTCTCCTTAAAGCGCTATAAGAAGTAAAGTCAAAGTCTGCTTTATTGTCAATTTCTTCACATGCCAAGACACACAAAGAAATCGAAATGACGTTCCCACTATCCCACGGTGACAAGACATAGTACACAATACACATACAAGTAAACAACACAAAAAAATAAAAACAAGAAGGCACAAACTATGAATAAATAAGAGTGATGAATAAATAATAAATAAACAAATAACATAATAAATAAGAGGAGCTAAAATGGAGCAAGTGTGCATACAGCAGACAGTCAGAATAGAGCGCAAAAGTACAGGACGCTCCGCAGAAGGGGGGAGAGAGTTCAGGATCCTAACAGCCTGGAGTACGAAGCTGTTGGTGAGTCTGGTGGTGCGGGAGGGAGCGCAGGCTCCTGTACCTCTTCCCAGAGGGCAGAAGATCAAACAAAGAGTGAGCGGGGTGACTCACATCACTCACAATCGTGGTCGCCTTGCGGGTGAGATGGGAGGTGTAAATGTCCTTCAGGGAGGGGAGTGAAGCACCAATAATAAGGGCACACAACAAATTGCTAAGGAAGGAAAATACAGAGAAGACTTTGATTAAGAAGATGGAAGGAAGAAGAAACAAGTAGTGAGGCATTGTGGGTGGGGTGTGTGAGGAAGAACAAGGGGGAGAGGAACATTAGCTCAGGGAGAGTGGGAATTAGGGACCACGAAGGTGGAAGCGGTGGGTGTGGATGGTTATTGTAACAAAGCTTAAGAGCTCAAGAGAAGCACAAGTGTGTTACTAACGTCTTGAAGAGGCAAGTTTGGCCTAGAGAGATGCCGATTGATGGGAAGGCAAATGGAAGACGCAACGCAGTGATCAAAAACAAGGCTGCCGTATATTGTTTCTCCCATGTGTTTGCTTGACTTCACCCTTATACAAGAGCCAATAAGCCCCACAGTGTGCTACCGGGAGAACACAGACGTGACTTTCCGTTGATGTTTTTATTAGGTGACACTTTTTAAGGGTTCGGCAGTAACATACTGTGTAAAGCTACCACCACATATGGGGCTACATCTGGAATTTCTTTGTAAGTAGTATGAAAATGCTCTATCCATCCATCCATCCAAGTTGAAACATGTTCTTTTTCTTTTTTAGTTGTGTGCCTACGGTAGATGCTTTGCTAACAGCTCTGCTCCATTACAATTGAAGGCACTCTCTTCCTTGCTAACATGGCCGCCACTTCTGCCCATACTTTATTTTGATGGGAAAGTCGCCCATGCCAACCCGCAGGCTGCCACAGTGACACCCTTTTTAGCCTGCTCTAGTGTACTATAAAATCTGTTTAACTATGACAAGGAGAATAGCACAAGCCAACCACTCTGTTGATGGCGCTGCAGCATCAGTAAGCGTTTTCTATTGTGGTTTATGTGTTTTCGAAAAGCTGAATTGAGCACATTGTTGCTGTTACATGTGCACTAGTGTAGTTTTTTTTGTTTATGTGTGAGTCTACAGATGGGACAGATGCGCTAGATGGAAATGAAGGCAGCGGTAAACTAAGTGCACACTGTGTTTGTATGTGTGAGAGGTTCTGGACCACAGGATTATATGCAAACTGGGGATTCCACAGCCTCTTAAGTGAAAGAACCTGCCACTGCTGTTTACTACACCACACCTGGGGATTACTATTGTCTCAAGTGCAGGGAGATTTCTTTGCACATAATAAACATTTGTGGCTACTGGCTACCAGCCACATTTTCTGTTCTCTATTTAAGTGCTTTTCATAGTTTGTGCACTGATCTTACTGCAGCAGAAGTAATGGGAAAATATGCAATAGTAACTGTTGGCTGTGTTTTAAGAGGCTGTGTATTTAAATAGCACTTATACTGAAGTGGAATGTCTGGAATGTCATGTCAATTAATACATTCATAATTTGTTGGTGTTTTTATTTGACTTTTTAACTGTGTGGTCTGCTTGGTTTAAGCGGTTTCAGCACCATGGACAGCAACATACATTCTGATATGCAGTAGTAGTAGTAGTTGTCCATCCCTGCGATACAGTAGATGCCATTTAATGAATAGTATCAATCTATATCCAATCAGTCAAGAGGTGGGCAAAGGTAGTCTCAGCACCATGGACAGCAACACGCATTCTGATATTCAGTAGTAGTAGAAGTTGACCATCCCTGCGACACAGTAGATGCCATTTAATGAATAGTATCAATCTATATCCAATCAGTAAAGAGGTGAGGTGGCCAAAAGTAGTTTCAGAACCACGGACAGCAACCCCCATGCTGATATTCAGTAGTAGTAGTAGTAGTTGTTGCCCATCCCTGCTATACGGTAGATGCTATTTCATGAATAGTATCAATCTATATCCAATCAGTAAAGAGGTGGCCAAAAGTAGTTTCAGTACCATGGACAGCAACACACATTCTGATATTCAGTAATAGTAGTAGTTGCCCATCCCTGCTATATGGTGGATGCTATTTAATAGGGGTGTAAATCGCGGGTTTTGTAACGATACGATATCATATCGATACAAAGAATCACGATACGATATTTGCCGATATCTTAAAGCCTGCTGTGATTCATTCACGATACAGCGCGATATAGTGCTCTACGATCGATATAGAACAATATCCTGATTTATAACAATTCATACGCAAAATCAACAAGGTACTGCAAACTCTTTATTTAGGAAATTACAAAGTGCTTCCAAACGAATGACTTGAAGCCCAAAGGGGAGCGAATTTCCTCGTCTTCTTGGACACTAGCCATAGCATCAGCCCAGGAGCCGCGTAGTTGTCGGCTCCCCTTTCACGTGCCTGCTCTGCTCACAACACAACACGCCGCGCACTGCTCCCGGAAAGAGGAAGCAAGCAACAATGAACTGGATTTCAAAATAAAGTCGCGTCTAATGTCCGAGGTCAAAAACGGGCGATATAGATCGATGTTTACGTTTAGCATCGATGCCGACAAATCGTAGAGCATTATATCGATTAATCGATGTGTATCGATGAATCGTTACACCCCTAGTTTCAAACTACTTTTAGGGTTTCTAAGAATAGGGTTTCTAACTAGGCTTTCAAAACTAGGGTTAGGGTTTCCGACCAGGGTTTCCAAGGAGTTTTGCCATTGCTAATTAGGGTTTCAAACTAGGGTTAGGGTTTCCGACTAGGGTTTTAAACCAAGGTTAGGGTTACAAACTAGGTTTTAAAGCTAGGCTCAAGGTTTCCAACGAGGCTTTCAAACTACTTTTAGGGTTTCTAAGATTAGGGTTTCTAACTAGGCTTTCAAAACTAGGGTTAGGGTTTTCGACTAGGGTTTCCAAAGTTAGGGTTAGGATTAGGGTTGGGGTTAGGGTTTCTAACTAGGCTTTCAAAACTAGGGTTAGGGTTAGAGTTAGAGTTAGAGTTAGGGTTAGGGTTAGGGTTAGGGTTAGAGTTAGAGTTAGAGTTAGCGTTAGCGTTAGCGTTAGCGTTAGCGTTAGCGTTAGGGTTAGGGTTAGGGTTAGGGTTAGGGTTAGGGTTAGGGTTAGGGTTTCTAACTAGGCTTTCAAAACTAGGGTTAGGGTTTCCGACTAGGGTTTCCAAGGAGTTTTGCCATCGCTAATTAGGGTTTCAAACTAGGCTCAGGGTTTCCGACTAGGGTTTTAAACCAAGGTTAGGGTTTCAAACTAGGTTTTAAAGCTAGGGTTAGGGTTTCCAACGAGGGTTTCAAACTACTTTTAGGGTTTCTAAGATTAGGGTTTCTAACTAGGCTTTCAAAACGAGGGTTAGGGTTTTCGACTAGGGTTTCCAAAGTTAGGGTTAGGATTAGGGTTGGGGTTAGGGTTTCTAACTAGGCTTTCAAAACTAGGGTTAGGGTTAGAGTTAGAGTTAGAGTTAGAGTTAGAGTTAGAGTTAGAGTTAGAGTTAGAGTTAGAGTTAGGGTTAGGGTTAGGGTTACTAACTAGGCTTTCAAAACTAGAGTTAGGGTTAGGGTTTCTAACTTTCAAAACTAGGGTTAGGGTTTCCGACTAGGGTTTCCAAGGAGTTTTGCCATCGCTAATTAGGGTTTCAAACTAGGCTCAGGGTTTCCGACTAGGGTTTTAAACCAAGGTTAGGGTTTCAAACTAGGTTTTAAAGCTAGGGTTAGGGTTTCCAACGAGGGTTTCAAACTACTTTTAGGGTTTCTAAGATTAGGGTTTCTAACTAGGCTTTCAAAACGAGGGTTAGGGTTTTCGACTAGGGTTTCCAAAGTTAGGGTTAGGGTTAGGATTAGGGTTGGGGTTAGGGTTTCTAACTAGGCTTTCAAAACTAGGGTTAGGGTTAGAGTTAGAGTTAGGGTTAGGGTTAGGGTTAGGGTTAGGGTTAGGGTTAGCGTTAGGGTTACTAACTAGGCTTTCAAAACTAGAGTTAGGGTTAGGGTTAGGGTTTCTAACTAGGCTTTCAAAACTAGGGTTAGGGTTTCCGACTAGGGTTTCTAACTAGGCTTTCAAAACTAGGGTTAGGGTTTCCGACTAGGGTTTCCAAGGAGTTTTGCCATCGCTAATTAGGGTTTCAAACTAGGCTCAGGGTTTCCGACTAGGGTTTTAAACCAAGGTTAGGGTTTCAAACTAGGTTTTAAAGCTAGGGTTAGGGTTTCCAACGAGGGTTTCAAACTACTTTTAGAGTTTCTAAGATTAGGGTTTCTAACTAGGCTTTCAAAACGAGGGTTAGGGTTTCCGACCAGGGTTTCCAAGGAGTTTTGCCATTGCTATTTAGGGTTTCAAACTAGGGTTAGGGTTTCCGACTAGGGTTTTAAACCAAGGTTAGGGTTACAAACTAGGTTTTAAAGCTAGGCTCAAGGTTTCCAACGAGGCTTTCAAACTACTTTTAGGGTTTCTAAGATTAGGGTTTCTAACTAGGCTTTCAAAACTAGGGTTAGGGTTTTCGACTAGGGTTTCCAAAGTTAGGGTTAGGATTAGGGTTGGGGTTAGGGTTTCTAACTAGGCTTTCAAAACTAGGGTTAGGGTTAGGGTTAGAGTTAGAGTTAGAGTTAGTTAGGGTTAGGGTTAGGGTTAGGGTTAGAGTTAGCGTTAGCGTTAGCGTTAGCGTTAGCGTTAGCGTTAGCGTTAGCGTTAGCGTTAGCGTTAGCGTTAGGGTTACTAACTAGGCTTTCAAAACTAGAGTTAGGGTTAGGGTTAGGGTTTCTAACTAGGCTTTCAAAACTAGGGTTAGGGTTTCCGACTAGGGTTTCCAAGGAGTTTTGCCATCGCTAATTAGGGTTTCAAACTAGGCTCAGGGTTTCCGACTAGGGTTTTAAACCAAGGTTAGGGTTTCAAACTAGGTTTTAAAGCTAGGGTTAGGGTTTCCAACGAGGGTTTCAAACTACTTTTAAGGTTTCTAAGATTAGGGTTTCTAACTAGGCTTTCAAAACGAGGGTTAGGGTTTTCGATTTGGGTTTCCAAAGTTAGGGTTAGGGTTAGGATTAGGGTTGGGGTTAGGGTTTCTAACTAGGCTTTCAAAACTAGGGTTAGGGTTAGAGTTAGGGTTAGGGTTAGGGTTAGAGTTAGAGTTAGAGTTAGAGTTAGGGTTAGGGTTAGGGTTAGGGTTAGGGTTAGAGTTAGAGTTAGAGTTAGAGTTAGAGTTAGAGTTAGGGTTAGGGTTAGGGTTAGAGTTAGAGTTAGAGTTAGAGTTAGAGTTAGAGTTAGGGTTAGGGTTAGGGTTACTAACTAGGCTTTCAAAACTAGAGTTAGGGTTAGGGTTAGGGTTTCTAACTAGGCTTTCAAAACTAGGGTTAGGGTTAGGGTTAGGGTTAGAGTTAGAGTTAGGGTTAGGGTTAGGGTTAGGGTTACTAACTAGGCTTTCAAAACTAGAGTTAGGGTTAGGGTTAGGGTTTCTAACTAGGCTTTCAAAACTAGGGTTAGGGTTTCCGACTAGGGTTTCCAAGGAGTTTTGCCATCGCTAATTAGGGTTTCAAACTAGGCTCAGGGTTTCCGACTAGGGTTTTAAACCAAGGTTAGGGTTTCAAACTAGGTTTTAAAGCTAGGGTTAGGGTTTCCAACGAGGGTTTCAAACTACTTTTAGGGTTTCTAAGATTAGGGTTTCTAACTAGGCTTTCAAAACGAGGGTTAGGGTTTTCGACTAGGGTTTCCAAAGTTAGGGTTAGGGTTAGGATTAGGGTTGGGGTTAGGGTTTCTAACTAGGCTTTCAAAACTAGGGTTAGGGTTAGAGTTAGAGTTAGAGTTAGGGTTAGGGTTAGGGTTAGGGTTAGGGTTACTAACTAGGCTTTCAAAACTAGAGTTAGGGTTAGGGTTAGGGTTTCTAACTAGGCTTTCAAAACTAGGGTTAGGGTTAGAGTTAGGGTTAGGGTTAGAGTTAGAGTTAGGGTTAGGGTTAGGGTTACTAACTAGGCTTTCAAAACTAGAGTTAGGGTTAGGGTTAGGGTTTCTAACTAGGCTTTCAAAACTAGGGTTAGGGTTTCCGACTAGGGTTTCCAAGGAGTTTTGCCATCGCTAATTAGGGTTTCAAACTAGGCTCAGGGTTTCCGACTAGGGTTTTAAACCAAGGTTAGGGTTACAAACTAGGTTTTAAAGCTAGGCTCAAGGTTTCCAACGAGGCTTTCAAACTACTTTTAGGGTTTCTAAGATTAGGGTTTCTAACTAGGCTTTCAAAACTAGGGTTAGGGTTTTCGACTAGGGTTTCCAAAGTTAGGGTTAGGATTAGGGTTGGGGTTAGGGTTTCTAACTAGGCTTTCAAAACTAGGGTTAGGGTTAGAGTTAGAGTTAGAGTTAGGGTTAGGGTTAGGGTTAGAGTTAGAGTTAGAGTTAGAGTTAGCATTAGCGTTAGGGTTACTAACTAGGCTTTCAAAACTAGAGTTAGGGTTAGGGTTAGGGTTTCTAACTAGGCTTTCAAAACTAGGGTTAGGGTTTCCGACTAGGGTTTCCAAGGAGTTTTGCCATCGCTAATTAGGGTTTCAAACTAGGCTCAGGGTTTCCGACTAGGGTTTTAAACCAAGGTTAGGGTTTCAAACTAGGTTTTAAAGCTAGGGTTAGGGTTTCCAACGAGGGTTTCAAACTACTTTTAAGGTTTCTAAGATTAGGGTTTCTAACTAGGCTTTCAAAACGAGGGTTAGGGTTTTCGACTTGGGTTTCCAAAGTTAGGGTTAGGGTTAGGATTAGGGTTGGGGTTAGGGTTTCTAACTAGGCTTTCAAAACTAGGGTTAGGGTTAGGGTTAGAGTTAGGGTTAGGGTTAGTGTTAGAGTTAGAGTTAGAGTTAGGGTTAGGGTTAGGGTTAGGGTTAGAGTTAGAGTTAGGGTTAGGGTTAGGGTTAGGGTTACTAACTAGGCTTTCAAAACTAGAGTTAGGGTTAGGGTTAGGGTTTCTAACTAGGCTTTCAAAACTAGGGTTAGGGTTTCCGACTAGGGTTTCCAAGGAGTTTTGCCATCGCTAATTAGGGTTTCAAACTAGGCTCAGGGTTTCCGACTAGGGTTTTAAACCAAGGTTAGGGTTTCAAACTAGGTTTTAAAGCTAGGGTTAGGGTTTCCAACGAGGGTTTCAAACTACTTTTAGGGTTTCTAAGATTAGGGTTTCTAACTAGGCTTTCAAAACGAGGGTTAGGGTTTTCGACTAGGGTTTCCAAAGTTAGGGTTAGGGTTAGGATTAGGGTTGGGGTTAGGGTTTGTAACTAGGCTTTCAAAACTAGGGTTAGGGTTAGAGTTAGAGTTAGAGTTAGGGTTAGGGTTACTAACTAGGCTTTCAAAACTAGAGTTAGGGTTAGGGTTAGGGTTTCTAACTAGGCTTTCAAAACTAGGGTTAGGGTTTCCGACTAGGGTTTCCAAGGAGTTTTGCCATCGCTAATTAGGGTTTCAAACGAGGCTCAGGGTTTCCGACTAGGGTCTTAAACCAAGGTTAGGGTTAGGGTTAGGGTTAGGGTTAGACTTAGAGTTAGGGTTAGGGTTAGGGTTAGGGTTAGGGTTAGGGTTAGAGTTAGAGTTAGAGTTAGAATTAGGGTTAGGGTTACTAACTAGGCTTTCAAAACTAGAGTTAGGGTTAGGGTTAGCGTTTCTAACTAGGCTTTCAAAACTAGGGTTAGGGTTTCCGACTAGGGTTTCCAAGGAGTTTTGCCATCGCTAATTAGGGTTTCAAACTAGGCTCAGGGTTTCCGACTAGGGTTTTAAACCAAGGTTAGGGTTTCAAACTAGGTTTTAAAGCTAGGGTTAGGGTTTCCAACGAGGGTTTCAAACTACTTTTAGAGTTTCTAAGATTAGGGTTTCTAACTAGGCTTTCAAAACGAGGGTTAGGGTTTCCGACCAGGGTTTCCATGGAGTTTTGCCATCGCTAATTAAAGTTTCAAACAAGGGGTAGGGTTTCCGACTAGGGTTTTAAACCAAGCTTAGGGTTACAAACTAGGTTTTAAAGCTAAGGTTAGGGTTTCCAACGAGGGTTTCAAACTACTTTTAGGGTTTCTAAGATTAGGGTTTCTAACTAGGCTTTCAAAACTAGGGTTAGGGTTTCCGACCAGGGTTTCCAAGGAGTTTTGCCATTGCTAATTAGGGTTTCAAGCTAGGGTTAGGGTTTCCGACTAGGGTTTTAAATCAAGGTTAGGGTTACAAACTAGGGGTGTAAATCGCGGGTTTTGTAACGATACGATATCATATCGATACAAAGAATCACGATACGATATTTGCCGATATCTTAAAGCCTGCTGTGATTCATTCACGATACATCGCGATATAGTGCTCTACGATCGATATAGAACAATATCCTGATTTATAACAATTCATACGCAAAATCAACAAGGTACTGCAAACTCTTTATTTAGGAAATTACAAAGTGCTTCCAAACGAATGACTTGAAGCCCAAAGGGGAGCGAATTTCCTCGTCTTCTTGGACACTAGCCATAGCACCAGCCCAGGAGCCGCGTAGTTGTCGGCTCCCCTTTCACGTGCCTGCTCTGCTCACAACACAACACGCCGCGCACTGCTCCCGGAAAGAGGAAGCAAGCAACAATGAACTGGATTTCAAAATAAAGTCGCGTCTAATGTCCGAGGTCAAAAACGGGCGATATAGATCGATGTTCACGTTTAGCATCGATGCCGACAAATCGTAGAGCATTATATCGATTAATCGATGTGTATCGATGAATCGTTACACCCCTACTATTTAATGAATCGTATCAATCTATATCCAATCAGTCAAGAGGTAGCCAAAAATGTGTCTTTGAGAAAGTTTTGTGTTTAGAGGATGGGACAGTAAACATTCTTTGATGACAACCCCACAGTGATGGAATGATTTAAAGAGAAAGGAATCAAGGAGACATTCAGAGGAGAGGACACAGTCTTTTGCCTCTCAGCATGGCCCATGGGTAATTTCCACTCCTCATGAGAAATGCATGCTGGGATATGGTATCACCTCCAGGGAAGGGTAATGATGCTTTGCCAGAACCTTGGCCCTGAGGCACAGCTACAGCTGTATGCGTGAATGAGGGTGCACAAGTGTGTGCGTGTGTATGTGCAGCTGTGGCTTGGCCATCGCCCCTGCCTGTTCTGGGTAAATTGCCCATTGTAGTCATTTTCCTTTTTTGAAGTGGCCTATCTATTTGTGTGCCTGTGTGGGGATGTGTCTGGTTGACCTTGGGATGAAAACAAATGCTTGTGTCCCTGCCTTCATCTTTTCTTCCCTGCTCTCGCCTCTGGATCGGAGTACTGGCCATACTGAATAACAGACGTGTTCAATGAGACGAAGTGAATATATTGAATCATCAGGGCGTTTTGTGGAATTTGCAAATCCATCGTAAGATGCTGCTTATTGTTAACATGGATAGAAATGTGATGGAAGTAGTCTTAAGAGTTGAGGTCATTTTTTTTTCATATGTCGTGTGCATTGTTATGAAAATCAGTTAGGAGCTCCTTTAATGTTGGGCACTGGACCACCATCAATCTTTGCTTGTAATTGTCAGAGCATGTGTAAATTATTCATTTGTGTCTTTCCAATTCATCATGGCCGCTTATGTGACATGTCGTCATCACCCGCGCCATTTCCATCATGTTGTCGTCATCGTGTAAATCTTTGAGCAAACGTTGCTGCACTTTCCAATTTGCTGTCTTATTGCTCGAGTGTAAACTAATGAGTGGAGCAGGTGCACTAGCCACACACTCCTTTATGAGATTTCCGTCTCTTTTGCGTCATGTCACTATTTTTATCTTTAGTTCACGCACCTGCCAAATTATTAACACTCACACAGCACCCAATGTTTTTATAAATAGAGGCTACAGGGGAGTGCGGATGCATATTTTGTGTGTTCTGATCATGCACTCAAGTCAAAACATTTGGATTTACAATCTCTCTCTATTAGGAGGCAGGTTGTCACCTTGGCCTCCACTTATCGGGCTTTTTCTGGCGTTTCAGTTTAGCCTCCACTCTGCCCTCTTTCTGACAGCAGAGAGAGCGTAAATACTGCATGAATTCATGCTCACAGGAATGTGCGTGCGCATGTGGGAGTGAGAGAGAGAGAGAGAGAGGCAATAAGCTTGGAAAAGGAAATCAACGTGTTGGGATTGTGTAATAAATTTATGTTGCTGTTCTGTGACTCTGCCGGACGATTACTGCGTTACCCCCGATGACCCCCTTGTAGAGTCATGTGACCATAATTAGTGAGTAATCCAGTGTAATTCAACAACAAATCCACAAATCACAGCTTTTAAAAGTCACATACACCTCACTCTGGCAAGACATTATAAACAATAATTTAAAAAATAAACAATGCCCTGCGATTGGCTGGCGACCAGTTCAGGGTGTTACTGGGTTAGGCTCCAGCCCGCCCGCGACCCTCGTGAGGATAAACCGGTTCAGAAGATGAATGGATGAATAACTTTAGTTGACAGTCAGACATTTATCAATTTAAAATAGTGATTTCAAACTGCACTGCTACCAGCTTTTCTAATACACTGTTCCCTTCCTGCTTCATGGTTGGGTTATTGCAGATTCACTCTATTGTGCGTTTTCATTTGCAATCATAAATTCATCTATTGAAGTTTTACCTGGCTATTTTGGCATGTTTTCCTGCAGAAAAAAGAACACAGCATTGCATTTTGAGTTAAATATATTAAAGTAACCAGTGTTTCGAAGGGTAGGGACTTATTACATGCTATATAGAGAAATACAATCCAAAAAAAGGTGCATTGTGTCATAGAAAAAAAAAATATATATAAATATATATCATGTCCCTGCAAAAGACACACAGACAGAAAGAAGCACACACATCCATGGACAAAAAGATGGAATCCAGTTTGACTTTAACGTGTCAGACTATCTATGGATAATTTGCAGTTGTATGCAGCTTGTGGATGTGTAGTGTCACACTGAGCTCAACCTTCATTAGACCTGTGACATAAAGCTGCAATTTGTCGATTAGGCGCGCACGCGCACACGCAACTTAACGTCCTCATTAGCATTATCGGCACGGAACGAGCTCATCTCTACTGTTTCTCATTCAGAAGCCAGAGTGCTGCTTGTTGAGGTGATTGCATCGGGGCTTTCAAATCAAAAAAACAATGGAGCCCTAATTTCTCAGCAAGCTCTCATTCTTCCATCAGCTTAATCTTCCCCTCTCACTTTGATTGGCTGAGTGCACTCGATGAGGATTTTGATTGGATATTTTGCTCACTTGTGTTTGATCATGGCTGCAGTTCAAGTATCGCCTCTCAGTGTCGCAACCATCTCTATTATTCGTGTGGAAGTCTACCAGTGACCAGTATTTACCAAAAGTCAGTAGGAATCGCTTGCAGTCGATAAAATAAAAGAAGGAAGGCTAAGTGTTAAATGAATTGGTAACTAAACACCGACTGCTCCTCTATTTGGTGTCCGTCAGCGGCTCACACTAATTGGGTCACCTAATTAGCTATTTTAATATTTCAAGTCACAATCAATGAGATTTTTCCCTTCATTATCATCATTACATCGTTCTGGGAGCGGTGCATAATTCTCGAGGTCACCTCAGTTTAATGTGTACGTTTCACCGATTTGATGATTCGCTGCATAAACATTCAGTAATTGCACTATATCGAAGGGGAATTGGACTGAAAATTTGTGCTCAGCAAATATTGTATGGGATAATAATACTATAAACATGTGACTTCATGACAAAAGAAAATGTCAGCTTTAACGCATGATTCGATTAGGCTTCAAATTTTGTGTCATCAGCTAAATCTTCCCGTGGAATCATAACACACATTACTCACTCTCACTCAAGCCACTTTCATCAAATAAATGGATAGCGCTGTGCCATAATAACACATTGAAACAATCATCCCACTCCTACTATTTGAGACAACGTCCCCGGATAAGAGCTTCTGGATCCAAAATTGCAAAATGTGATGGGATCCTCCATCAGATATTGCAGCTGGTTGTGAAGAGATGCTCCAGCGATCCAGATAAGTGCGTATTGCATATTGGCTTATTCAAGTGAGCAAAATGATTAGAACAGACATTATTAAATGATTTCCTATTTTTTTCCTTCAAAGGTATGTTGGCTGTCATACTGTCATGGTTTCCTCTTTTCTGCAACCTTCATGATGTCGGCGCCAGTTTCATTCCACACCTCATATTCTTGCCACTCAGACTCTTTGTTAGCTTTCATTCATGCTCCGTAGCCATCCATCCCAGACCGGAAGAACCTTGGAGAAAGCCTATTGATTTTTTTTTTTTTCTCCTTGTCTTGGTCTTTTTTTTCCCCCAACCCATCTAATATAGAACAAGGAGAAGACTAAGATAGACAGTGTGGGTGGGAGGGTAAGGGGATTCTGGGATGAGCAGACAATTGTAAGGATAGAAAGTCGCATCTGGTGTACTGGTCCTAACGTGATGAGCTTGATAAAAGAAGTAATATGTACTCCTCCGCTCTTCATCACATTCCTTGATCTCATGCATGGCCTTCTCTTTTCTTCGCTATCTTTTTTCTATTTCTACCAAGAGTGGGTTTTCTTATACTGACTTACTGACATTTGTCACTTTCCAAATGTGAAGGAAGGAGAGTGACAAATTGGAGGTTGCACTAAATACCGGTATCATTACGGCACCACCAATTTTAGGGTGCAAAAATGACTCGGGACTATAATTTCCCAAGTACTGCTACTTGGTTTTAAACTATTGCATCTAAAGAGCTCCAACTCGGTGACAGACGTGGCTGGTGTGCGGAATGTCAGTCATCCGAGTCACGCAAACGCAAAGATAGAAGGTGGAAATATCAGAGCCACTATTCCGACAGAAGCTTTTCTCACTATTACTGGTTGGAATGTCAAACATGAAGTAGTTCTTCAATTGTTCTAAAGTTTTCGAATTTTGTGGACAGGTTGCATGACACCTTGTATGGTTTTGAACTTGGAAGTATTTTTCCACAATATTTCAAATGTGTACATCTTCGGAGGTTCCACAGGGTACAGTCTTAGAACCATGCATCTTTCATATGCAATCCACGACAGTAAATGTATTAAAATACCATATACCGTAATTTTCGGACTATAAGTCGCACCGGAGTATAAGTCGCACCAGCCATAAAATGCCCAAAAAAGTGAAAAAAACCCATATATATGTATATAAATCGCTCCTGAGTATAAGTCGCCCCCCCACCCAAACTATGAAAAAAAACCGCGACTTATAGTCCGAAAATTACGGTACATGTTTTTCTTATATTGAGTCATATTAGAATATGTGTGTGTAATATTGTGGCTAAATGCACTAAGAAGATCCGAGACAAAAGAGAGGAAATGGAAGCAGTTTGATATTTGACGGCCAGCATGATTTACTAGCCAGTGCTTCAAATAAAAAAAAATGCTCAGCTTAGCTCCTTTGTCAAAGTCAAACTCTTATTTAGCTTCTGTGGAGTAACATGCAGACTTCTCATCACCGTGGCTATAAATGACCTAAACTGTTTTTGGCACTTTTTCCTCACTTCCCTCCCTCCAATATCTCTTAATCTCTCATTCCAGCCACTGACCACTTTCATTCCTCTCTCCATTTTAGTGCCCTCAAGATGGATGTTCAGGTTCTAATTAGCATCTGCTTTGCTATGCGCAATGCTTTCCTGTCCGCCAATCAGTTACCATAAATGACAGGCCTTGTCCAATCAGATTAAGGCCAACGAGACACACTTCCTGTCGGGAGCTGTCTTTTCAAATGCGTTGTGGGCTCTGAAAATGAATGCCAATTGAACTGCGAGGGCAAAAAGGACGTCATAAATTACAGTGTTGCATATTTACTACCATGCACTCCGACAGAGAAGAAGCTCAACGTTAAGACTTACAATGTCACGGTCATAATAATAGAATCTTTATATATTGTGCAAGTACATTTTTAAATAATTGTTTAAAATCTTAATTGCCATTTGATAACTAGGGGATAATTCATTAAAGTCTACTCCACTAAAATGGCTGTCTGCCCAGTCTTTGCTATAAACATGGTTGAGTTCAACATTTCTTACTCTTATTCTGTTCAGTGTTACATGCGGATCAATTGAAGCCAATCCCAGACGTCAATTCACTTCACACATATGAGAAATTTCGTGTACATCAGTGTATTCAAAACACTCGGAGAACATGCAAATTTCACACCGAAAAACTTGTGACCGAATTTTGAACTCAATCCAAGACGCGCCAACCGCCTCCTGACAAAATACAAAGCCTTTATCAAATAATAAAGCTTTACACGCCATTTAAAAATATATCTCCCATATTTGGAGGCATTGAAGCTTGTCGAATCCTGGCAAGGGAAAGCTGCCTTAATACATATTTAGCGTGAACCTTGCGCTTTAGCTGGCACGACTCTTGTCGCCGCTTTTGTGTTTGCAACCCGCTGTTTCACGTCACTGGCACGTCGCCCAGCAGTGTGTCTAACAGGTTTGTAGCGCTCATTAGCACCAGTGTTGACTGCTGTCCTGTCTAAGGGCTGTTTACTTCTTTATCGTTCCCTATTTGAAAGAGAAAATGATTTTTATTTTCCCTCTACAGTCACCCCTCTGTTGTCCCTGTGGGGTTTTCCGCCCATCCTCCCTCAGCGTTTTCCTCTCCGTGTGTTTGTGTCTCGCACTCCCTACCAGGCCTTTTTAATTAATGGTGAGCCATGATGCTTATCTCATCAGCAGATCTCGCTGCTGTCTATTACAAAGCTGTGGGGTTGGAAGGGATGGATCACATACTCACGCACCCACATCCAGGTTTAGATATAAACAAAACTAAAATAAATCTACACTTTGGAAACAAACAAGTCATGTGTGTCCACATCCCAAGCCTTAATCCAATCTTGCCATTTGTACACCCACATCAACAAACTGCCCTGATGTTATCTACCCATGTGATTTAGTGTTGTTTGAGGGTCTCTCCTCCTAAACGCCGTCAGACTGCCCCCCCACCCCCTGCCCTTCTCTAGGTTGGGTCTTCCTATCGCTTCTCTACCTCCCTCCATCAGCCATCCTTTCCAGCTGAATGAACACTTATCATTTGGCAGATAAAGACCCGTCCAGGCAAGAGCTCACTTTATCTCAGAGAGCCATGTTTACTCCTCGTGAGCGCTCGGCTTTGCAACCGTGCTTCACACACTGCATGCTCTCGATCCAGGAGAGAACACAGCATGGAGGCCAGGGCCATTTCCAACTCCTCGGGCTAGTCAATTTCGCTGTATTTACCCTATTTTCATGTACGGGCAACTGAGGAAAATAAACCAGGATATCAAGATGGGGGATTATAGCACACGCTATTTCGGCACACAAGAGCCAGCGTGAAGGCGGTAACAGCAAAATCAATCTTCGTAGAGCTGAATCGATGCAGGTTGCAAAATTTCAACAAAGGCTTTTGTGGGATCGCACTGGGAGTTTGCTGAAAGCCAGTTACTTACAGAGTGGTTATTAAAGAAAATAACATGGGTGATTGTGGACACATCCCCGCCCACACTGTCTCACACACACATAATTTTCTCATTCAGGGGACCATTACAGAGAAATTATCAGCAGGGGGGGGATACTTCTAGGAGGGGGCCCATTTCCTGGGTGTTATTTTACTTTATTTACTCTCTCCAGTGTGAGCACAGAGGTGGAAATTGATGAAAAATAGCACATAGCGCAAGTCAAGGTCCAGTGCAGTGGTGTGAGTTGTTGACTTTTTTTAATATGACACATAAAGTACGACTCAATAATTAAAGGAAGGAAGATCTGAAATGCGAAATGTCAACAATTATACCGTGTTACTTGTTATCAGTACCATGGAGAGAGGTGACTTCATTTGGGGGGTTCACCACCTGTGGGAGGGGCTTAAAGGGGTCGTGTGCACCTTGGCGGTCCGATTCCCATCTACAGAAACTCTACGGTATTCATCAAAGTTGATTCTCTAGCCTTTTGTGTGACAGAGAGTGTTTGTCTTCCCTCTGTTAATATCGGCAAGACGCTTGTTACCTCTCCCAAGGAGTCCAAATGTCTCCATCTGTCCTGTCTGCACAGGGAGTTTGGCTGGAGAGATCCAGAACTGCCAGAGGTGATCCAGATGCTGCAACATCAGTTCCCATCTGTGCAATCCAATGCTGCTGCATACCTCCAACACCTCTGCTTTGGAGACAACAAGATCAAAGCTGAGGTTAGTGTCTGCATTGTCTATAAAACTGAGGGCGATTCAATTCCTCTGCATAGTTATGGAACGCAAACAAAGCTGTTCTGGATTATAAACCGTCTGACTGCGTTCCTTCAACTTCTCCTTTCTATTGATTTGTTTAAACCGTCCAAGACTTAACCCTGAACTTGTGCACTCATTTCTCAAACACAATTTTGGATGGAAGCCCTCAATCGGATACTTCATCGAAAACTTTAATAAGACAAGCAGCGATTTAAAAACAATGTTGCTGCATACCATTAAAGACAATGATTTTAAGTACACTTGCGTAATCTCTGAGACAAAAACGGTCCAATTCTAATGCATTAGCAATTATTCCACTCAACTCTTGTTGCCTTGAGAAAAAAAAATAACTTAAGTGTCTTTTATAGTGGATGCAATTAGCATTTCTAAAGGAAAGCATCCAACAGCGAGGCAAATAGAAACTCTCTAGTGGATGGAGTTTCTTTTACCGCTTTGAGTATTTCATTCAAGGTCCAAAGTGCACACAAAAACACTTGATCATTCATCGTTACGTGGGGGAGAAACATCAGCCAATAAACAACCTGCCCCGCCATGCTAGCCGTGTGAATGGAAATACAAATGCTCCTGAATGAAATCTTTGGATATTTCTAAGTAGGATTGTTTTGTTCAGTGCACCTTTTAGTACGTTCGTCAAGGCTGTCCTGAAGAATACTGCCTACCTTTCTTTCAAAGAGAGAGAAAACATTCTCAAGAAGGAAAGATAAAGAAGTTAAAAGCACTTCTATTACTTATTTAAAAAAAAAAAATATATATATATATAGACTTTAATTTCCCTCGCTGCCAGCTGCACTGCCTTGCATTTCATTATTTCAAAATAACACCATTATAGACCAACTGGAATATTATTAATATCTTGACCTTGCTGGGCGACGTCTTCTGGGGATTCCCATGACAATATCTCTTTGATACTCTTTATTTTCTTATCTGCCCCTTTGTCCGCTGTGCTTTATTTGCCCCCTTTGTTTAAGACCACCGTGAAGACAAATTGACCAATAAAACAAGCCGCAGCCAAAACATTGCTTACTCCTGAACAGTCGAGGATAAAACGTGTCAGATAGGATTAAATGTGAAAGGGAAGTTATGTTTTAGGGAGATACCGTTTTTAATCTTTGTGATGAGATAAAAACAAATTAATGTTAAATAGGATTTTCCGCGTTAATTAAAACTGGTGTCAAATGTTCAGTAAGTCAGAAGCTGAACTGTGTGATGACATTTGTGACCCTGGTTGCTCATCTGTAAATCTGTTAGGATTTAATGGAAATATGATGATGAAGTTAATTTATAGATTATAGGACCAGTTGAAAAGGCATATGACTGCTGATTTGATCTGATTATAGTAGAGTTTTTTTTAATATTTTTTAATTTCACATTTTATCCGTTCAGCCAAGAAATGTAAATGACACAAAAGATGGAAAAAGTCTCATTGGTACTGTGGAATTTAAAATCAGTCAGTCATCGTAGAGTCAATTATAGTGATAAAAAAGCAAATAAACATTTTTTAAACCAATTTTTGAGCCGATATTTTTTTCCTCTCACGTACCGTATTATTTTTTTGTCTGAGTCAAATTTCCGAAGAGTCACACGGCGTAGATAATGTGATGATTAATGTTCAAATATTTCAAAACTAACGTGCTGCGGCTGGCTGGCGTGTATGTAATTTGCTCTGACACATTCACCGGCATTCTGTTCAATGCTACATTCCATTTGTACACATTTTATTTGTCATGTGACGGACTTTGTATCACATTTTTACATGACTTTTTTTCTATACCAAATGAATTACTGACTAAAGTTTTGAATCTTAGACTCATCACATTGTCAGGGCAGGTTGGCATTTAAGATTTAAACAGCTTGCTTGTGTCTGTCTTTTTTTTTTTTTTATCTTCTCACTTTGCTTAAAATATGAACATAGATTATGACACTTATTTTTGTCAACACTGATCTAAAGACAGACACAGATGGCATGGGACGTCACAATGAGCAGCAACCGGTAATTGGAGACACAATATGATTTGTTTCTGAAGTATCATACACAAAAGAGACAGAGGAAGAAGAGCATGAGGAGGAAGTGAGATAAATAAAACAACAGTGTCATCCGCTAATTGGATCTGCAGATGAAGAATTGACCATGTTGGTGTACCTGATGGTATGATGTCAAGGTGAAAACATTTTTCTTTATTTACTCACTTACTTGATTAGATGGCAGGGTGTGTTTTTGCATTGAGCATCTCGAGAGGCATGTTTGTCTTTTTTATTTTCATAAGAACATATTTGGTAAAGACAAGCTGTCAATAATGGGGGCCAGTGGTGCCCCTCCACCATAATACATATTCACATCTTGAGATTTGAGCATTTTCCTATCTCATGATGCTTATGCCACGCCCACAGTATGTTTTACTTGTTGTCTCATATTTGTCACTGTAGATTTTTCCTTGCGGTGAACCCTTCTTTCCGCTCTCTGCCTCAGTGCAAATATTACATGCTTAATGGTGGCCCATTTTGGAATGCCCCTATAGGGAAATCACTGCTTGAGGCCACAAACTCAATTAGGCAAAGGTTGAAAGGTTTTAAAATCAAGGCAAACTGTGAGACCAAAGAAAAAAAAAAAACCTTGCATGAGAGCCCACTTGTCTGCTTGCATGCATGTGTGATGGATTTGAACTTGGAAGGTGGGTGACACGTCTTCACTCTCAATCAAGCGGCTAAACATTAAGTGTGCCGCTGATGTTTGTTGACATTCCATATGTGGTGACTCATGCACACTAACACACTTGTTTGTGTCACCCGTGCGTAATGTGTAGCTCGCCGGGATTTGTTTTTAGTTTATTTATTAATTTCTTTTTTTTTACCGCCTGCAGGACCTCCGAGTCCCCCAATCCCGGCTGTCGCTACCGCTAAGTGTTACCACAGCAATGCTGTCGCTATGGGTTACCGATAGTTGTGGCTGCTGTATAACAGCGGGAGTCAAAGACAAATCAATCCCCGCTTCTAATCGTCTTTACACGGAATAAAGGCAGCGGGGAGAGGATGGTGGTTTTGGAAAGTCATGTCGGTATCGCTAAGACAATGCAAAGTAATATCATGATGCCTTTCATAGAATATGAGATTAGCTACGAAACAAGGGAAGATGTATTGAGACAAAGGGAGGGAAGGAACAGAGCTCAAGATTGTCAGGCACGAGGAAACAATGTAGTCAATACAACAAGGTTAGTTTGCCATTCACGGGCAACCCTTAATCCGTTTTAATTGAATAGATAAGCAAAGTCATTTTACCCGATAGACTCCTGCTGTGTCATCAAACACCTCCGTCCTCTCCTTGCCCTCCATTGCACTCCTCTTTTCTTCTTCACCGCCTCTCCCTTTTGAATGTCTTCTCACTTTAAGGTAATCAAAGCTACAGTTTGTTAGAAGTTTTTTTTTTTAAATCCACGGCCAAAGTCGCTTCTTTGTCTCTGCCATGCTATAAGGCGAAGTACCTCAGAGAAATAGTAATCCAAGGTGGACAGGGAAGGTTTTCCATCATCATTGTCACCAACTGTTCTGTATCTTTAGTGTTCAGTTGGTTCAATTAAATAAACAGATTGAATTGTTCGGCCCTAAATCCAGCCCATCCCACCGACTTCCATGCGATAACTCCAACGGTGATTTCACAAGCTCTTTGCTAAAATGAAAAGATATGTCATTTTTATCATCTATATCGTCATCGCTCTGAAAATGGAGGTAAATGATTGTGACTGTTCCAATATTTCAGCACCGCTGGTGATCACAGCAGTCAGTTAGTTGTGATCAGGGCCACACCCCTGTAAGGTCACCGAATCCGTGTGTAGAACCGCCACAATAATTGAGAAGGCAAGCTATAAAGCAGCGTGCAGGCAGGCAGGCAGGCAGGCAAGACATTATGTGTCTGACCCAGGTCCACCACTAAAAGCAAACAGGGTTTGGGGTGCAGACAGTGAAATATTTATTAAGCCCAGATCCCATAAACTTTCATTTTACACCTCTACAGTTGTACTACCAACCAAACACAAAGTACATGAGTGTAATTGCACTTAGAATTTTTACTGCTTTGTTTTTGTCCAGCTCCTTTATTTTACGTACGGCATAACATCATGACTTCAGAGACCTACGTACATGTCGTACGCAGTTGAGTGTACCGCTACATTGTTAGTGACTTCACTACAAATGACAGAAATGTAAAGACTGAGGAATCAGTGCAGTGATGATTTTTGCTTTGTTTCTATGCGTGGTCTAGATCCGCAGACAGGGAGGCATCCAACTACTGGTCGACCTGCTGGATCACAGGATGAGCGAGGTTCACCGCAGCGCCTGCGGAGCCCTGCGGAACCTGGTTTATGGCAAGGCCAACGATGAGAATAAAGTGGCCTTGAAAAACTGCGGAGGGATCCCAGCACTCGTCCGTCTTCTGAGGAAAACAGGAGATGTTGAAATCAGAGAGTTGGTCACAGGTATGATTCAACACACACGCCTTGTAGCTGTAGTGATTTGGAGCATGACCTTGCTTCTTTGTATCCCCGGAGGAGCTTTTATTGTGGGAAAAATGTTTTTGCATTACACAAGATGATTTGGACACATTTTATCTGTAGAGGTGTAAGCTCTGAAAAATCTGGGGCACATATGCATTATGCAATATATTCATGCAGGTTGTGAAATGTATTTTCTTTGTATTTGAATGGAGATGTTCAACGCAACGCTTCAATTCTTTCTCAAACTGTGTTTTCTGTGTCCTTGACATTCACACTTGCAGTATTTTAGCGCCGTTATTGACGTCATTGGCAACTTTTACCTCAAAGCCTTCAATCGACTCCAACTATTCACCAAGGCTGTTAAACATTCCACTTGATTGAATTTCAAGACTTTATGTGCATTCAACTTTCATCCTCCTTTTGTATCCCCTTATTTGGCCTTTGCTTCTGTTTTATTAGCCGGGGTGTGATTCTACATGAATCGGTCTTTGGGCTTAGACCGTGTAGTTTATGCTGTTGATATATTCAACGTACAACCTTTTCAAAGTAGCTCACATGTTTCTGAGGATCAAACACATGGTGACCCATTCACAGTTGCAAATAGACATAGAGCACTCCGATAAAGCCCAATTGTTCTTTAACGTCTGTCTCATTCATACACATCCACAGCCTCATAGGTCGCTGGCTCTCCAAGGAGTTATGTGAATCACAATAGCGACAAGTCGGCGAGGGATTTTGAAGCTCCCTTTAGAGATCGTTCAAATACTAATAATATCCCACCAGAGCGCTGGAGAAACAAAGGGAGAATGTGGGTGAAGAGAGAAGAAAAGAGCAAGATGACAGGTTTTCATGACTGTGGTTCATTGAACAACCTTTGTGGCTTGGCTGAAAAGATAAACTGACAGGAGAAATCCAAATCAAGAAAATCTGCCTTTCTAACTTTGTATAAATTCTATCTAATCTAATCTAATTAGAGACTGACATTGAAGTCAAAAGAATCACATTCAGTTTTGATTCGATTTCCATTCCTTTTCAGTAGCTAAATGTTTTTCGAATGAGAAAAGTTAATTGGTCCTTCGGAAATACATCAGGACGCACATAGTGGTTGTGCTTCTAATCTGAACTAATAAAACGCCTTCTTACCACCCACTCGTTCTTCTTACCACCCACTGGTTGACAGTCTTATTGGATTCTATATGCTTTGATTAAAGGCGCTTTGTAGGTGGAGGAAATGAGACAGGAAACCTTTTACTGTATTGCACTGTCCTTTCTGAAGTTTAAATTCAGACAAGCTTTATTGGCATCCTGACTCTCCGTGCGAGTGAGATAGGAGGAAGTTGAGGCTTCCGGGCCTGTCAATCAAAGTCCGGTCGATGCCGAGGCTCTGGGTGTCAATAGGAGATGCTATCCATGCTTGTGGGCTCACCTTGAGGTGCTGGACTGTGACATGTGGCTGGCTGCAGCTTTGAATCTATTTTGCTTTGAATGCTCTCCTTAGCTGAGAGAGGTAGAGGTGACATGCAACAGTTGTGTCGACTTAGGTCCAAAATGCAATTTCTTTTTTATTTTCATTCATTCCATCAAGAAATTCAAATATGAGATGAGTTCATCACTCTTTTTGGATATTTGCTGTATAATTTCTCATCTTTGGCTTTATTCATCAGCAGGTTTTGACTCTGCTCTCAACTAATTCACACGTAGCCACATCGATGAGGCCTATTAAATCAAACATTTCCACTTGAGTCCTAACAGGCCTGGCTCCAACCTTACAAGTCATACTCTCATTTATTCATGAATTCATGCAATCATCCCCACATTTCCCCCCAAACCACCAAGCTCCTTGGAAAGTGTCTGTCAAGTGTCTGGAGGGACCCAGTTGGAGCCAAGAGAGAGCCGGATTAGAGAGGACGAGATAAAGGAGGGTGCACACACACACACACACACACACACACACACACACTGGCTGGCACACAAAAACTCTCAAATGATGTCATTGTCTGTTGGTCACCTGACTCCTGCGGGGCCGCGGGCTTAGCGAAGCATGGCAGATCCATGTTTCTTGAGCAGGCAGATGTGTGTGCGATCGTGTGTGTCAGACCTGAATTTGGCCAACATGACACAGTGGCAGACGCAATGTCCTTGTCCTAGAAAACACAGCAGCGTTTACTTTTTTTTTTTCTTCTATCTGCTGGCACTTTACAAAGAACACATCTATGGCTGCTACCTGATTGCAATCACCAACCAACGTTGCTAATCACTTAAGAAACACAGACTTGTTTTTCAAGACTGTTGACCTGTTGTCCGCAGTTGCAGTTCTAAAATTTGCTGTTGTAAAATAAAAAACATGATACCAATCACATTTTTACACGTTTTATGGTTTGAATCAAAAACTACAATGAAAAACACATTTTCCGGCAGTCTTACCAAAGCAACAGGTGGCATGATCGTTTATAGTTTATAGTATAATTCAAGCGTGTCTGAAAAATAAAATTCTAATAAGACCGTTGAGATCAACTAGATTTGCAAGTAAAGAAAATGCCTGGAAAAAAAAATATTTGAATATGCTGATGAGTCTGTTTTAGTGAATACAGCGTGTTTGCAAGTGCTTGTGACAGGGGAGCATTTGAGAGAGAGGGGCTTGAGGGGTGAAAAAAGAGGTTGGTAAGTGCTAAGTGATGGCAAATGTTGCCATGGAAACGCATGCACAGAAAGGTACAAGCCCCTGATTGGTGCCACATAGCAGCAACGGTCATCGCCTTATCACCCTCCTTGTCCTTGTTTCCCACACAGTTAAACAGGCACACACAGGCAATTATCCTCTTTTATCCTCTCACTCTTGCCTAATTTGACACAATTGCCACATTTCATTAATGCACAGATTTATGCTTGGTTTGACTTTTTCATTTTTAGCAACACAAAGTTGTGCTATTTAAAGATGTTCAAGCTGTGTGACTTTTGAGTTCTGACACCACAAATATGGGACTAGATAACATTCAATTGAATTCAAGGTTTTTTTTTAACTCACCAAAGCAATATGACAAAGCATGTGTCATCTTTTGTCTCCATCTGTTGCTGCCTGACTAAATTATTACTCAGCTTGTCCGACTATCCTCCCCCATGTTAGTTCATTGTCACCAACTTTGTCAGCAGTACATGCCGTTGTTAAATTTTCTAATGTTGATCAGACTCATTCATATGATATTCAATTCAATTGAAACATCTTGTTTGTACGGCTTGTGTCTGCACATTGTTCTATCGGCAAGTGCATACTGTCGACGACAGCTTGTGTGCAGTCTCACCAAGGCACAAAATGACTTTTCAATGCATCACAAACGCCTAGTAAATCTTAAGGACTGCTCCTGGGGTATAAATAGGAGAAAGTGATGTCAAAAAGTGATAAAAATGTTTTCCCCAAAATACCAGCTGTAAAATCCCTCTCCAGTGTGTAATGCAGTTTCCATTGTGGCCTCGAGCCCAGTGGTGTGTCCTCGATCGCAGTCACTTGAAAAAAAGTTTCAGGCTGTCTTTGTTTGTCACGTTACTGTGAGCGACAAGCTCCAACATTCAACCTCACAAAATACAAATGTTTTGCCCTTCATGTCACCATCTGCTTAAAATTCCAATCAAATATGTGCCGGTAAATGTCAGGTTAGCAGACGATGAGTTGAGGAAGTGGGAGAGAGTGCAGAACCATCAGAAGGTTTTAAAAGGCAAATATTTTCAGTTCAGTAGAAATGAATGACTTTAATCATTCCAATTTGCATGCGCAGGGGTTCTGTGGAACTTGTCGTCATGCGATGCTCTCAAGATGCCAATCATCCAGGATGCGCTGGCCGTGCTGACCAACAGCGTCATCATCCCCCACTCCAACTGGGACTCCTCCCCCAATCACCATGACGACCGCAAACTCCAGCTTCATACTTCCCAGGTGTTGCGCAATGCTACTGGTTGTCTCAGGTAAAAGCACCATGCACTCGCATGCAGACATGTTAATTGTAACAAGTGTGGTCAACACCCATTTACTCTTTCCGGGCACATCGTCTATGAAACACTGTTTGTAAATTACCATTTCATTTTATTGATTCCCTGCAGTCATAGTATAGCAGCATGCATAATTCAAAGTTGTTTTATTAGCTTTGCTAGTGCATTCTCCATTATTCAGTTTTAGATTGAAGACCATGTGGCGGGTACACACTGCTTGATATATGCTTACTTGATTAGGATATATATATTTTTCTTTTAGGGAATCTGATAACAAGCATATAAAATAATTGAGTGTTTGTCTATCTGTCCTGTGATTGGCTGGTGACAAGTCCAGGGTGTAAAATTACAAATATTTTATTGAGGTATTTTGTTGTCCATGATCAATGTATTCATGAATGGTAAACAAATCTGTGCACAATTTAAACTTGTACTCCTTTGATGCTTGGTACATGGTAACCATAGCAACAACTTTTCCCATTTATAAGTTCTCCTCATTTCCAGACTTTTTTTTGTGATGCATCAGCCTGATTAAACATGCTTCTGGCATTTTGAGGCTTGACATCAAGAGGTGACACCATCTAAAAAGCAGCTGAATGTCCTCTAGCATCACAATGTAGAGCTACTTGATCTTTGAATCTATCATTTCTCAAAAGTAATATTTGCTTGAAAAGGACATTTAAAAACAGTCCATTCGGCAGATGCATTTTTTTTGCACACAAATTCACGCGCGCACATACACATATTCACTCACAAAGTATACACATAGAGTTATCGTTGCAGACACTTGGTGTACTATGAATGCTTTTCAATATCCTCAATAGCCTCAATTGAATGCTGTTTACCTCCCTGCAGGGTGCTGGTTCACAGCCAAGACACAGAGACACACTGAGAAAAGAAAAAAAAAAAAGACTCATTGTTTCCACACTATGTACACTTTTTCTGTCTGCGATTCTATTTCTGGGCTTATCGGGATCCCACAAATGTGCGCACACACACACATACACACAGATGCATCCTCATGAATGTCTCCTGTTTGCTCCCACTAAGACTCACATGCAAGCGTAGAATTAACGACTGGATGAATCGAGACTGAGTGTCATCACAATGAACTTGTTTTCTTGGTATTATTTGTTTTGGATTATATATATGTGTGTGTGTGTGAGGGAACTGGTGATGACCCTCTCTTGTCCCCACGCACGCACGCACGCACGCACGCACGCAGGCAGGCACGCACAGGCAGACGTTGGACTACTGTGTCGAGCCACCTCTCACCAGCTGCTCTCATGTCACTCGGTGGTCATTTGTTCTTTGAGCGACATTAGAAAGCCATCTGCCAACCATTCATTGGTGTCCATGTGTTTCCTGTACAAGTTGGACGCTTGCATGAGTAATAATGCTATAAAGCTAATCAAAAAGAAACTTTTAGTTTACAGAGGAAATAGCTAGTCAATTTGGCATTTGAAAAGTAGGGGGATTTTTTTCGGTTGGAAAGATAATTCTGAGCCTTCTTGGATTGTTTTCAAAGCGCTACATATCAATGTATTGGAGCGTAGCGCTTGAGATCCGGAATTCAAGCGTTTCAGTCTTTTCCACTGGCACAGATGTAAGTGAAGAAACACTCAATTCTGCCTTTAAAAACAATTGAAAGATTGGGTAACTCTTTGAAGTCAAGCTAAGATCCCAATTTTGCAGTTGTTGATGAAATATATCACAGAATAATTTATTTTAAATATTTAGTTGAATAAATAAGTGGAATTTGACACACAAGTTCTTCAGTATTCCCTAATGTCGAATATTTTCTGCACTTTACTTTGTCTATGCCCTACTTTCCCCAAATGCATTGATCAAAGGTTATTCCATGGCAGGTGACATATTTTTTAAAAACGACGTGATGTATAGTCTAAGAAACGGCGTGTAATTTATCAGTCTGACCAAGCCAAAATAACGGTGGTTGTGAATTGTGAATGGGATGCTTAATCATGTTCTGTCATCCTTCTCACTTGGCAATTATTTAATGATGCAAGCTAATGAGTTTGACTGAATTAATGAGGAGTGACATCAGATAGGACGAGGTGCAAGTCAATAATGGAATAGTTAAAGAGTCGAGATTACCAGTTAAATTCCGAGAAAATCTCAGGTACTTTATCACGGAGACACACACACACATACAGACTCGCACGTAACTGACAGCCAGGGTATAGGTGCTCTCATTTCCTTTCTCACTGGTGCATTACGCATAGAATTTTCCGTCTGAATTCGACACACGGTCAGATTACGGCATTGCTGCTTTGGGTTACATATTCCAAATGGAGCATCTCTTGAAGCGATGATCCAAGTGGTTATGGTGACATCTCACCATCTTTGCGCCTCCTGTTCCCCGAGCACACCCCAATATGTGTTGCAAGACATATTTGCAAAGCCAGAGAAGATGTTTTGTCAGAGAGGAAAATAATGTATGATTATATTATACTTTATTATTATTATATTTTGCCCTAAAATGTGAAGAACATTTCAAAAAGTATTAGCTTTTACTTCTGGCCCAATCACTATGGACTAGTTAAAAAAAAGGCCAGACTCACATAAAAGCTAGCATAAAATCACAATTAAAAATCTAACACAACCTTATGCTAAATGGGGGGTGTTTTTATTTCAATAGAACATTCCCATTTTGGTATTGGTAGCTGGGGGACCAGAACTCTACCTGGTCTAAAACAGATAGTGCGAGCCAACGTTCCAATTCTGTCATGAAAGGTTTCAAAGTCAAGCATGCACCTTTATTACTCAGAATGAAGTGTTGTCAGTCTTTACGCGCTTTGACTGCAGACAATTGTCACTTTGAAGCCAGTTATGCAAAGTGAGCTTGTTTAGCCATTAGCATTCAGGGCTGGTGAAAACGACTTGACCTTCTCTTGGAAAGCATGAGACGTTACGTTTTAATTGAGTTCTCGTGTCGTTCTCTCACCTCATTCTCATCGCAACAATGAAGGATTACCCTCATTTCATAGACTAGTCAAAGAGCTGTGATCTCTTAATAATGCCAGCATGATGAATGGACTCCGCTGCATACCATCAATACATTTCTATTGTCTGTCATATGTGGCAAACTCTGGGACGTGATTGACTAATTAGTTTGATCATTCTTTTGATGTTTCTCTTATTGCGTTTCTGATCTCTGCAAACCTGTGATGGTGGGATTTCATTCGAACAGTAATTCAACGAGAGCCACTACAGTCTAACATTACATAGGAGGTGCACCCCTGGTGGAGAAGAATATATAGGCCGACGGGGGCCAGCATTGATTTGTTATTCATATTGGCATTATGGAACTTAAGATGGATTGTCGCAAACAGTCTTTTTTCTTTTTTGACTGGATAGAAATGAAATACAATTCATCTTTTTCAGCAGTTCTTATCAATGCAGTGCTTTTACAAAGTGCTTCAGGTAGACTGAACATCGATATAAGAAGTCAGTTGGCATTTCAAGGTCCTGATGCAAATTTTTGTGGAATTACATTCACTCCAATGCATACATAAATCAAATCAAATATTAACTTCCAGAGCAACTATAGCAATATTATTCCATTGATCTGTCGGTTTTCTATAGCGTGTGTCCTCGTGGTATACTCGGGACTAGGGTAGGTAAACCTTCGAGACATGCATAGCTTGAGATGTATACCGAATTGTAATGCACCCCTTTCCAATTATATGGCTTCGGCAAAGGCTTCACTTGGGCGCTATCTCGCTCACTTTCAGTGTCACTCTTTCTGTATATACCTCGTGTTATCTTCTTGCCTCCCCGTTTAGAGCCATATTAAGCTCGTGTTTATCAAAACACACACTCAGCCGGCGTGTGTTTCTTACAGGAATGTCAGCTCCGCAGGTGAGGAGGCGAGACGAAGGATGCGGGAATGTGACGGCCTGACAGATGCTCTGCTCTACGTCATTCAGACCTCTCTAGGCAGCAGCGAGATTGACAGCAAGGTGCGTGTGTTCAAGCATTAAATGTTTGCATCCAATCACTTTGCTCTAATGTCTTCCCCCTTTGTTGTAACGATGCAGAGATCAGTATTTTGTGATTATTTGTCCATGTGTTTGTTTAGTAAGCATACTACTTCCTGGTTTATTGAGGATGATATGAAACATTCCCAACAGGTCAATGCAGTGAGCAGTTGTTTTGACCCAAATTGAACAAAAGTTTCCTATGCTCATACCCTTGTCCTCACTGAAATTCAATGTGTAAAAATGTGCCACCTCTCGACTAAGTTTTGTATAAATTAGTTAAACAAATCTACTCCCAGCAATCCAAACAAAAGCCTCTCGCTTTCGGCTAGTGGAATTCTCCAATGGCACAGAGACGAGTGTTGACTTCTGCCAGGGCAAAACATTTCTAATTTGGAATGTCACTAAATTATACACGCCTTCTTAAATACCCAACTCTTACATCGTTTTATTTTTTTTTTGTTTATGGAGAGTGGAGTTAAAAAAAATGTCAGTCATGTAGGTTTAAAACAATTTAAAACAGGCAACAGGCATGTAATACAAATACTTAATATCCGCTATAAGTCTTTTTAATTACATATTGTGAAGTTTCCTCTGGCTTGTGTTTTATTTTATAGTAAAATAGTAATGATAGTAACGGTAGTCTACCTTACTGATTGCCCAATAAAATGTTGAAAATTGGTGTAGTATTTCACTCTTAGGAGTTCATTTAAAGAACATTTCCCAGTGTGTGATATTCCGGTTGGACCAAGCCTGCAGCGTACGTGCGCTCTGTCAAAGTATGTGTTGGCCAGTCGATATCACATAAACAATGTTGTGGCTGGCTGGCTTCTCAAGGTCTCCCTGTCTGCCAGGCTCTCTAAATGGCCTCCCTTAATCACTGTTTATCCGCCCGCTCCTCTCCACCATCTGACTGCAGCCACCAGAGGAGAGCGGCCATTGCCTCGCTAACAAAGACTGATTGACAGGTGAACTCGCAGGCGCTTATTAGCAAAATAGCCATAAATGATAGCCGCTGCCGCCTTTGCTTTTGCACTTTGACTGGTAGACTAATTTAGTTGCTGTAGTCTAAAATAATCAAAAGAATTGGTTTCAGTTCCCCAATGTAGATTGGTCAATGGAGAATTGAAAGTGTATAATAAACTCACTCAACACTATTAAGTCTGCCTGCTCATGGAAAAAAAAAATATATAAAATAAAATTCAAATTAATAGAAAATAAAATCAATAAATTAATACAATTATCTATATCTATACAGATATAGATATATATAGATGTATATAGATATATATGGGACATAGAGAGAAAACAAGAGAGAGCGAGAGAGGTATAGATATATAAATATAGATATGTATATTTGTTATCATCACTGAGATCATGTCTTTATTCACTCAACTGTGCAGCTGAACAAAGAAAAGAGAGGGAAAAACATGGACCCCAAGATGGAAATGTCAGCATAAATTGGAACTAATGCGTAACCTGTGCATGTTTCTTTGCAGGATGTGGATTTCATGTGACTGCAGCTCGGCGGAGTGCGACGTTGTTTTGTTTGCCGCGTCTCCCGAGTGTGTTCAATTACGCTCCTTGGTTGTTCTTGTGTAAAGTGGCGGTCTCTTGACATAAAGATGGATGATTTGTCTTTGTTAATTTCCACTCCGTTGACTTGATGACACCCCGCTTTCAGAGACGTACTAAACATGGCCGCATGCACTAAAGCTCACATTTACACATAGGCATGATCTCACAGTCACTTGTTAAATGGCGTGTTTGAAAATCGATTGGACCTGTCGGGTTTCCTCATTTTTGCTCACCGCATTTCAAAGTCAGAACTAAAAAAAAAACACATATTTGTATTACCTGTGGATTATCCAGCCTCTGTCCTCCCACTCTCTCCATCAAGTCTGCCTCAGGGTAGAAGGCGGATAAAATTGCTGCTAGTTGTTGAGGGGGAAAAAAAGAAAATGCTTTTATTCGCGGGGCCCACTTCCACTTTGAGCTGTGTTCTTATTTAAGTGCATCAAGTGCCCATCGTTCGAATCTATTCCCTCATCTTTCTTATTTCCCAACTCAGACTGTGGAGAACTGCGTTTGCATTCTGAGAAACCTGTCCTACCGCTTAGCAGCCGAGACGTCCCACGGCCAGCAGGGAGGCTTGGAGGAGTTGGACGGCCTCCTCTGTGACTCCAACGGTCGCGATGGAGAGAGCTCTGGCTGTTGGGGCAAGAAGAAGAAGAAAAAGAAGGGTGCTGACCAGGTAAAAACAAAAAATAGTTGAGTAAATTCCCCTTGCTTGTAAATTTAAAGAATTTCACTTCATGCAGTAAAGCAGCAATGCGATGCCTGATTTGCAGGAAGCCTCTCTATAGAAGCTTACTTGGGTTAGGATGATGCTGAATGCCCCAGCGCTCAAAGTTCTCCTTTCACTTATTCACATTCATTTGTCGCCAAACGCTGTGTTCTGGCACACATGGGTCCAAAAAGTAGAAGCCAACTTTCATGATGAAGCAGGAACACCATGTCTGTCGTCGAGACAGGGGACGGTTGTGCTGAATAATTCAGAAGAGGAATGGAATCTTTAGATCACAGAGTATGTGGTAAATTCTGTTGAAATGCATTAGCCTCTTTTATAACGAATTGGATCACAGGCAACTTTTTCATTCTTTTGTGGCACTTTATTATCAGTCAGACTTTTTTTTTTTTTAAATGGAGCTCTTTTCAAAAGCTTAATTGTATCTTCACCTCCCTCCTGTCTACTCTGTTCCTTCTTTTTCAAGTTAATAAGCTGAACTTTGCTTAACTCTGGTGGGTTAAAAAGTCAGAACCACGCGTACCTTTTACGAAAAGTGGCAAATATACGACCTTAAAAAGATCCTAAAGCCATTCCGTATTGATCGGGCACTCACTAGATTCATGTGTGCTGTATCGATTTTGCATTGCAAAGTGGGTGAGATCGCACTATTTCTCTTACAAATGAACGTTATTTTGTCGTCTCCTTCCTTTTGGCTTTTTGTGAGAAGTAAAGATTTTCTTTCCCTTCCTGTCGGCAACATTTGCTACACATTGTGACGTCCTACCTGCAATGGATTATGGATAATGGAGAAGGAAATGAGGTAATAGTGAGAAACAGAATGCCAGCTTGACATGAGGGTAGGCGGCGTCAACTTAAATGCTAATGTAGTCCCCCTTAATCATTTATTCGAGTCTCTGACAGCAAGGCCAAAGAGCAGCGTGGGAGCCTGAACTAAAGCTAAACATTCCTAATTGACTGCTGCGTCCATGTAAACCCAGTCACACAGTTGTTTGCCTCCACTAGTGGTAAGAACAAGTCATTCACGTTAGAATTTTCTTTACCACCCAAATCTGGGTCCATAATTACATTCTTGGATGGATTTTGTTGTGGAGGAAATAGAGAGCCCTGACCTCAACCCTATTAGCCACATTTGCTACATCCTGTTTGTGCAAATCCAATAGATTTTTGCGGCTTGTTATCGCCTATTGAAGTCAATCATAACACTGTAGGTGTGAGGGCTTTGTTGTTTCCTCCGGAACTTGGATAATAATGCACTTTTTGAGCGTTTCAAATAAACGTTATCTATTCATATTCACGTAGGAGGTCTGCGGGCAACAAACGTCGGTAATAGGTTGTTCTGTTCAATCTTCAAACTGTATGAAGTGTTTGATTTGGCCATCAGAGAATTGATGTAAATAAAGCATGCACACACACTCGGTGTAAAGCGCACACTTGCCTAGTTTACCATGAAGTGAGTAGGGAGGGAGTGGGGGGGAGCAGTTGAGCGGAACGAGAAGGTCGACCGCGAGGAAAACTCAAAGATGAGGGAGAAGCCTAGAAATAGAAATGGAATACAGGCAAAGAAGGTTTTATTGGGATGATATGTGGCATACATGAAAGAAAAGCAGCAAAAGATGGAGACAGAGAGAATCATCCTAGGAGAAAAAGTGGGACACAATTTGAGTGATTAGTCGGAAAACGAGAGAGCGAGAAGAGGTGACAAGCCGAGTGAGTGAACAAAGGGATAGAGTTGTGCTGAAGAGGTCGCGCTTAAAACGCTGTGGGTTTATTTCTCCAACAGAAAAATGCAGCTGCTGTATGAATGCAGCTATTTTATTTCATCCTCCCTTAATTGTTGTGTTTATTTTGCTATTGCAGTAGAAATGAAAGAAGGTCAAACTGTCATTTGGTCTTCAAACAGTTTTTTAAGTCATATGAAGTAACAAATTTCTTTTTGGGTGTGAGCTCAGAGTTAGAGGTAGAATAAAAACAGCAGACAAAAGGAGAAGAAAAATGACGGAATCCATTATTAATCTGTTATCTGGGTTTGCTGAGCTCTGGGGTACAAGACACGAAAAGAAAAGAAAAAAAGTGTGATTTTGCAATTGTCAACAATAAAAATGCTCCCCACCTGCTTTACTTGTGTCACCTCTCTTCCTCCTCCATATTACAAGCAAAGGACAGGGCTTTCTGCCCTAGCAGTGACAAATTGATACATATTGCTTTGCTGTGTCCTACTTTACATCCAGAGGAAAAGCCACCAGACCAATGGTTATTTGGTCACTTAGCAACCAGTGCCAAATATGGCCAAGCTTGCCCTTATCCTCTTCTTTCTCCTCTCTTCCAGTGGGATGGCGTTGGTCCCTTTCCAGAAAGTGTGGATCCCCCCAAAGGGGTTCAAATGCTCTGGCACCCCACCATTGTCAAACCCTACCTCACCCTGCTATCTGAATGCTCCAATCCTGACACCCTGGAAGGAGCAGCTGGAGCCCTGCAAAACCTGGCTGCTGGCAGCTGGAAGGTAATGCTGAGAATTCTTGCCCATCTCCGACAAGACAAAGCGTGGGATTCGTGAACTTAGTATATTCACTGACATCAATTCATTTCGAGCGGAAATGAAGAAGTCTATGATTTATCTTATTTTATAGTCGGAATGGAATTACTACTTTCATATAAAGCCTTAAATCTGAGCCCACATAGGAGTCCACCCAGGGTTCAACAGCGACTGGCTAAGGAAGCAGCTTGTTGGTAATAATGAATGAGTCATGCAGTCGATCGAGCCTTGGGCAAAATTGGAGATATTTTTTCGACTTTGTTTTTGTGCAACAAGACGGAAATTGAGAAAGCGTCACCTTGAAATGACACAACTCAAATGGGTCATTGTTGGTTGCAAATGGGCAATGTGGGAATGGGGATGTGGTTGACTTCCAACTTCCCATGAGATTTGTTTTAGTTTGAGACTTGTACTTGAAGTGAAGGACACATCGCGGACAAACGTAATAACTCCGCAAATGTAGATATGTGTGTTTGCTTTGGTGAGTTTCTTAGAGGTAGAAGAGTGGGAAAGTAGATGGTACACTCAAGGGAAATGTGTTTTATTATTTCTCAGATAAGGCCAAATTTTCCAAAGATGATGACATGCTCTTTGCTGTTCGCCCTTTTTCCCCCCAAGCTATTTCCCTCGATTGGGGTTTGGAATAGACAAAAATGGGTTGAAGTTCAAGTGATTTGAAAAGGCAGATTATTGTTTACATACTATATCCATTTCTCTGCAGATGACCCACAAGGTGGCAGTACTTGAGGCATGGAGAAATCCATTTAAGTGGTCTCCAAGCTCTCAGGACCTCTCGGCAGTTCATATCATTCTCCCAAATAGAGTCAGTTGTATTACTTGAGCCTTTTATACGGCCCCCAAATATACTATTTCCCTCTTGGTCATTTGAGCTCATACTGAGAATGAGTAAAAAGGCTTCCCTCAAAGCATGCTTACTTTTGATGGTATACATTTCCATGCCATGGAGAGTTCCTTGATGAACAATGGCTTAACGGCTTGCTTGTATTTTTTCACAGTGGTCTGTGTATATCCGGGCCGCTGTCCGTAAGGAGAAAGGACTTCCCATTTTGGTGGAGTTACTGAGGATCGATAACGACAAAGTTGTGTGCGCCGTGGCCACCGCTCTAAGAAATATGGCGCTGGACATCCGGAACAAGGAGTTAATTGGTGAGTCTGGATCATTTGATTTGCTTCTGTGTCTGTTAAAGGCCTTTTAATATGGCCTCTTGTCCACAAGGGTTTAAAAAAAAAAAAAATCTGGGGAAAACTGTCCAAATGAAAACTGTCTTAATGGTCACAGCTTGGGTATGCGTTTCTTTTTCTGCAACAGGCTTAATAATGTTTAGCCCCTTGATGAAAAACATGACGACAGCAGCAAAATTCACTCAAGAGTCTACAGAACGATTTTGTCTGGCATTTTAATGAAAGATGAAGCCAAACTGATTGGGAGATTGACAGAAAAAAAATTTGCTTGTCTGTTCCAATACTTGTGAAAGGAAGTGTCTGTGTTTCTGCCTGTCTAATTATTGCAGCTTTTTGGAGGGCTCAGTGGTTTCTATAGCAACCACGCTTCCCTCACTTGCAGGGAAGAAATTCAGGAGTCTCTTTGGGCTTTGTTGATGTGGTAGAAGAACACAGAGTAATGCCACTGTCAAAGCGCCACATTCCCATGCAACATTTATTTAGCTGCTGCTGCATGGTAGCAGATGGCTTTCGATTCATACAGATGCCAAGTTTTTACTTTCATTTCTTAGCGAGTTAGTTTGGGCTTCAACAATACTTTTTGTAGCTTTACATATTACTTGGTACAGAACTTTGTCAAAGCTTATAATGCGTTCAATCAATGTAAACTAAAGCTGTTAAAAAGGCATTGGCGGCAAATCCGCGCGAGCTGTTACATTATCGACCTAAAGGCTCCATTTAAATTAATGGAGGGGAAAAAAAAGCTCCTCTTGTAACAGTCACGGAATTGGATGAGCTATCTTTTACGATGGGAGCAATATATGATCTCCTCTGGAAATCATTAAAAAGTTAGCTAATTGATTCAAATAGGTGAAGGCAATTGATCAACTTTTATTGCACTGCTTAATTAGCCTCTTCAGCGCAGAAAGAGATAGCAAAGAATTATGGCAAGAGTCCCCTAATAAATACGACTTTTATGGAAAGAGTAATGAATAATTTAGTATTTTCAAACTCAAATCACTAAAAAATTAAAGACTTGTTTGTTGGGTCACAAGTCATGATTTTTTTCATTTATTTTTCATTTGCTCCAACAATGAGGTATTTCATCGTTTTGGATGCGCTGTAAAATATGGGGGACAGAGATGACAACAAAATCTGGTTCGAGCGCTTGCTCTGGGCAAGGTGTGACGTGATTGGCGGTGACAGCAAAGAGGTGGAGGCCAGACACCACGAGCCCCCATCTTGCTTGGCCCTTGAACACAACTTTTATTAACACACACGGACTCAAAGCTCACAGCAAACTGCTGTTTCTTTACATCAAGGCAAAAGCTATCCTTGGGTGACAAAAATGTTTCGCGGAGCATTCTCGCTGGTCTTTTGCCAAATAATGTTGACTTATAGACTTTGATGTTGTCACTGCTTGGCTTGTATGAAGATTTGAAGGTAATTAAACAGAGATGGGATTTTTTTAGGAACTGAGTTCAATATAATCTGGTGGCATGTTGAAGTCATTAGCGTCATTCATTTCATCGCTTTTTGTGTTTCATACCTGTTTGCGCTTCTTTTGTTTCTGATTTGTATAATATTCTATAAGCCCGTGTCACGATGAATGAGTCACATTTACCGCTATGCCGTCCGTCTTTGCAATTCTTACCCGTCGACTCGGAGATGGCAATTTGACACACATGATTTGGGAATGCCAAGCAGGCGTCACATTATTCCAAATAGAGCAGCTATTTTGTGACGCTCTTCATAAACATACGCTGGGCTTACCACCAAAACAAAGTTAATGCCGGGTGAAAAGCGATTAATTCAAAATCGGTATTAATTCAAGACGCTTAATTAATTCACAGCTCAATTTAATTGGGTTTTTTCCACTTGTGTTTTGCAGAAATCATTTCATTCAAATAGGGAAAGCAATATTTGGGATTATATTCAATATGTGAAGTCAAATATAATGTAACTGTCAAGCAAAATGACAAGTCTATCAACAAATGCTCACATGGTCTTTTCTTTTATCTTTTTTTCCTTTCACCCAATTCCCCTCCCCTCCCTCCCTCCCTCCCTCCCTTCCCCACCCAGTAATATTCTTTCTCCAACCGTAGCGTCTTAATTTGACGCCCACATCTCTCTAACTAATACAGTTTCAGACATGAGCTCATAACATCACGCTCTCTCTTTCTCTCTGGGCCTTTGTGTCTCGCCCTGATGATGCCGTCGCCCGACACGTTACCGTGGAAACGGCAGCAGTGTGCCGCTGGGATTTTGCTAAGTGCTTGAACGCAAGTGTGAGTGGTTGAAGTCAGGAGTTGTGATAGGCAGATGTTAATGAAATGAAAAGACTAAAGGCTGAAACGTTCAGGCACAGGGAGGGTGAGCGTCACACGGTGATCATTTATCTAACAGGTCCAGAATAGTTCTTATTTTTTAGTGAGAAAACAACTTTTGAAGGCTAGTCAAAAGAGCATAACATACTTTTGTGTTTGCATTGGAGGTTTTTTATTCATATTTGGACCTTTTATCACTAGTCCTTGATTTTTAATCCATTTGAATCAATTTCGCCTCACAGTTCGATTCCACATTTATCATCATATTTGCATTTTTTGCTTGTTACTTTTATTCCGGCGCCCCCTCTTGTCAAACTGACATATAGTCACATGCAAAGTCTCAATTCGATCATAAGATCATCAAGACTTATGATAGATTTTCATTTCTTAAAAATCCATAAGTAGGCCTGCTATTCTAGATGAACAAATAGTGATAATTGTTTAATGAATATATTTTACTCTCATTAAATAGAACACTTACATCAATCCATATGCTTCATCTCACATAACATCTGTCTGAGACAATTACCTCCAATTTTACTTTCATCACATTCTCCTTTTTTCCCCTCAGTAAACAATCAAATCACTCCATTGTTGCGGGTAAATGGATTTCTTTAAATCAAATCAGCCATGATGGCAGTGATGAAGCGCAGCATTCCCGAATGGAGCAGCATAACACAGGAATAAATTAGCACCTCTGTGTCCCAGATGATTGAGGCTATATCAGGGATCATGTAATAAACATTGATGCAAGAAGCAACATGTCCAACATCAAACAAGCATCTCACAATCAACGGAAGGAAATGGAAGAAGACATTACTTCCATAAAAGCTGCTACTCACTCAGGGAAAAATATATCTTCATTTGCTCGCTTTGTATTATTGCCGTATCAGCACATTGAGGTCACCAGTGAAACAGTTTTGATGGTCCCAACTTGTCATTTGCATGTGTGACAAAATGTTGTCAATAAATAAATAGGAATAAGGCCAGCAAAAGATGAAGCTTTTATATTTGGTTAACTTTGCATTGACTGAGGACAATATTTGCCCTTCCTTCTATGAGCTTGATAAAGGAGTCGTTCACTTAATCAGTACTTCAGTCAATAAATTGTCAGTCACTGGCACAGTCAATTATCTGGCGCGGCACTCGCTAAATTAGCTGGTCACTAAGTTAGTCATGCCGTGGATGAATTATTCAGCCAGCCGCGTCCAAATTCATCAAATGAAAGCCGTTGTGAGTAAGTGAATCAGTCAGTGTGATTCAAGTTGGTCACATCATTTTGTGGGCTAAAAGACAACAAGCGTTTAACCTCTGCTTATCCTGTCAGGCAGAGATAACGCTGGGTCAATTAACCCACTACTCATTCTCATAGATAGTTTGTGTACTTGTGTGTGTCACATTTATACGCACACACACCAGATCTCCATCAGTGTTGTATAATTGTATGTTTGAAGGTTAATAGTGCCATCGGAACATCCTGATTATTCTCCATTCTCACTGAGGTCTTGGGAATTTGATTTTATTGAGCCAACATGTGCTGTTGAATATAATCTTTTTCATGTTGAATACTCATTCAAGTGTCAAAAAAGTCAAATAAATTCAAACGCACCCCAATTAATAATTAAGATCTTATGTGATGTCTTGCATAACTTCACGCTCTGAAGATTCAAGTGACTTGAGATGCATATTTTTTTTCTGGATGTTTTGCCCCAATTACAAATTGTACATCTTTGGGCTCAGTCAAATTCAAAGGCTTCACTGTTCATGTATTTATTATTATTATTATTGTTATTATTGTTATTATTATTATTAAAAGTAATAATTAAAATCTACAAGCTCTTTGGAGTAGCACAGATAGTGCTATTTTGGTGAAATTCTAATAAATTCTTGTGAGTGGAGGCCCAATGGTTCTATTGTATAAATGGCTCCACAAATATTCCATTTTATAATTGTTTTGGGGCTCTCCGGGATGTGAGTGCTTTGTTGTTAGATTTCATTGCATCCAGAGAGAGATTTTAAGTGTCCACTAGAGGATGGAACTTCCTGTTTTTAGCCTGAATGCTTCTTCACAGAGGGACATATTTTAAAGTACATTGTGACTCTGTGTAAAACAATGTTTCAATGTTTATGCACTTTGTGTCAGAAACACAAGTTCCAGGAAGGACTGATTTGTTCCAGCAACCCTCAGTTGAATTCAATTTCCACTTACTTGGTCAACCTTTGCTCAAAATGCTCGCCAAGGAACATTTCTACCTTATTTTAATGACGATGTTGAACATATTCAACTCTCACCTCAACCCGAGACAGTACTGTGAGCATGTGACCTTTCCAAATAAATGTACACAAATGGTTGACCTGACATGATATGGTCTCGAATCTGCTTGTCATGTCACTTCCATGTCTTCACAAGTTCTTCCGCATTGGTGTTATGGCTTTTCCTATCTGACTGAATCTCCCGCAACTCCTTAATTAGTCCAAGAGCTAATCCTTTGAATGTCATTTCCTTCTCTGTCTCTTCATATGCCAGCCTATTCAGTGAAATATCGCAAGGCGGCCCCTTTTATTGCATTCTAAGCGTGAGCATTAATGCGCCCGGCCGTGTGAGAGGATTTACAGTGAGCCCTCTCAGGCCAAAGCTTTATGGAGTTATCCAAGCACTCACTCGCTGCGCAAGACGTTTGCTTTATTACTTAAACACTCAACGGATCTGTTAACTTGTTAAATTTCCTTCACAGCACTTCCTGATTTAAGTCCATTGAATTATTGCCGAGTCGGAGTGCGTGAGCGTACAGCGTCGTTAAGTCATAAGTGTTTGCTGTACTTCTGATTTCTTTCAAAGTTTGCAGGAAGGAGGTTAAATACTCACACATTCCCTGTGATCCGCACTTTTTATTATTTATTTTTATCAAATCGTGGCTACATGAGGAAAATACCAGACTGAATACATTTTTAATTGAATATTTTTTCTCATTAAATATATTTTCATTTATCAGGTCACCATTGATTTTGTTTTTCAGTGGTGGTTTCTTCTTATGTGTATATGTAAAAAAAAGAGACCTATAATTTTGTCATTCAAAAAAAAAATGAATTAATGAAATATATTTTCCTTTACCAGGTAAATATGCCATGCGAGATTTGATTCATCGACTACCAGGCAGCAGCAGCAACAACAACGCGACCAGCAGCGGGACCTCGAGTACTACAGGTCCACCCAGCAAGGCCATGTCGGATGATACGGTCACTGCTATCTGCTGCGCACTACATGAAGTCATCACCAAAAATATGGAGAATGCCAAAGCCCTCCGGGACGCTGGTGGGATTGAGAAACTGATCGGCATCGCCCGCAGTAAAGGCGACAAGTGAGTGTTACCAAGTTGACACATGAAGGTCACTTTGGTGTTTTGTATTTTTGGAAACGCTTGAGACCAATGGGAGCATATTTTTAGGACAGAGAGAATAGAAATCTGAATGATTAGACCAGATTAGCCATTTATTAGTTCAAGATTTTGCTTCATACAGCAAAATCATTTTTGCCACAGATACATGTGGAATTATAACTCAAATTTGAGATTTTAGGAATGGTGTTGTGCAAAACAGTGTAGTGCAAAAATGAATGTGTTTATCCAGATGAATAATCTAGCTCAGGAGATGACAACCAGCAAGTCAGAGGTTGCCAGAAGTGACATCACACAATGGAGAGAGAAAAAGACATTGAGAGAGAAGGACAGACTATACACAGAACTTTGCTCAAGGGCATCATTACAGTGAGCAATGAGGCCATGGCTGGAAGAAAGTGCAAATTTCTCTGTGAGTTTAGTCCGCTTCTAATAGCTCAAGATAGGTGAACGGAGAAAAAAGAAATGTTCATCAGCAACCTCTTGCCTCACTTTTCTTGCCTCACCAAGAAAGGGATTTTTTTTTACCCACGAAAGAGCTCCAGAGACCATTGTCCAAAAAAGTGCAGTAGTTGCAATGAATCCTCACATCTTCTTGAGACACAAAGTCAATGTCACATGGAATGCAAACCCAAACCAATCAGATGAGTCCAACCAGAAAACCAAACTATACAGTAGGCGGTCAAGCGCTTTTATTGTCTTTAACAAGTGGAAATGAAGCAAAGGTTGATGTTTGTTACCAGGAGAGTACAGTTCATTTTGCAAGCATCCTCTCTAGAGGGACATTGCTTATGAGCGGAAACCTTCTGGAGTCATTTTGTAGACAAAGTGACCAAGCAATGGCCGCAAGAAACGGCAGGCAGGTAGGGAGGGAGGGAAAAGGTGGGGTCTTCTTAACTCCTTTGGAAACTGCGTTAGGGGAATCAGTCGCTGCTGAAAAGAGCAATGGCCCTCTTCCTCTTAAAGAGCCGACAGCCTCCACATATCTTTCCAAGGTGATATTGACGGCAAACGGAATAACAGTTTGGGATGTTATCAGAAGTAATGGGGCGGTGGAGATGTAACAATGAACTATCTCCCCTCAGACACTCGGCCAAGGTGGTTAAGGCGGCCTCTCAGGTGCTCAGCAGCATGTGGCAGTACAGAGACTTGCGCTCCCTCTACAAGAAGGTAACGCACTGCTGTCATGATGTATACCGAATGCTGTATTCATTCTCAACTTCATATTGATGCTACTTCCATTTATAGAAGCTTAAACAGAGACATCAACAGTTAAAACAGGTTGAACTCGCTAACCCAAACAGCAGCACCTAACTGACAGCTGTTAGAACAGGTTTAACTCTGTTGCTAACCAAAACAGCAGCACCCGAACCTCCCGGCTCAACTCAAGTGTGTCAAGTCTTGCCGCGTGCAAATGAACAAACATGTATTTACGTTAGTGGAGGAGTTAACGCTCCAGTGAACACTGATGTACTTGCTCCATTGTGTTAAGTGCGTCCATGTTATGTCTTGGAGGAGTGACATACAAGCTAATTGAGAAGGTGAAGTGAGGGGTGAGTCTTAACTACCTCTAAATATCAGCTGGAAGAGGGCTATTTGTGAAAAAATGTCTCCTTAGCAATGAACGTGTAGTTGCGTGATGTCAGCAACTTTTGTGCAAACAAGAATGACCACAGCGCAGTTACTACGTGTGTGCGCAGTTTGCTATCTTTGAGGTCAGTCAAAGCTCCAAACTAAAGATCGATGGCTTCTCTACTTGGAACTGTTAGTACCATGCAGCCAAAAATCAATAATGTGTTTTACAGTGTGTGTTATTTGCAGCCTATTATTGTTGGGCTCTTTTTTGGCACACCAGGCTGCTTCTTATCACCCATTGAGACTGAAGGCTAGTAACACAGTTGGCTACCAGTAAACTTGCTTGCCATTCATCGAGAATCTTGTTTGTGCATCACACAACTAGGATGATTTTAGTGGAGGACTTTTTTTGTGAGCTTGTTTATGGAAGTTGCATTTTCCACTCAAGTGCCAACAACAACAACAACATACTAATTATTGTGTTCTTTTTAAATGACAAATACCTTGTCCTTGCATCTTGATTAAGTTCACAGAGTTTAGATTGTCTAACTGCTGCTCACAAAATTGCTTTTAAGAGCTGATGGAAATTGAGCCTGGTAAACAGTTGTACTTTGCTGAAATCCACTCATGGGCTTTATCATCAGGGTCCAGAACTCTACATCCTTCCCTTGCATGCACATATGAGGTTATGGATTTTTGGGGCAGCCCAAAATCCTGAGTGTTTTGAGACTTGCGTACCCAAATTCTCTCTGAATATGCAGTTTGTGTCTGTTTGTCCTTCTGTTTGTTTTTCTCTCTTGTGTTTGACAGTCTCAGTAGAGTTTAGTACTTCCTGTTGCAATTCCATCGAACAGAAAAGGGAATTGCAGTAGAGGCAGTGGATGTTAGTTGGCTGACTACCCATAAATAAGCAGCAACTGCATGAAGAGAGCATCTGAGATGACTTGACAGATCAGTGGTGCCGTAGTCATTAATAAACCAAAGCCTCAATCGCAACACTGGTGCTTGCCTTAAAGATAAATCATGTTTAAAAAGTCTCCAGTGTGTTTTCAAACGCCGCTTGAACCCAAATTCATTTGGTTTCTATGACTTCTGTCCTCATTTTGTGTTTGCGTTCGTGCTTCACTTGCTCGCAGGGACGCCGCCAGTCCACCATCCGCGTCAACAACAAATGTCCAGTATTGTTCGGTCACAGACTGATGAGCAAAAACAAAGTGACAACGTTTTCTTGATTGGACCGGCAGGACTTAATCAGACCGCACACACTTAAGTACTTTTTGGTCATTTGTGCCAGTTGTGATTCAGGATGTGAGAGATGGTCTGTCGAACAAGTGTGGCAGATTCTCAGTATGGTCCGGGCTTGCGTAATTGTCAGTGTGATATGACAAGGTCTGGAAGGTGTGTATGTGTGAGGTCACACTGTGTATGACGCTCTGTGTATACCTGTAAATGGAGCGAGTCCATTTGAAAAGAAAATGTCATAGCGTGCCGAGATATTCTTTTTCACATCGTTGCGGCAATGAGACAAGCACCGTCGCTACATCACAGTTGTTTACTACGGTGGAAGAACTTTGGCTCAAAACCTATTTTCAACTTTTTTTATTTTTCATCCAGGGTAATGATTAGACGAGCAACTTGAAAATGAACTCGCTGTCCTCTTTTATATGAGAAAAGAAACAGCAGGAATGCAATAAAAAATCAAAAGGTGCTGCGATTACTCATTTGGAAGCTAGCGACGGTATTTCAGTCAAGGAAAATAAAGCATGCAAAGGTCAGGTCGAGCAGCTGACGCCGTGAAAATCGGAAAATTTAAAGATTAAGGTTGCGAGAGAAGCACTGAACACACAAACTTCCATTTCAGTTGTTAGTGCTACAATCCCGTTTTGCCTTGCAGCTGCATGACCTTAAACTAATTCTGCAGCCACAATATGCAGAATGGTTCAGTCACTTTTTTTTTTTTCCCTTCCTGACATTTGCAAGAAGCGGACCCATGTAGACTTATTTTTTTAACCTTAACTTAAAGTTGACCCCTATTGACTTCTGACCCCTGAATAGGGAGCAGGTCAGCCAACAAATATCCCAAAACTCCTGACTGTGAGGCAAACATGCTAATAACGATTTCACCTAATCTGCAACCCATACGTATTCTCCTCTAGAATCAATCTTGTGAATGAAATCACCTGAATGTTTAACTATTCCTGGTGTGGCCCTGAAAGACCCTCACGGCTCAATCGGAGGTCCCGATGAACGATCCGCATCCACTAGCGGCAGATTGCTCCCATCGCTCACCGCCAAATGCATTCATTATTCAATACTCAGTGACTGTGTTCATTTGAGTAACATGACACTTTGACAGCGTCCAATTGCGTGCTCGCCGCATGTACCATCAGGCGGTTACATGGCTTATAATGAGATGTGTGCTGGCTGGGAGAAAGAGTGAGCTGATAGATACATGATAAGAGTATAGATGGCTGGAATGGATCCACCTTTTGATACACTGGGTGTCTGAGGATCCACCTTCTATTTGTCTTCATTGCTGCGGCGGGAAAGTCAAGGGAGGACACAGCCTACTTGCTCTGGATGGCTTTCTGCTTGCCTCGTTCATGACTGTCTTGCCATTAAATGGGCTGTCACTTGTGTAACGCTTTTTCTACCTTTGCTACGTCATACTGATGAGCAAGTTTCAGTGTTGCTCCTGATGGCATGCTCAAGGACACGGTCACAATGGCTGGAGTTTGAACCCCCAACCATTCTAGCACTGAGCCACATCGCCCTCCACTTACTTGCCTCATTCCTCTCTGCTCTCATTACTTGCTGTCATCTTTTGTCCTCCCCTTTCCGCCTCATCTAATTTCTCCTCCTCGCCTGTACTTCCACTTAAATGCTTCAGCCCAGCACCTCCCGACCCCAATGTATGCTAAGCTCATGCCCCCCAGACAGCAAAGCAATGATGGAGCACATCTCTTAATTTTTTTTTCATCATCTACTTGTGGTTTGTATTCAGAGGTAGCCAATTATCTTAATGCTAAATTGAATTGGGTTCCAGCTCTGTGATTGTTGCAGACTATCATAATCCATTTTTGAAAAGTGCTTTGCTCCAATCACCGCTAACCCAATACACACGCATAGAGAAAAGCCATTGGCTCTGCAGTAATTATTCATGCCAACTTGTTGTGTTAAAATGTCCCTGCCAAAAAAGTAATAAGATGATGCTCAGGCTTGATGCAAATGTCTTCAATTGTGTTGGCCAGTTGTGCTGTGGGCGGTTTTCTTTTTCCTCTTCAGAATAATTGTTGATAATGAAAGAGGTGATTGATGTGGTTATGTCCATTTTTGTCACTGAAAGTACATTTTGGAAGGGACAGCAGAAGATAACAACTACAAAGGACAATTGTTTAAATGAAGCTGTTGCTTTTTTAACAAACTGTTCATCATAGATTTATGATGACTTTGGTTTAAGCTAAAACCTTTTTATCAATAAGAATTTATTTTACATCCTGGGATGGATTCAACTATCTATTGCATCTAACTAACCACCTTTTTGTTTTGCTTCCTAATGTTTCCATCGAACTGGATTTTACTAAAGAATCGTACAAAAACTGTCGAAAAAAAATTGCAAAAAGCTTATCAGCCAAATATCTTACAACCGGTTGATTTTCAATTGGAATAACTTATATCTCAAAATGTTTGAATTTCTACACAGATAGGTGAACATAAACAAAAAAAATGTCATGCTAATTGTCTCCTCTTGTGCATTTTGACTCCAGGATGGTTACTCCCAGTATCACTTTGTGGGCTCTGCCTCCACAATCGAGCGAGACCGACAGAGACCCTACTCTTCCTCTCGAACTCCCTCTGTATCCCCCATCAGGACGTCTCCAAACAACCGTTCCGGTGAGTAAACAACAAGCAAACATGGTCAAATGTGTGTTTGCTGTCAACATCGTACCATAATTGCAGCAAAGATATTTGCAGTGAAATTCTTCTTCCTGTGAAGTCATTCAAGTTAAGATTTAATATTTAATTTGAACTAAATGTAACCTTGTACCATCCTAGACTGCTTGCAAAGATCACTGGGACCTTCCTTGCAGAGTTCACGTTCATTTACAAAAGTCTTCTTTGAACTGTTAAAGTACTAAAAATACAGGGTACAAATCTGTTCTATTTCTCACAGTTATCAAAGATGTCATACGCATTCATTGACTATTTCCTTCTAAGTTCTTTTTGGTGCTAATGTTTGGAGTTTTTTTTTAGTGTTTCTTGAATGGTTTGATCTGCTTTTTTGAAAGTTAAAATATGGGTTCATAATTTGATCTATTTAACAGAACATGAGTTTCTTCTGATTTATTTCATTGTACCCCACCACTGGGTTACATTTGCTACAACGTCATTATTATATTTTTTGATGACTTTTGTACGACTTTAAATTGATGAAACTTTCCAATACATTCATTAATAATCATTGAACATTTAGCAGTCAGTCTTCGAAGTTGTGCTGACCGCTCACATACTTAAAGCATGATTACTTTCACTTGAGCCCGTGGCCTTCATGCTTTGCAAAGAGCGCATCAACTGTTAGCATCCGTCGTCAAGGAGCCTTTAGCTGCGCTTTCTCCGCATCAGGCTTAGCAGGCTGATGAGGCAGAAAAGTACTTTTCCTTCCTCCCGGCTTAAGGATTCTTCAAGGGCCCAGCAAGGGATCCAAGGGATGTGTGTGTTCATGCATGCATGTATGTGTATGTGGTGACAGCAAAGAGAGGGATGATAAACAGAGTGTGAGAGAAGAATTAGGTATTAAACCACTGTTAATGCAGGGATGAGGATTTGACCTTGGACGGTGACATTGAAATGTTCGTCAGGTTTGTGCGTATGCGTTTGTGAGGGCTATAATGTCTATTCACCTCTCCTCCACCTTTTTACTCTTCCACTAATCCTTCTTTGTCCCTTTAACGTCTGATCGCACACACATGAATGTGCATCTGTATCTTCTGCTTGCATATGCTCCATGATTTGGCACCCTGGAGACGCATCAAAAAAGAGGGAGGGGGTAATGATGGTGGAGTGTGTGTGTGTGTGTGTGTTAGAGGGTTGGGGGAGAAGACAGTTTGGAGGGGAGGTGTTAGGCTGTGCCGCTGGCAGGAAGACAGAGCGAGAAGGAGACCTTTGCATCCAACATGGCCGCCGTGGGGATCCTGCTGTGTTTAGAACTGATAGAACAAGGCTCCCAGCTAGACTGCCACGGTAACCAGGGGTGTTGGCAACATCTCTGTGGGTGTCAGGTCACAGCGCGCTCCCTAAAGGAATCAACCCCAAGGTGTCAAAATGATATTTTCAGCCCTCTCGTCTTGTGTTTATCTTGTGGCCAGAGCTAGTAACGTAATTATCGTTTGAAGAAAAGATTCATTCTGCATTGTGTGACTTAATTTAAAACCTTCAAGGCTGTTGTTGGCTAGGAATGGCCTTGCAAGTAGTGACATCACTAGTTTAATGACATATGGAGTTCTAAGCGAACACAAGAAAAAATGAAAGGACGCACTTTCAAATATGTTCCAAAGTGAACACATTTGCCAGCAAAAGTCGTCAGCACGACTCAGTCTGCACTCAGCAAACATAAGACGTCATCGGTTATGTGGCGATGGAGTGGATCGTTTGTACGTCATCGTGTTAGCCACCCCAATTGACTGTAGTTCTTTGTAATGTCCTTAACAAGATAAAGCTGTTTTTGGATTAAAGTTGGCCTTGCCTCGCTTGTGTGAGCATACAATACAGTCTCTTGTTAAAAACTGGGAGGCAGATAAGAGAGGGTGAATTTTTCTTTTGCTTTTAAATGTCAAGCACAGAAGACTTGAATCGTAATAGGTAGTCCTTTTGTGTTCGACTAAAAAAAGAGAATTTCTAAAGATACTTGGGAAAATCTGTTTTAAAACCTTTATTCTATTTGGGTAGTTTTGCCTCGCTGCTGTCATCATGATATAGGAGGGACGCCGAAGAGAACAAAGGCTCTCTTTTTTTTTTTTTAGTTCTTATTTTTGAAGTCTTGCATTGAAGTGAGGAAAATGTTTCCTTCGATACAAAGGGAGACTTGAAAATGTGATGCACTTACTCATTGTATAAGAGCTCAAGTTTGATTGACACAGCATCATTTCCACACATGTATGCTGTATTCAAAACAATATGCAATGTTTTGTCCTTATAGCTAAAAAATGTTCTAAAATCAAATCTCAGGGCATGATGCAGTAAAGTTGCAGTCGCAGTTACCTGCAAAGTCAGACTGGACTATTCCAGACTGAGTATTTTTAGAGTGTCCTTCACTTTGAAGCCTCTGGCTAATCTTGCAATACATTAATGCACTACACATATGTGGAGTGGTTACAGGAATGTTTAGCTAAGCAAACTGAGGGGGCTGATATTCGGGCGGCCAAGCAGGTAGGTAGGCAGCATTCTGGCAATCCCATGTGTCAAGATAAGAGGGACTGAGTAAGCACTTTGAATATGCTATAAGGGGATTACATGGTGTGTGTGTGTGCACGTGTGCGTGCGTGAGCGAGAGAGAGAGCGAGAGAGCAAAGTGAGAAGAGGGGTGAGGTGGGAGGGAGAGAGACAGACGGACGTTACCAACATTTAGGGGTAAATCAGCAATTTAAACTATTGTAAGTGCACTTATGCGTGCGTGCGAGTGTGTGCAATGATGCATTCATGTGTATGAAACTGAAAAGGTAAATATAATCCCCAGAACAGTGTCATAAATCTGTCTGGGTACCCTCCAAACTTTTTCATCAATTTTGATTTGTTAACAATGAGCAGTTTGTCGTAGGTGACCCTATATCCTGACATGGTAAATGTAAAATAATGATTACGCACCTGGAAAAGCCAGAATGCATCCAAAAATGTGGCCATGCAGAGGTGTGAATTCTCATGCTGTCCTCATTATTTTGCACGTGTGTGCATGTGCGTGCTTAGCAAGCGCTCCGGCCTCTCCAAGAGAGATGGTGAGTCTAAAGGAACGCAAGATGGACTACGATTCCACGGCAACCAACGCCGGTTTCCATAGCAACAAAGGCGAGCACACTTCCCGGAAAGATGGCATGGCAGGTGTGTACGAGTATCGGTGTGAGCGCACGCGTGTGTGTTTTGCGGGTCGTTCTTTTCAGCCACTCGCATTGTTGTCGGTTTTTTAGAAAGCTCTTTGTGTTTTTGTTTTGTTCGTACGTAATCACTTTTCTCTCTTTTAGCATCTTTGCTCTGTTTCTTTTCGTCTTAGTTCCTTGAGGTGTATAGGAATGAAATGTTTTTCATCTTTTTAGGCACTCCGCACGTAAATGTCATTAATAATCTGTTTTTTTCCCATTTAAGTGTCCTGTGGAACATCAACATTGTTCCGAAACTCATACCTGACTAGCAGTGATGATATCAAGCCAATTCAGGTGAGTTAATAGTCCAATTTTTTTTTTTGGAATGCATTTCTACAGCCTGTCAAATAAAGATGTAACACAAACAGAAGAGCAACACGACAATATAGTAGACCTCGTCATTCACAGATTTGTTTTGAAATGTATTTTGTATCACAATGCAACAGATGTGCATGTTCAAATGAATATGCAGCATGTGGCCACCACTCTTTTCCTTTGGTGTTTATCTCCACTGCCTGAAAGCCTTTTCTCCCATCACCTCACCTTCCACCTCCCTCCTTTGCTGCTCTTCAACCACCCACGACCCCTTGCATCCTCAACAGGCCCCAGTTCAGCCCTGCACTATACCCCCGCAGCCTCAACAGGACAGTCCGTCAACAGCCATGCTAAAAGACTACGACCACTACCCACCCCCTCCCTCCTTCCCCCAACCTCTGCCTCCACAGCCGCCCCCTCACAGCCAGAGCAGGAGCTTCGACGAGGCTTACTTTGAGGAACAGGGACCGCCTCCGCCGACCCAGCCCCAGCCGCAGGTCCAAGCACAGGCCCAACCCCAGCAGCCTCCCAGCACCGCCGGGCCTCCCCGGGACCCCCGGGAGGACCTGCGCATGCATCTGGGCCTCAAGTCCACTGGCAACTATGTAGACTTCTATTCAGCCTCGCGGCCGTACAGCGAACTGAACTACGAGACCAGCCACTATCCAGCCTCGCCTGACTCATGGGTCTAATTAGACTGAGGATGATGATGTTGATGATGATGATTTCAAAATGTCTCTGTATGTGGAGGGGATTTTTTTTTTTCCAAGCACATCAAGTTTGCATAGTAGTCTTGAACACCCTGACAAGGACTATTTATGCTCTCTCAAAACAAAAAGCAAGAAAGAGTAGTCGTCAGGTCAAGTGACAAACAGTGCATGTGCATGCATTTTTTTTCTTTCTTTTTTTTTTTGTTTAACCACAGCTCACTTTGTCTTGAGTCTCAGCCCCGCTCAACTGAGTGAGTGCAAGGCGTGCAAAGAGCCAAAAACACAGTGGGCAGAATAAATAGAGAAAGAAAGCAAAGAAAGGGAGATGACTAAAGAAGAAGAGACAAGCGAGGGATGACTGTATAATGGCGATGGAATGAGTAAAGGCTTTTATTCGCGGGAGGAGTCGTGACCTTTAGTTGAAGGCTGCGAGAGCTGGAGAGGATGACTTGCACGAGGCTTCTGGAGGAGGTCAGGAAAAATGGAAGCACATGAGGAGAAAGGTGGGTCTTTCCCACTTCATCTAAACGTAGCACTGATTCGAACCCCTGCTTTGCGTCTCGATTTATTTTAAAGGAATGTCATTCTTTTTTTCTACTTTTTTAGATTTTTCAAGATGTCATTTTATGTATTGCTGATGTAACTGTGCGCACACTTTTTTCCCCCCCATGCATTTGTTTTTAAGAGAAAAGCAGTCGAAAAAAAATATTGAAACTAACACAAGAGGCAGACTTCGGCACAATCTCAGCTTTGCAGTATTTGTGATTGTCGACCTTCATCCAATTGAATATTCTGGTGCAAAATGGAAATGCACACGTGCAGAGAGTTGTTCAATTCCGAAGCAAGAAGTGCTTTTTCACTGCCTAAAAAAGAAAGAAAAAAAAAACATTTCCAAGCACAGTGTGTGTGTTTGGGAAGGTTCGTCTTGTCTTTAGCGGGGAGCGTCATCACTTCGTCGGGAGTAAATATTGTACAAGCCAATGTAAACTAAAGTGACAAAGGACAAGATAAGCTTGCCAAACTTTGACCCCTGGATGACTTTAAAGGGACTTTCTGTCTCGGTTTCCAGACACTGACTGGATGTCTCGCTCTGCAGTTTGTAACTTTTTTGTGGCTGATCTGGATATTGCTGGGAACTGTGGGTAACTTCCCTTAGATGTGCAGTGCAGAGCTGCTGTCCTTGGTGTCAGCTGAGTAAATGTGGGCGCGCGTGGGGATGAGTGTGCATTTGTGTGCATGTCGGCGGTGACAGAATGCGTGGCCTGTGCGTAGACACATTAACTCGGGTGAGCGTATTTATGCATGCATGTGTGAAGTAGTGTGCGTATGCCTCTGTTGTGTGTCTGTGTGCGCGGGTGTGGGTTTCTGTACAAAACAGTGTCCACGCAAGGCATTCCTACCGACAGTCAGTCTGGTTTTGCTAATCACGGTCAAATCACTAGAATGAATTGTTAATATAGAATGATAAATCTATAAATATATGAATATAAATATAGAATTTTTATGTGCAGATATCCGTGTCACTGAAGCGCAACCAATGATTGCAGAGGGAAAAAAAAAAAAAAACATGACTTGGTGTACAAACAGAACTTTAGTTCATTTGCTCTAATCGTGGAAACTGCGGCTCCCTGGCGCCCCGCCCGCCCGCCCGCCCGCCCGCCCGCCCGTCCTTCCCCTGGATGGAACTAAAGAGAAATCCTACCTGAAGATGCTCAGGCTCTGGTGCGAGTTGTGTGTTGTTGTGTATCCATGCTTCTTAAATGACCCTGCTGAGAAAGGACCGTACTTGAACACAAGGAGAAATCATAATTAAAAAAAAAGACTCTTTCCAAAGATGTCATTGAGTCTTTTTATGTGAGTTGAAGTGGTGGAGAAAGATTGGTGCACTTATACTACTTTTCCAAGAGCTGCTCTTTTCCACTAGCTGGTCAAAGCCAAGCTAAAAGATCACCTAAAAGTGGCTACGTTTACATGGCTGAAATTTCTTTCTGAACATGAAGCATTTTTATTCCGATCAGGCTTTTTAATCCCAATAAATGCATCCGTGTAAACATAGCCAGTGTTTGCTGTTCACTGTTACGAGTTGCTAGGCAAATTTCATAAATATGCATGTGCTCACCACAACAAGATAATTATTAGGTACAGAATCCAATTATATAAAATAAGAGGTTTGTAAAATTGGTCTCATTTACAAGTACTAATTTTCAGTTTAACAATGTCAAAGAGGAATTGCATCGTGTTTTTGTGCTTGCCGTGGTGCAGAAATGAACTGTTAATAATAAAATAATAAATAAAACTATGTAATAATAATAATAATAATAATAATATATTTGGCTTATTTGGAGAGAAAACGGTCTGGTGGGTGAATTTCACAATCAATTTATTTCCTCCAGTTGTGTCATGAACAGCTGAGGTCACTGTGACATTCCTTCTCAGATTCCAAAGTCTAGGACTTTGAAAGTCTCAATAGTTGTTAACCGATGTAGATATGGTGAAACATCATGGTCCGTGTCTAAATACAGTAATGTCATTTTGCATTGCCTTTGGACAGATTCTTCCATCAAGCAGCACTGTTAACATCTTGATCAGCTCCAAAACATAATTAATGGGAGCTTGACTGACAGGCTTTGTGGGAACATTTAATGTGACTGTGCTTTGTATATCACTGTTGCTTCCTCTGATAAAAACCTAATATACTTACGCGGCATGGCAGTTAGCCATGTCGGAACACGATGGGAGAGCTTATATTTCACTTTGATGCTGGCGTGGAGTGACAGCTCTGCGTTGCGGTCCGAGAGATGCTGCTAATAACAAGGCCCAAATTACCATGGTGACAGACTTACCCTCGATACAGCAATGCTTATTCTTTAATCATGGTTGACAGAAAAACTGAACAAATAATGACAAGTTCTTTTTTTTTTTTTGCTGCAAAAGTGGTTTTCAAATTTTAAAGGAAGCACTAAAGCCAAAACTAGACTTAACCGGTTAATATTTGAGTTCAAATAGGATGCTACATGTTCTCGTACGAGCCGGCTGCAGAAATTGGGCACTCTTGAGTCATGTAGAACTTTTGCCTTTTTTCCCCACCGTTCTCGTTAAAAGGTTTCTGCTTCAAACATTTTTCGCTCTTAGGTTTTCACCCAGACGACCCCCTTAGATGTGCATCTTCTGCATTTTTATTTTTTTCTTGACACTTGGAAGCAACACCGACAGCCTTTGATCAGCAGCACCTTTAAGGTGGAATGAGGAGCACTTATTTATGCATTCAGCAGATCTGAAACAGCATGTGGTTAGCATTTATGAGCAGACATTTGCCGAGATGAAGTGTTAATATTGACTATTAGCTTTGCACTGCTGTTTGTCAATGCTGTGTTTTGTTTCATGATTTGTTTTTTTTTGTTGCCGTTGGTTCCGTTCTGGGGATGATTAAACCGAAAAGCTTGAAGGAAATGAAAATTCCCAACAAAACAGGAGATAGCTTTAAAAATGAGGCTGTTATTGGCTCTTCACTGTCAACAAGAGGTAAGTTTAATGTGTGTATGGGGGTGTGAGGCTGAGTGCAATTTCTCTCTATTGTTTCGATGACGTTTAAGATTGCTGTTTGGAGCGACGGTATTCACACCAGGTAATTACTTTTGATTGCCAGCATATTCCGTTTAATAACCACCCTTTATGGTCTAGCTCTCCATTCTTTAGAGACAAGCACTCAGTTGACTCGATTCCAAATATTTTTCCAAACATGGCTCTTCATGCATGTAAGTCATGCTGCAGGAAAGCCAGCTGTCTCCTGCAGAGATGGGTGTGTGTGGCTGTGCGTGTACCCCTCATGGTGCATGCCTGTCCAAGGCGTGATTTCGTGCATTTGAGGGAGCACGTGCATGCGGGTGCATGAACCTGTCAGCTTGAGCAAAAGCATTCACCTGTGACGTCCTCATTCTGTCTCTCTCCAAGACGTCGACCGAGTGCCCCTCCTCTCCAAGGCCCCGACACACGCAGTTATCAACCATGGGCAGGTGTTGAGATCGCTGACTTCTGAAAAGGATTCCACCCTGAGCTGCTTTAATGTGCACCATGGAGTTACACTCTTGAGTAAATGACTGCTCTCCGCTCTGAGTCGCAACTCTTTATATGACATCTGAGGGGAAAAGGTAAAGGAGAACATGGAGGGAGTGCCCAAAATGGCACATAAAGGAAAGCAGAGGTAATGGTGGAGCTTTAGATGGAGCTCTGTGTTATTTTTCTGCTTCAAGGACATTACAGACCATTCCCACAGGGCACAAAGTGCTCACATCTGGAGAGTAAAATGAATTCAAGTGCTACTTTTCTTCTACATGAACACAATTGTCAATGCGATTTTCATGGGAGTCAGCAAAGAATTGTGGCTAATGTCATGTAATCCTCAATGCAAGCTTTTCCTCAACGCTCTATATTGTGTAAAGTACGATTTCTTTGGTGGACATGTTTACTGTACATGATTAATGAGAAAGTGCCAGATGGATGTGTCACTCAGTGCTGACTGACTGTATCGGTAAGTTTAAAAGTAATGTCTCTCTCTGCTTGACGTATTCCCTGCTGATGTGTTGTCAGTAAAAATCACATCATAATCAACTTGTCTTGTTGAATCAGAGTTTTAGTTTTAAAATTACTAGCACATAATAGAACACTGTTCCCAATTCATTGTCCTGACCTGTATGTGAACCACTGGCCTTTTGATTTGGTGTCAGCACTCTCCTCAGGGGACAGTCTTCTTCCAATTTCGGCCCAATATTTTGTCAAGACTGCCACTAACGCTGTGCCGTGCAATTTTCAGCTGTATTCAATGGTACATGTCTTTTAATTCATGGACTACTTTAAGCTGATGCTGAGACAGAATAAAACGCAAGTAAGGCAATATAGTGCATTTCATACCAAAGGTAATTCAATGTGATTAAAACATTTACAATGTGCTTCACATTACAAGTGCAATTTTTAAAAGCATATACAAACAAAAGAATTAGACACTAAAAAGCAAAGTAAAGAAATAAAAAGTAGCTTACTAAAATGAACATCCAATGAAAGAAAAAAATTTAGAAAATATTTACTATGTTTAATATCTGCAAATTTTTTAACGTGGATTTAAAAGTGCTGCGACACGGACTTTAACACTTTCTCATTAAATATAGAAAATGTTTTTTCCTTGTATTGCTTTACTCTTTTTCTGTCAATAAAGTTTTATCAAATATACGTCGTACGTCATGACGCACGCTGAACACGTGACGTCATGACGCATCGTTCCTAAACAATCCTCAGGAAAAAGCCACGTTGACGACTCTGGACTGGAGTTCCGTCTTGAATTCAGGCCAGAATAAAGCGAGAAGGTTCAAGTGTATGCTGTGATTTGTCATCGACATACTTTAGAACCTCAAGTATGTCGTCTCCACCGAAAGAAAAGATCGAAACCAGGGGTGGACACCCTCCAGCAGGTAAAGCTACTACTGGTTGTTTTTATTTACAGTCTATGCTGCTTCTCATGGCCTATTGTTTCTACTTGTGTGTAATGTGCTTTAATGCACTTAAATAGCCACATACCCGTGAAAACAAATCACTTATCAACAAATGACAACCTTAGTTTTGTGTTCGTGGTCGACAATTCACTCAGTTGTGCACCCTATGCATTCCTTATCTCTCCCGTGTTTTTACAACCAGAAGGACGAGTGATGCCACATGAACGTCTCAAATCACAGCACGCATTTGTAATCATCACTTTATTATTTAGATACGTGTGACAAGAGCGTAGTGACACTGTTGCAGTGATGACGTGGAGGTCAGTAAGCAGCCAGGTCCGTGGTCAGACAGACAGACAGAACGTGTACGTGGACAGGCCACGGCGGCCTCAGCAGCTGCACTGATAACACAGTCAGATAAGGTGACATTCCAATGTCAGCTCTTTTGAGTTCAAAGGTCATTGTCAAGTACGAATTGCTGCAATGCACATGCTATGATTTTAAAGAAACACTTTCTCCCTTCTCAGTGAGTGGTACATTCTTAAACATGGTCAAAGTGGTGCTCACTCAGCAGCAACTTGAATTAGCAAACTCCATTTTTTTCAGTTTCCATTTTGAAATTAGGGAAGGCGCCTGTGCAAGCAAATTGCAGGCACTCTCGAGCCCTGCTGCATGTAAACGTCGTCACCGACGCTGTAAGATTTGTGATTGGATAAGCGACGTTTTTTAACATGTGTTGCAGCCCACAGGATGAACTATTCACTCCCCCTCATGACTAAAAATGTCTTCCTGAAACATGTTCATGTTGCAGTCAAGGCCGGAGGTATGAGGATAGTGCAGAAGCACCAGGCGACTCCTGTTCCGGAACCCCCACCAAAAGATGACGATGAAGAGCAGTATGTGAGCAGTAGGTAAGCCTAACTAAAATGCACAAACACTTCTAACATAGTCCAACACTATTTTTCCTCCGAGTGTAATAGTGAATTCCCGTTCCCATTTGCAAATAGTTTAAATTGGGTGCAGATGGTATATTCACAGGCTGCATTATCAGGTTGTGTGCTGATGAGAGCTGACAACCGCTGCACAGCAGAGAGCTCTACCATCAGTTCAGTAATTTTATGCATGTTTTTTTGGTCACACTCAATTATATGCACTCACCATCCATAGCATTAGATACACCTGAGCAAACTAAATAAATATATATATATATATATCTGCCTCCGCCAAGATAATAATGCTGACTTTTGATAGGCATATCTGGAGAAATGCAGTGAATTTTTTTTCAACAGTTATCTCCTCAAAGTGAGATTCAAAAAATAAATAAATAAGTTACTGATATATATAGTATTATCTCTAGGCTGTTGTGTACTTCCTCACTCGGTTGCGCCACAGGATATGGAGTCATATTCTAAAGCACGGGTGTCAAACTCAAGGCCCGAGGGCCAGATACGGCCCGCCACATCATTTTATGTGGCCCGGCGAAGACAAATCGTGCATCAAATTTGTGTCGTTACTAGAATTGCAAATTGTCTTCACTTTTAATGATATCTTTTTTCTTTTTTAATATTTGACCCGTTTTTACTGGTCTGATTTGAAAACGAGTTATTTGTCAGTTTGTTTTGTAGCTTTTACTGTATATAATATGAGGTGCTCATACATTTACTTGGGTTGACAGTCATAATGGCCCTCCGAAAGAACCTATGACTACAATGCGGCCCGTGAAAAAAATGAGTTTGACGCCCCTGTTCTAAAGAGAGAAAGGAAAAAATGTGTATGGTAAGTGGGTTTAAAAGGAAAATGGCTCATTTTTACTCTTCTCTTTGTCCACAAAAAAAGTTGGTGTGTAGAGCCATAGTTGCACTCCATCAATAAAACCCCCGCTCGAACTGTTCCCTCCATGAGTCACACTGATGGACGTCAAGCAGGTGGCTAGTGGGTAAATTTCACATCAGCTGCGGCCACTGAAGCGTTGTAGTCAGGGGAGCACCTGCCCAAACCAATCTCGCCCAGATGGACAGATGGGGCAAAGGGAGGTGGAGTGATGGCGAGCCCTGTTTACATGACAGATGAGGAGGAAAGTTGAGGATCAGAAGAACACAAAAGGTCAGCTCCATGTAAGAAAATATTACAGAAGCCAAGGGTTTATCACGTGTTTGATTTTTTTCTCTCTCTCTCTTCCGAGTTAAAGTTAAGTGGCGAGATGCCGACAAATGAAGAAAGTGCAGCATGCGTTAGTTTCTATGGCAACCGCCTCCTTGCCCACGGCAACAAACTTTCTGCACTGCAGAAGCACGGCGCTGTGGGTGGGTCGAAGAGTTGCTGCTTACAAAAAAAAATGTATATAATGACATACTTTACTCTTTGAACTCTGAGTGTTGTATTAACATCCTGACTTTCCTCTCTCACCCTCAGACTCTCTTTCTCATGCTTTCTTTCTTGAGGCAAAAGTCCACAGCGCTCTGCTTCCCCCTGCAGGCTCTGCACACCAACATTTAGTCCCAAAAAATGTCTTTCATCAAATGTCAATTCAGTAACTTAGGGAGTAATCAGTGGAATTAAATGAAACTAATTAAGTCATAGGTTTGGGTAATTGTGCTCTAATCATAGCTCTTAGTTACAGGCTCCCACTGATTTTTTTAAATTGGTCAAATTCATTCATCAACTAGTAACTTCAACAGAAAAATGAAAGGCACCCGGAATCAGTTTTACTATCAGTAAAAAAAAAAAAAAAGAATCCTCATATTTTTCACTTCAATGAATTTCAATTGCTACGTATACTATTGTTAAAGGTTCCTAAATGTCTTTGAGGGGGCTTTCTGAAGGCAGTCACCATTACCGCGGGGTGACGAGGCTGTTAAATTAGACGGCGGCGCTCGTTTGTCACGTCAAGGTCAAGGCGTGCGCTCGTTCCGTTCGTCTTTTCTTCTGCCGTCATCCCTTTCTTTTTGTCTCCGCTCACCCACCTCCAGCCTCCTCTGTGATGATCCATTATTATTGTTATGAAGGTGTTTGACTCCACGTGTCCTTCTCTGCCCTTTCGGCAGCCTTCGGCCTGCTACGAAACATTTTGTATACTTTGCTTTTCTCTTGTTTTCAGTCCACCCAAGGCCCCGGTGATTGTGTCTGGAGTGGTTACCAAGGTAACACGCACATTTATTCAGAGATGTAATATTAATGTAGTGGAAATATAAGTGCTTGTAATCTTACAATGAGTTTGTATGGAATATAACGGAATGAAATTCTAACTTGATAGTCCTAATGAATAATGATAATATTAACAGATTCATGATTTTATTTTTTTATGAAAATACTCCATTCCTCTTTGAAATAGCAACGTCCCTCTCTAATCCAATTTGTGATGAGATTTTTTTTAATTTTTTTAATATCAGTAAGAGTTTACGGCCGCAGAGCAGATGGCGGCTTTACCGTTACCCTTCACACACTTGGATTCTTGTAACATTTCCCATTTGCTTGTGACATCCTTTTGGCTGATGGTTTCAGGGCGATAAGGACTTCACCCCGGCTGCTGCCCAGGTGGCGCACCAGAAGCCCCAGCCTGGCATCCCCAAGCTGCCCCCCTCTCAGCACATCAACCAGCACATCCATCAACCCCGCAAGTGAGCCGGGCGCTCGCTATGCTGTGGCCATGCTAACTCCACCAGTCGGCCTTCCCAATTGAACACGGTTTCCTGCTCGGCACACGTCCTTTGATTGACCGGTCGTATTATTATTTTTATTTTTTTCTTGTTTTTGTTAACTGTTGTGTGATGTGGAAGTTGTCTGTAGCAGTGGCCTAATACCAGTATTGCCATTGTTTCAATCCAGTCCTTATAAGTTGCCTGGCATCGGTGCTGCGCTAATTGTCTTGCACTTTTGTCTCCTGCAAGTTAAATCTTTTTGAAAGTCTTAATTGATGTCGCTCACACGAATCAATACAATAATAGACCAGTGAACTAATTCATAAGATGAAAGGCTTTGTACATACAACACACCAAAAGACCCTAACAGCAAATCATAGAGGCCACGTGTTTCGGATAATATAACAAAAAAGTCAAAACGCAAAAAATATTTTCATAGCCAGACAGTTGCCACATTGCACGACAGCCACAAAAAAGAAAATGAGCGAGCGTTCTAACCAATAAACATTCCGGCAGTGCACCCACTAATTGGTCGGGTTCTAATTAAGGCAAGATTCCTTTGAACTGAATTATTAGTGTCTTAAAATAATTGCGTATCAACTGCTTAGTTAGCTGTGTCAACTGTTAACTAGATCGCTTTTGCATCCTCCTCAACTCTGCAGTGTTATTCATGGCATCTGCACACGCAAACTGCTTCAAGCAAAGATAATCCAGCAGTGCCTGCATACTTTTTTTCTTTTATTTCAGCAGCTAATGAAGCCAAATCCTTTGTGAGTGTATGTATACCTGATATCAAAAGCAACAAGTATGCATGCTGGTTTTTTTTTGGTTTTTTTCCCCCCCCATGTTGTTCAAGCTTTAGCAGACCAAGGCCTGGATAGAGCACGCTAAACAAAGCCCTGCTGCCCCAAAAAAGCAGATATGTAAATTGAAGATTACAAAAGTAGGATCTTAATGAAAAAAAAGTACATTCCATCTTTTTGGTTGTGTGCTAGTGTTCATTTTCGCACAAGATTGGTGTGTTTCAAACATATCAGGACACCATGCACTTACACGGATTGGTCACAGCACTCATGTTCAGGAAGTAAAAGATGTCTACACTCTTTGCGATGAATCCGAAGTAATTTCCTTTTGAAATGAAGAATTTCACTCTTGCTGTCTTTCACATTTCTCTTTGAGTTACATCTTCAAATGTTTCAACTGGAGTTTGGTATTGGTTGTGCTTGTCATAGTAAATAAAGATACAGAGAATCTTGATGTTGAATTTATTGAAGAGTTTCAAAAAAAGTCTGGAGGTTTGTTTATTGTAATACTCTAATGCTGCAAATAAGTGCATCCTGTGCTCAGCTGGTTGTTTTGGAAAAGAAACAACTACTTTTCCTTCCCAAGCTCCCAACACACGCGTGAGTGTACACCAGGTGTTATTTAATGTAATCCATCTTCACACTTGCATCTGCAAGCAGGTGTCCTGTCAGCTCATGTTAACCCAGTAAAGCAGCCAGCGCAACATAACTTGGTAGAAACCTGATTCAGCCAGACGAAATGCCAAATTACAGCTGACACAGCCTCCATACGTGCATACACACTATCTGGGAAAGGTACCAAATTTTTCTCCATCCATTCAGATATATAGTACACACATATATATGTGTAATGGTATACATCTACTGTCAATTCAACTTGAAAGGAATACATATAATTGCAATGACTGCATAGTCTTATTTGTATCGTGTTTGTATTGACAAATAAATGCTTATTAAGCCTTAGATGCATTAGTGACTCTACCCTACACTCTTCCAAAAGAGTTAAAATCAATGTTTCTAATGGAAGGAAACAACACGAGTAATGCTTTCAACTATTGTAATCAAAACAATATGTAGCTATAAAAATAAATACACATTTTTATTCGGCTCGTTTATGTTGGATGTTCCCCGACGGCATTTCACTTACTGACCAGAGGACGGCGACAGAGGGGCACCTGAAGAAATGGCGTGCCTACGGTAACCGAGAAAGCTCAATTCCAATAGAACCAAGCGCCTTCTTGCCAAGGTTTCATGTTTTGACTTGTCATTGACGCAGCAGATATTGACTTTCAAACAGCCAATCGGCAGGTGGGGGTGAGGGCGGGCGGGCTCTACTTTGTCCATTTTCTCTCACTTCTGCATAAAGTTTGTGACTTTTTTTTTTTTTCCTTTCGCTTGTTTAATACTGCTTCATGAGTCGCTGAGGTCTCAGGAAGTGGGTGGGGCAGTTTTCAGTCTTGAGGTGAGCTTGGCTTGCTATTCTGTCAATGCTATTATCACGAGTCTTTGGTCGAGTGGTTAATGTCATTGTCTCCGATACGCTGGAACTGGTGTTCGAGACCTGCCCTTGGGCTGTACTTTGTCAATTTTCTCTCACTTCTGCATAAAGATTGTGACTCTTGTTTTTCATTTCTTTTTTTCCTTTCGCTTGTTTAATACTGCTTCATGATTCGCTGAGGTCTCAGGAAGTGGGTGGGGCAATGAGAATGAAATCCGATTGGTTGTAAAGGGGGCGTGGTCAGGCCCATTTCAGTTGCGCTGTGATTGGTCAGACTGAATTTGGGCGAGGTAGGAGGCGGGCAAAGTGGCACTTAGGTTTTTGAAGGCAGTTTTCAGTCTCGAGGTGAGCGTGGGTTGCTCTTCTGTCACTGCCAAAGTCACGAGTCTTTGGTCGAGTGGTTAACGTCATTGCCTCTGACACGATGGGAATCGTGTTCGAAACCTCCCCTTGGCGATGGCGGCTGTGGCACTTTTCACTTTCAGGCCCATCATTTTTCCCTAATGCAGTGGCCTGTCACGTGGTACGCGAGTGTGCAAAGCGCCATTGGACGAGCAGGCGAGGAAGATTTGAATTGGCGGATGTGACGTCATGGATTGGGGCCGGGGTGTGCTCAAGGGAAGTTGTCATATCAAGTGCGACACGCGGGCGGTTTCTCGGCTAAGCTACCATGCTAGTAAATGTTTGTCGTTCATTGGCGTTTCTCACGACGGACGCCTTGTTCGTTTGTTGCAGGATTCAAGGCGCCACCGACCGTGTGGCGGTTTCTCGGGTAAGCTAGTATGCTATCAAATGTTTGTCGTTCATTGGCGTTTCTCACGACGGACGCCTTGTTTGTTTGTTTGTTGCAGGATTCAAGGCGCCACCGGCCGTGTGGCGGTTTCTCGGGTAAGCTAGTATGCTATCAAATGTTTGTCGTTCATTGGCGTTTCTCACGACGGACGCCTTGTTTGTTTGTTTGTTGCAGGATTCAATGCGCCACCGGCCGTGTGGCGGTTTCTCGGGTAAGCTAGTATGCTATCAAATGTTTGTCGTTCATTGCCGTTTCTCACGCCGGGCGCCTTGTTTGATGCAAGATTTTCACACTCGTCACGCCCACCGCAACTGTTGTTTTGCCGCTACAGGATTTCAAATCGCTTTGGCGTTTTGTTTCGTCAAATTAACAATGTTGCATTACATATAGTGTGCTATTTCCGTGTTGTGCAAACGGATGAATGTGACGAATCTGTTACGTCATGTTCAAATCTATTCCAAGATGGCGCCCGCCCGCCCACAACAAACATTTGCGAGCGTGATTTTCTCCCGTTTTGGACGACTGCTCGATTCATGCCGCCATTTTTGAGTGAGTTGGATAATGATAAAATTCAAATATAATTTGGATACTTTTGTCATTATTATAACTCATTACAATATACTGATAATTGTATACATATTTTAAATATAAAACTGTAGTTGATATGTATAATTGTTGCAAAAATATCATGCCATTGCCACAATGTCTACAATTGTTGCAATAATTTGTGTTTGTGTTTTGTAGCGCTCATAAAGGCCGCCCAGCCAGCACCCTTCTATACAAAGCAATGGCTCTTGAGCCATCTCAGTGATGTTGAGGATGCTGAGGAAGAGTAGTCCCAAATCAGGTGAAAGCCCGTTGGTGTAAAGTTTCAGCTGACTGTAAATGTGATCACTTTAACCAATTGCACCATTTGTACTTTTCAAGGTTTTTTTGTCTGAAACCAGTGAGCAGGTTGACGCCGGTGAGAAGTCACACCATCAAACTCCCTGACGCAGAGCTGTGCTTTACCATTAGCCAGACCAGGCAACTGCCTGGGGCAAGGCCACTAGGGGGCTCTCTTATTTATCCATTTTTACATTTGGCACTTGTCCCTTGTATTCTTGCACTCTCGTACGCTGCTGTGACAAGTAAATTTCCCTGTTGTGGAATAAAGTTCTATCAATCAATTGGTTGTATTGTAGTGTTTGTATTGTATGGTGTATTGCATTGTATGGTATGGTAGTTGTATGGTATGGTATTGGACTGTATGGTATTGTTTGTATTGTATGTATCGTATGTACTGTATGTATTGTAGTGTTTGTATTGTATGTATTGTAGTGTTTGCCATTGTATGGCGCGTTTTGTAGTGTTTGCCATTGTATGGCGCGTTTTGTAGTGTTTGCCATTGTATGGCGCGTTTTGTAGTGTTTGCCATTGTATGGTGTGTTTTGTAGTTTGTAGTGTTTGCCATTGTATGGCGCGTTTTGTAGTGTTTGCCATTGTATGGCGCGTTTTGTAGTGTTTGCCATTGTATGGCGCGTTTTGTAGTGTTTGCCATTGTATGGCGCGTTTTGTAGTGTTTGCCATTGTGTGGCGCGTTTTGTAGTGTTTGCCATTGTATGGCGCGTTTTGTAGTGTTTGCCATTGTATGGCGCGTTTTGTAGTGTTTGCCATTGTATGGCGTGTTTTGTACTGTTTGCCATTGTATGGCGCGTTTTGTAGTGTTTGCCATTGTGTGGCGTGTTTTGTACTGTTTGCCATTGTGTGGCGCGTTTTGTACTGTTTGCCATTGTGTGGCGCGTTTTGTACTGTTTGCCATTGTATGGCGCGTTTTGTACTGTTTGCCATTGTATGGCGTGTTTTGTAGTGTTTGCCATTGTATGGCGCGTTTTGTACTGTTTGCCATTGTATGGCGTAGTTTGTAGTGTTTGCCATTGTATGGCGTAGTTTGTAGTGTTTGCCATTGTATGGCGCGTTTTGTAGTGTTTGCCATTGTATGGCGCGTTTTGTAGTGTTTGCCATTGTGTGGCGCGTTTTGTAGTGTTTGCCATTGTGTGGCGCGTTTTGTAGTGTTTGCCATTGTGTGGCGCGTTTGTAGTGTTTGCCATTGTGTGGCGTGTTTTGTACTGTTTGCCATTGTGTGGCGTAGTTTGTAGTGTTTGCCATTGTATGGCGTGTTTTGTAGTTTGTAGTGTTTGCCATTGTATGGCGTGTTTTGTAGTTTGTAGTGTTTGCCATTGTATGGCGCGTTTTGTACTGTTTGCCATTGTATGGCGCGTTTTGTAGTGTTTGCCATTGTATGGCGCGTTTTGTAGTTTGTACTGTTTGCCATTGTATGGCGCGTTTTGTACTGTTTGCCATTGTATGGCGCGTTTTGTACTGTTTGCCATTGTATGGCGCGTTTTGTACTGTTTGCCATTGTATGGCGTGTTTTGTAGTGTTTGCCATTGTATGGCGCGTTTTGTACTGTTTGCCATTGTATGGCGTAGTTTGTACTGTTTGCCATTGTATGGCGTAGTTTGTACTGTTTGCCATTGTATGGTGTAGTTTGTACCGTTTGCCATTGTATGGCGTAGTTTGTACCGTTTGCCATTGTATGGCGCGTTTTGTAGTGTTTGCCATTGTATGGCGTGTTTTGTAGTTTGTAGTGTTTGCCATTGTATGGCGTAGTTTGTAGTGTTTGCCATTGTATGGCGTAGTTTGTAGTGTTTGCCATTGTATGGCGCGTTTTGTAGTTTGTAGTGTTTGCCATTGTATGGCGTGTTTTGTAGTTTGTAGTGTTTGCCATTGTATGGCGTGTTTTGTAGTTTGTAGTGTTTGCCATTGTATGGCGCGTTTTGTAGTGTTTGCCATTGTATGGCGCGTTTTGTAGTGTTTGCCATTGTATGGCGCGTTTTGTACTGTTTGCCATTGTATGGCGCGTTTTGTAGTGTTTGCCATTGTATGGCGCGTTTTGTACTGTTTGCCATTGTATGGCGCGTTTTGTAGTGTTTGCCATTGTATGGCGTAGTTTGTACTGTTTGCCATTGTATGGTGTAGTTTGTACTGTTTGCCATTGTATGGCGTAGTTTGTAGTGTTTGCCATTGTATGGCGCGTTTTGTACTGTTTGCCATTGTATGGCGTGTTTTGTAGTTTGTAGTGTTTGCCATTGTATGGCGTAGTTTGTAGTGTTTGCCATTGTATGGCGCGTTTTGTAGTGTTTGCCATTATATGGCGTGTTTTGTAGTGTTTGCCATTGTATGGCGCGTTTTGTAGTGTTTGCCATTGTATGGCGCGTTTTGTAGTGTTTGCCATTGTATGGCGCGTTTTGTACTGTTTGCCATTGTATGGCGTAGTTTGTAGTGTTTGCCATTGTATGGCGTAGTTTGTAGTGTTTGCCATTGTATGGCGTAGTTTGTAGTGTTTGCCATTGTATGGCGTAGTTTGTAGTGTTTGCCATTGTATGGCGCGTTTTGTAGTGTTTGCCATTGTGTGGCGCGTTTTGTAGTGTTTGCCATTGTGTGGCGTGTTTTGTACTGTTTGCCATTGTGTGGCGCGTTTTGTACTGTTTGCCATTGTATGGCGTAGTTTGTAGTGTTTGCCATTGTATGGCGTGTTTTGTAGTTTGTAGTGTTTGCCATTGTATGGCGCGTTTTGTAGTGTTTGCCATTGTATGGCGCGTTTTGTAGTGTTTGCCATTGTATGGCGCGTTTTGTAGTTTGTACTGTTTGCCATTGTATGGCGCGTTTTGTAGTGTTTGCCATTGTATGGCGCGTTTTGTAGTGTTTGCCATTGTATGGCGCGTTTTGTACTGTTTGCCATTGTATGGCGTGTTTTGTAGTGTTTGCCATTGTATGGTGTAGTTTGTAGTGTTTGCCATTGTATGGCGCGTTTTGTAGTGTTTGCCATTGTATGGCGTGTTTTGTAGTGTTTGCCATTGTATGGCGTAGTTTGTACTGTTTGCCATTGTATGGTGTAGTTTGTAGTGTTTGCCATTGTATGGCACAGTTTGTACTGTTTGCCATTGTATGGCACAGTTTGTACTGTTTGCCATTGTATGGCGCGTTTTGTACTGTTTGCCATTGTATGGCGTGTGTTGTAGTTTGTAGTGTTTGCCATTGTATGGCGCGTTTTGTACTGTTTGCCATTGTATGGCGTGTTTTGTAGTTTGTAGTGTTTGCCATTGTATGGCGCGTTTTGTAGTGTTTGCCATTGTATGGCGCGTTTTGTACTGTTTGCCATTGTATGGCGCGTTTTGTAGTGTTTGCCATTGTATGGCGTGTTTTGTAGTTTGTAGTGTTTGCCATTGTATGGCGCGTTTTGTAGTGTTTGCCATTGTATGGCGTGTTTTGTAGTGTTTGCCATTGTATGGCGTGTTTTGTACTGTTTGCCATTGTATGGCGCGTTTTGTAGTGTTTGCCATTGTGTGGCGCGTTTTGTACTGTTTGCCATTGTGTGGCGTAGTTTGTAGTGTTTGCCATTGTATGGCGCGTTTTGTACTGTTTGCCATTGTATGGCGTGTTTTGTAGTGTTTGCCATTGTATGGCGCGTTTTGTACTGTTTGCCATTGTATGGCGCGTTTTGTACTGTTTGCCATTGTATGGCGTAGTTTGTAGTGTTTGCCATTGTATGGCGCGTTTTGTAGTGTTTGCCATTGTGTGGCGCGTTTTGTAGTGTTTGCCATTGTGTGGCGTGTTTTGTACTGTTTGCCATTGTATGGCGTAGTTTGTAGTGTTTGCCATTGTATGGCGTGTTTTGTAGTTTGTAGTGTTTGCCATTGTATGGCGCGTTTTGTAGTGTTTGCCATTGTATGGCGTGTTTTGTAGTGTTTGCCATTGTATGGCGTGTTTTGTAGTTTGTAGTGTTTGCCATTGTATGGCGCGTTTTGTAGTGTTTGCCATTGTATGGCGTGTTTTGTACTGTTTGCCATTGTATGGCGCGTTTTGTAGTGTTTGCCATTGTGTGGCGCGTTTTGTACTGTTTGCCATTGTGTGGCGCGTTTTGTACTGTTTGCCATTGTATGGCGTAGTTTGTAGTGTTTGCCATTGTATGGCGCGTTTTGTACTGTTTGCCATTGTATGGCGTGTTTTGTAGTGTTTGCCATTGTATGGCGCGTTTTGTACTGTTTGCCATTGTATGGCGCGTTTTGTAGTGTTTGCCATTGTATGGCGCGTTTTGTAGTTTGTAGTGTTTGCCATTGTATGGCGCGTTTTGTAGTGTTTGCCATTGTATGGCGTGTTTTGTAGTGTTTGCCATTGTATGGCGTGTTTTGTAGTGTTTGCCATTGTATGGCGCGTTTTGTAGTGTTTGCCATTGTATGGCGTAGTTTGTACTGTTTGCCATTGTATGGTGTAGTTTGTAGTGTTTGCCATTGTATGGCACAGTTTGTACTGTTTGCCATTGTATGGCACAGTTTGTACTGTTTGCCATTGTATGGCGCGTTTTGTACTGTTTGCCATTGTATGGCGTGTGTTGTAGTTTGTAGTGTTTGCCATTGTATGGCGCGTTTTGTAGTGTTTGCCATTATATGGCGTGTTTTGTAGTGTTTGCCATTGTATGGCGCGTTTTGTAGTGTTTGCCATTGTATGGCGCGTTTTGTAGTGTTTGCCATTGTATGGCGCGTTTTGTACTGTTTGCCATTGTATGGCGCGTTTTGTACTGTTTGCCATTGTATGGCGTGTTTTGTACTGTTTGCCATTGTATGGCGTAGTTTGTAGTGTTTGCCATTGTATGGCGTAGTTTGTAGTGTTTGCCATTGTATGGCGCAGTTTGTAGTGTTTGCCATTGTGTGGCGCGTTTTGTAGTGTTTGCCATTGTGTGGCGCGTTTTGTACTGTTTGCCATTGTATGGCGTAGTTTGTAGTGTTTGCCATTGTATGGCGTGTTTTGTAGTTTGTAGTGTTTGCCATTGTATGGCGCGTTTTGTAGTGTTTGCCATTGTATGGCGCGTTTTGTAGTGTTTGCCATTGTATGGCGTGTTTTGTAGTTTGTAGTGTTTGCCATTGTATGGCGCGTTTTGTAGTGTTTGCCATTGTATGGCGTGTTTTGTACTGTTTGCCATTGTATGGCGCGTTTTGTAGTGTTTGCCATTGTGTGGCGCGTTTTGTACTGTTTGCCATTGTGTGGCGCGTTTTGTACTGTTTGCCATTGTATGGCGTAGTTTGTAGTGTTTGCCATTGTATGGCGCGTTTTGTACTGTTTGCCATTGTATGGCGTGTTTTGTAGTGTTTGCCATTGTATGGCGCGTTTTGTACTGTTTGCCATTGTATGGCGCGTTTTGTACTGTTTGCCATTGTATGGCGTAGTTTGTAGTGTTTGCCATTGTGTGGCGCGTTTTGTAGTGTTTGCCATTGTGTGGCGCGTTTTGTAGTGTTTGCCATTGTGTGGCGCGTTTTGTAGTTTGTAGTGTTTGCCATTGTATGGCGCGTTTTGTAGTGTTTGCCATTGTATGGCGTGTTTTGTAGTGTTTGCCATTGTATGGCGTGTTTTGTAGTGTTTGCCATTGTATGGCGCGTTTTGTAGTGTTTGCCATTGTATGGCGCGTTTTGTAGTGTTTGCCATTGTATGGCGCGTTTTGTAGTGTTTGCCATTGTGTGGCGCGTTTTGTAGTGTTTGCCATTGTATGGCGCGTTTGTCGATTGTAGTGTTTGCCATTGTATGGCGCGTTTGTCGATTGTACTGTTTGCCATTGTATGGCGCCTTTTGTCGTTTGTACTGTTTGCCATTGTATGGCGTGTATCGTAGTTTGTACTGTTTGCATTGTATGGCGTGTATCGTAGTGGTGGTTTGTGTGGTGTGCGTGGTGGTGTGCGTGGTGGTGTGCGTGGTGGTGTGCGTGGTGGTGTGCGTGGTGGTGTGCGTGGTGGTGTGCGTGGTGGTGTGCGTGGTGGTGTGCGTGGTGGTGTGCGTGGTGGTGTGCGTGGTGGTGTGCGTGGTGGTGTGCGTGGTGGTGTGCGTGGTGGTGTGCGTGGTGGTGTGCGTGGTGGTATGCGTGGTGGTATGCGTGGTATGCGTGGTATGCGTGGTATGCGTGGTATGCGTGGTATGCGTGGTATGCGTGGTATGCGTGGTGGTTTGCGTGGTATGCGTGGTATGCGTGGTAGTTTGCGTGGTATGCGTGGTATGCATGGTATGCCATACAAACTACCACGCATACCACACAAACTACCACGCATACCATACAAACTACCACGCATTCCACGCATTCCATGCATACCACGCATTCCACGCATTCCACACTACCACGCATACCATACAAACTACCATGCATTCCACGCATTCCATGCATACCACGCAAACTACCATGCATTCCACGCATACCACGCAAACCACCACGCATACCATACAAACTACCACGCATTCCACGCATTCCACGCATTCCATGCATTCCACGCATTCCACGCATACCACGCATTCCACACATACCACGCATTCCACGCATACCATACAAACTACCACGCATACCATACAAACTACCACGCAGTCCACGCATTCCACGCATACCACGCATTCCACGCATTCCACGCATACCACGCATTCCACGCATACCACGCGAACTACCACGCATACCATACAAACTACCATGCATACCACGCATTCCACACATTCCACGCATACCACGCATACCATACAAACTACCATGCATACCACGCATTCCACGCATACCACGCATTCCACACAAACTACCACGCATACCACGCATACCACGCATTCCATACAAACTACCACGCATTCCACGCATTCCACGCATACCACGCATTCCACGCATACTACCACGCATACCATACAAACTACCACGCATTCCACGCATTCCACGCATACCATAGAAACTACCACTAATACCACGCATACCACGCAAACTACCACGCATTCCACGCATACCACGCATACCATGCATACCACCACTACGATACCCGCCATACAATGCAAACAGTACAAAACGCGCCACACAATGGCAAACAGTACAAAACACGCCACACAATGGCAAACACTACAAAACGCGCCACACAATGGCAAACACTACAAAACGCGCCATACAATGGCAAACACTACAAACTACGCCATACAATGGCAAACACTACAAACTACGCCATACAATGGCAAACACTACAAACTACGCCATACAATGGCAAACACTACAAACTACGCCATACAATGGCAAACAGTACAAAACGCGCCATACAATGGCAAACACTACAAAACGCGCCATACAATGGCAAACACTACAAAACGCGCCATACAATGGCAAACACTACAAAACGCGCCATATAATGGCAAACACTACAAAACGCGCCATACAATGGCAAACACTACAAACTACAAAACACGCCATACAATGGCAAACACTACAAACTACAAAACACGCCATACAATGGCAAACACTACAAACTACAAAACACGCCATACAATGGCAAACACTACAAAACGCGCCATACAATGGCAAACAGTACAAAACGCGCCATACAATGGCAAACAGTACAAAACGCGCCATACAATGGCAAACAGTACAAAACGCGCCATACAATGGCAAACACTACAAACTACGCCATACAATGGCAAACAGTACAAAACGCGCCACACAATGGCAAACAGTACAAAACGCGCCACACAATGGCAAACACTACAAAACGCGCCATACAATGGCAAACAGTACAAAACACGCCATACAATGGCAAACACTACAAAACGCGCCATACAATGGCAAACACTACAAACTACAAAACACGCCATACAATGGCAAACACTACAAAACGCGCCATACAATGGCAAACACTACAAAACGCGCCATACAATGGCAAACACTACAAACTACAAAACACGCCATACAATGGCAAACACTACAAACTACGCCATACAATGGCAAACAGTACAAAACACGCCACACAATGGCAAACACTACAAAACGCGCCACACAATGGCAAACACTACAAAACGCGCCATACAATGGCAAACACTACAAACTACGCCATACAATGGCAAACAGTACAAAACGCGCCATACAATGGCAAACAGTACAAAACGCGCCATACAATGGCAAACACTACAAAACACGCCATACAATGGCAAACAGTACAAAACGCGCCATACAATGGCAAACACTACAAACTACGCCACACAATGGCAAACAGTACAAAACGCGCCACACAATGGCAAACACTACAAAACGCGCCATACAATGGCAAACAGTACAAAACACGCCATACAATGGCAAACACTACAAAACACGCCATACAATGGCAAACACTACAAAACGCGCCATACAATGGCAAACACTACAAACTACAAAACACGCCATACAATGGCAAACACTACAAAACGCGCCATACAATGGCAAACAGTACAAAACGCGCCATACAATGGCAAACACTACAAAACGCGCCATACAATGGCAAACACTACAAACTACAAAACACGCCATACAATGGCAAACAGTACAAAACGCGCCATACAATGGCAAACACTACAAACTACAACACACGCCATACAATGGCAAACAGTACAAAACGCGCCATACAATGGCAAACAGTACAAACTGTGCCATACAATGGCAAACAGTACAAACTGTGCCATACAATGGCAAACACTACAAACTACACCATACAATGGCAAACAGTACAAACTACGCCATACAATGGCAAACACTACAAAACACGCCATACAATGGCAAACACTACAAAACACGCCATACAATGGCAAACACTACAAAACGCGCCATACAATGGCAAACACTACAAACTACAAAACGCGCCATACAATGGCAAACACTACAAAACGCGCCATACAATGGCAAACAGTACAAAACGCGCCATACAATGGCAAACACTACAAAACACGCCATACAATGGCAAACAGTACAAAACGCGCCATACAATGGCAAACACTACAAACTACGCCATACAATGGCAAACAGTACAAAACGCGCCACACAATGGCAAACAGTACAAAACGCGCCACACAATGGCAAACACTACAAAACGCGCCATACAATGGCAAACAGTACAAAACACGCCATACAATGGCAAACACTACAAAACGCGCCATACAATGGCAAACACTACAAACTACAAAACACGCCATACAATGGCAAACACTACAAAACGCGCCATACAATGGCAAACACTACAAAACGCGCCATACAATGGCAAACACTACAAACTACAAAACACGCCATACAATGGCAAACACTACAAACTACGCCATACAATGGCAAACAGTACAAAACACGCCACACAATGGCAAACACTACAAAACGCGCCACACAATGGCAAACACTACAAAACGCGCCATACAATGGCAAACACTACAAACTACGCCATACAATGGCAAACAGTACAAAACGCGCCATACAATGGCAAACAGTACAAAACGCGCCATACAATGGCAAACACTACAAAACACGCCATACAATGGCAAACAGTACAAAACGCGCCATACAATGGCAAACACTACAAACTACGCCACACAATGGCAAACAGTACAAAACGCGCCACACAATGGCAAACACTACAAAACGCGCCATACAATGGCAAACAGTACAAAACACGCCATACAATGGCAAACACTACAAAACACGCCATACAATGGCAAACACTACAAAACGCGCCATACAATGGCAAACACTACAAACTACAAAACACGCCATACAATGGCAAACACTACAAAACGCGCCATACAATGGCAAACAGTACAAAACGCGCCATACAATGGCAAACACTACAAAACGCGCCATACAATGGCAAACACTACAAACTACAAAACACGCCATACAATGGCAAACAGTACAAAACGCGCCATACAATGGCAAACACTACAAACTACAACACACGCCATACAATGGCAAACAGTACAAAACGCGCCATACAATGGCAAACAGTACAAACTGTGCCATACAATGGCAAACAGTACAAACTGTGCCATACAATGGCAAACACTACAAACTACACCATACAATGGCAAACAGTACAAACTACGCCATACAATGGCAAACACTACAAAACACGCCATACAATGGCAAACACTACAAAACGCGCCATACAATGGCAAACACTACAAACTACGCCATACAATGGCAAACACTACAAAACACGCCATACAATGGCAAACAGTACAAAACGCGCCATACAATGGCAAACACTACAAAACGCGCCATACAATGGCAAACACTACAAAACGCGCCATACAATGGCAAACAGTACAAACTACAAAACGCGCCATACAATGGCAAACACTACAAAACGCGCCATACAATGGCAAACACTACAAAACGCGCCATACAATGGCAAACACTACAAAACGCGCCATACAATGGCAAACACTACAAAACGCGCCACACAATGGCAAACACTACAAAACGCGCCATACAATGGCAAACACTACAAAACGCGCCATACAATGGCAAACACTACAAAACGCGCCATACAATGGCAAACACTACAAAACGCGCCATACAATGGCAAACACTACAAACTACAAAACACACCATACAATGGCAAACACTACAAAACGCGCCATACAATGGCAAACACTACAAAACGCGCCATACAATGGCAAACACTACAAAACGCGCCATACAATGGCAAACACTACAATACATACAATACAAACACTACAATACATACAGTACATACGATACATACAATACAAACAATACCATACAGTCCAATACCATACCATACAACTACCATACCATACAATGCAATACACCATACAATACAAACACTACAATACAACCAATTGATTGATAGAACTTTATTCCACAACAGGGAAATTTACTTGTCACAGCAGCGTACGAGAGTGCAAGAATACAAGGGACAAGTGCCAAATGTAAAAATGGATAAATAAGAGAGCCCCCTAGTGGCCTTGCCCCAGGCAGTTGCCTGGTCTGGCTAATGGTAAAGCACAGCTCTGCGTCAGGGAGTTTGATGGTGTGACTTCTCACCGGCGTCAACCTGCTCACTGGTTTCAGACAAAAAAACCTTGAAAAGTACAAATGGTGCAATTGGTTAAAGTGATCACATTTACAGTCAGCTGAAACTTTACACCAACGGGCTTTCACCTGATTTGGGACTACTCTTCCTCAGCATCCTCAACATCACTGAGATGGCTCAAGAGCCATTGCTTTGTATAGAAGGGTGCTGGCTGGGCGGCCTTTATGAGCGCTACAAAACACAAACACAAATTATTGCAACAATTGTAGACATTGTGGCAATGGCATGATATTTTTGCAACAATTATACATATCAACTACAGTTTTATATTTAAAATATGTATACAATTATCAGTATATTGTAATGAGTTATAATAATGACAAAAGTATCCAAATTATATTTGAATTTTATCATTATCCAACTCACTCAAAAATGGCGGCATGAATCGAGCAGTCGTCCAAAACGGGAGAAAATCACGCTCGCAAATGTTTGTTGTGGGCGGGCGGGCGCCATCTTGGAATAGATTTGAACATGACGTAACAGATTCGTCACATTCATCCGTTTGCACAACACGGAAATAGCACACTATATGTAATGCAACATTGTTAATTTGACGAAACAAAACGCCAAAGCGATTTGAAATCCTGTAGCGGCAAAACAACAGTTGCGGTGGGCGTGACGAGTGTGAAAATCTTGCATCAAACAAGGCGCCCGGCGTGAGAAACGGCAATGAACGACAAACATTTGATAGCATACTAGCTTACCCGAGAAACCGCCACACGGCCGGTGGCGCATTGAATCCTGCAACAAACAAACAAACAAGGCGTCCGTCGTGAGAAACGCCAATGAACGACAAACATTTGATAGCATACTAGCTTACCCGAGAAACCGCCACACGGCCGGTGGCGCCTTGAATCCTGCAACAAACAAACAAACAAGGCGTCCGTCGTGAGAAACGCCAATGAACGACAAACATTTGATAGCATACTAGCTTACCCGAGAAACCGCCACACGGTCGGTGGCGCCTTGAATCCTGCAACAAACGAACAAGGCGTCCGTCGTGAGAAACGCCAATGAACGACAAACATTTACTAGCATGGTAGCTTAGCTGAGAAACCGCCCGCGTGTCGCACTTGATATGACAACTTCCCTTGAGCACACCCCGGCCCCAATCCATGACGTCACATCCGCCAATTCAAATCTACCTCGCCTGCTCGTCCAATGGCGCTTTGCACACTCGCGTACCACGTGACAGGCCACTGCATTAGGGAAAAATGATGGGCCTGAAAGTGAAAAGTGCCACAGCCGCCATCGCCAAGGGGAGGTTTCGAACACGATTCCCATCGTGTCAGAGGCAATGACGTTAACCACTCGACCAAAGACTCGTGACTTTGGCAGTGACAGAAGAGCAACCCACGCTCACCTCGAGACTGAAAACTGCCTTCAAAAACCTAAGTGCCACTTTGCCCGCCTCCTACCTCGCCCAAATTCAGTCTGACCAATCACAGCGCAACTGAAATGGGCCTGACCACGCCCCCTTTCCAACCAATCGGATTTCATTCTCATTGCCCCACCCACTTCCTGAGACCTCAGCGAATCATGAAGCAGTATTAAACAAGCGAAAGGAAAAAAAGAAATGAAAAACAAGAGTCACAATCTTTATGCAGAAGTGAGAGAAAATTGACAAAGTACAGCCCAAGGGGAGGTTTCGAACACTAGTTCCATCGTATCAGAGACAATGACGTTAACCACTCGACCAAAGACTCGTGACTATGGCAGTGACAGAAGAGCAACCCACGCTCACCTCAAGACGGAAAACGTGGCCAAACGTTCTCAGCGCCTCCTGGTCAATCAAAAAGAACTAACAGGAGTTAAAGAACAATTTAATCAGTATCATCGTTTTTTTTTTTTAAATGTAGCCCTCTGAATAAATGACAGATCCGGGTCATATCGAGAGGAGAAGGAGGAGGAGTATGTCATAATCTCAGGTTCCACTGGAGGCCAACAGCTGGTTCAGCAACACCCATGACCTAAATATGATGTAATTTATTCAGTGTTAATATACTGGAATAGTGTAGTCACATAGGCCTACGAATTACTGTACATTGGTCGCTAAGATCTTGCTCATGCAAAGTGTGAGGACTTCTTCAAAACAACCTCTTTTGGGAAGTTGCACTAAGTAGATCAAATGGAGTTGAATCAAATGATTAAATGTGCTCTCCTGGCACTGTTGCATAATCTGTTCGTACATACACAAACGTAACATGCTCATTTCTGTCCTGTGAGATTCGATGAATGAATCCTAAAATGATCATAAAATAACAAATGTGAACATAATAATGAAAATAGACAGTGTTATTTATGTTACTGTGTGCTATACTGTATACATTATTGATGCAGTAAATTAAAATCATCACTTATGCTTATAAATATTTGAACGCATTGCCTCTGTTGTGCTTTCTTAGGCTTTGTCACTATTCCAACGATGACCGCAGGCCAAAACATGCTATTTTTAGAACTGGAATTATTGCTTCCATTTATTTTATTGCTGCCACAGTTGTTTCCAGTTGTGAGTTAGAGGATGAAATCCCTAAGGCTCTCCACTAAGCATGAAAAGAAGATGAGCTAAATGAATCTACACATTTTCTTTTCCAGCATCCAGCACCCTCCCATTACGATTTGTAGGTCACTGTGGATACTCCAAGATGTCGGCAAAAGAAAGAAAAAGCTCCTTAACTCACCTGGAATGGACCCTTTGTCACCAATAACAGCTACTACTGATGGAAAGCTTGAATATGCAAATTTGTAAATCCTACAACACAATCTGACAGCTTTGAAATGATAGTAAAATTCATTTATTTATTACAAAATACAGTATTTTCAACACGTCATTGTGGAATATGTTGCAGTCAGATTTGCTACTTATGTTTAGGGTATTTCTGGAAAATAGTCTAGTACAAATATGATTACGTTTTTTTTTACAAAGGTACTGAAGCTGTTTTAGTTGTGCTTCGAGAGACTTTTTATGTTTGTGTTTATAGCCCCACTACAATGGAAAAACTACAAAAATGCTGGTGTGAAAAAAAAGTAACAAAATACAGGCTTGGCCATTAGGGCTGTTTTTAAAAGCAATAAATATGAAAAATAAGTTAAAGCTCAAAGCACTTTCAAGTATATCTATCCCCTGGGTGATCCTTATGTGACATCATTGCAAATAACATGAGCGCCTCTAAAACTGGCAGCAATCGTATATTCCTCTTTTAAAGTTCATTTCATGATACAAATCAAATCATTGTCGTGTTAATGGAATACTGCTGGTAAGTCAAGTCACCCTGAGTCAAATAACGTCCAAGCCATTATCCGTTTTTGGTTTAGAGTGCATCAAAAAAAAAAAAAAAGAAACTACTTCCTCACCCCAACAGTGAGTTGTCTTTTGTTTAATGCCTCCAGCCTCCTTCTCTCAGCCTCCTCGGCTTTCCTCCTCTCCTCCTTGAGCTCCTTATATCGCCACTTGGGGATCTGCAGCAGGTGTCTTCCTTCTTTGGTGCTGCTCTTCCTGCCAATCTTTTCAGGTTCATAAGTGGGTGCGGGGGCCTTGGACACTCTCACTTTGGGTATGGTGAATCCTGGCCTAACGCTGCTCCTCCTAAGCAACACGTGCAGAGGAAGCAGGCTGGTCCTTCGTAGCTCCGTTCCGTTATACGGCAACATTCCCAGGCTGGAGCTCCTTGCTCGTGGCGCCGTGTTCTGCGTCTGAAGGCTGGCCCGACGGTCCCATAACGGCTTGGGTACCACTGTGACCCGTGAGTTCTGGAACAGTTTGAGGTGGCTGTCCACCCTGTGAGGATTGATGGAACTGAGCTCTTTGGCTCGCTGATGGCGGAGGATCTCGGGAACTGCGTAGCGCCGTTTGCCTACACTTGGGGGACTGTCGGGACACACCTAAAATACAAGTGGGCACGAGAAGGCACAAAATTAGATGAAAATTTCCTAAAAGAGGGAGTGAGTGATTTTCCAGCGTCTCACCGTATGACAAGTCACGGCGATAAATGGACTCCTGATGCCCGTGGTCACAGACACCAGGTGGTCGATGACACCGGCGTCCTCAGGATTGGTGACGTTAGCAATGTTGAAGATGTCACGCACCGTGTCGGTCAAGCGCTTTATACAGCCTCGGGGCTCCCGGGCTTTGGCCACCATTGATGCCAAGGGTGGCCATTCTAGACTGAGAAAGTTACCTGGCTATAATGTTGTAGTTGCCTTCCAACATCATGAGGGGGAACTTGGATTCTTACCTGTATGCATCACAGATTTGACCCGGAGTGGATCGTTCCATCAGTCGGCCCATCACCCAGGCGGTTTCGTAGCGGCCAGTGAACACGGCCCACTCCCTGGCGGTCATTTGGCGGCCGCAGTCTCGTGCATTTAGGGTGGCCCCTGACAGGAACAAGGCAAGGAGCATTGCGCTTTCAGGAAATGAGTCACATACTATACTACCAACTTCCTCATTGACAAGAATTTTTGGAGTTCTTGGGCTCTCCAAAGAAAATTCCGTGCTATTCCAAACAAATCCGACCCACCTGCCATCATGAGCGAGCGCACGCATTCAACGCGGCCCTGCATGGCAGCTTTCATGAGAGCGGTAAAGCCGTGACAGTTCCTCCTCTCGATGTCCAAGTCTGAGTAGTAGTTGAGTAGGTAGTTGGTGATTGTAATGTGACCTAAAGACAGACACAGGGAACAATAGCCCATCATGATATTTTTAGAAATGGTTTTGTGTTTGTGTGACTTACCTGCCTGTGCTGCAGTGATGAGGGCCGTGTTCCCCTCGCTGTCTTGCCAGTTAGCGTCCAAATACGGGCACTGAGACAGCGCTATGACAACGTCAACATAACCTTGGTAACAAGCAACCAGCAGCCCTGTCTGAGAAGACAAACAGTGAATTGTGTTGTCGTTGTTTTTTTTTTTCTGGGAGAGAAACACACCAAACTTCGCCCAGCCATATTGGGCGCTGAAAGATGCAAAAGTCAAGCATAGCAGCGCGAGTAGGCACGGACCTTTATGACATGTTTTTAGTGCAAACCGAGACATGTTGAACTCAGCGGAAAAAGAAGTCGCCCGTCTGATGTTGTGTGCCAGAGAAGGAGTTTGTGTGCCTATGTGTGAATGTCGCTCTGTGTGGGAGTGGGAGCTCATGTTTACCACGCTGATGACCCTGGAAAATTCAACTGAAAGTAAAAGTAAACGTTTTCCTGGCTTTCATAAGCCAATACAAACAAGGTCGATGATAAGTACGTAAGTAGAAAGTCATTTAAGGTCACACTATTAGCTGTTTTGAAGTGTTTGAATTTAACCACAATACAATGACTATAATTCATCCATTTTATTTACAATGTTTAATTATATTTTCTCTCTCTCGTTTTCTTTCTCTCGCAAAAACACATACTGAGCGACTGTGAGGCAAAATCATTCCTCTGACTGGTACTCATTTAAATAGAAGCACTATATTTACACTTCAATTCTAGTTTAGCCGCATGTTTACTCATTTGCATCGAGCCAAGCAAGACGCGCATTGATGTAAACAGCTCCAGTGAAAGCATTAAAAGCAACTAACCTTGTCTTAGAGCAAAAACCTAAATGATCTCCCAATAAATAAATACATTTAAATATATTTGCAGTTGCTTGAAATAAAATCACCACAGAGTTTTCGGTATTTCCCTTAGTGCAGGCTACTTAATACAGAATTTATAGCCCATGCGTAATGGACATGATGTAAAATAAACACAACTACTAAAACAAGCCAGGCTGTCATTTGAGTGCATGTAATCGCATTAGCGTCGTCAGGCCCGGCCGGGAGCCTCAAGGAGACAAAGGGGGAATGTTTGTTGGGAATAATTGGTGGATTGTCTGGAAAAAGTTCACTTTAACTGCATGGCTCTGGTCCACGCACAATTGTTTGCATGTAGAAACCTGTCTCATAAATGCGCATGTGTTATTTACTCGGCAAACTAGTGTCTTACTCAAACACAGCATTGTTTTATATGATTTATAGACCTCCTGTCCACATCGACAGTACTGGCTGGATTCTAAAGCAGAAATATCATCCCCTCCACACACCCAAAGTCATTTTAAAAGCAGTCCAAACGAGACAGAACAGAAACAGTGAAGATGATTGTATGTGTTTTTTTTTTTTCCACGTAGGCCAAATAAGAAGGAAAGCAGGCTAAAGCAGTTTGGAGACTTTCATTATTTTATGCACGTTGTGTTCAATTTATGATATTTTGCAAGAAAGTGATTGATAGTTTTATGGCTGCAATAAAACCTGAGGGTTTTATATGGCAGTGATCACTACTTGATTTGACGGAAATTGTGGTTTTCCTCGGATTTTACTTTATTATGAACATCCGTCAAATCTATCAATATTTCATTACAGATGATAAATAGCTTACACTCGTATTAATATGCAGATGCACCTAAAGTAAAGCTCTATTTTCTTTCTTCTCACTTTCTGTCATGTTTTTACAGGAGGTTTGTTCCCGTTTCATGGGCGTGGCCGTCTTGGAAATGACAGCTGGACTACTTGTTACACTGATGGATCTGGAAAAGTGCTGAGTGCAGTCATCGACTTCCCCTTTGCATTAGAATTGGAACCAACATGCACATTGTATTTCAAATTTTAAAAACTGGGAAAAAATGTTTATTGTTATTTTATTTATTTTTTAAACAAAACCCTTAAATAGATTCATTTTGTCGCTGGGTATATGAATAATGTAACAGTACAGCGACCAGACCAGAGGCCAGTGTCAGTCAATAATGAACGCGTTAACACTCCTGTCTGGTGCTATATTAAATCACATGTGCATGACTTTGATTTTTCCAATCAGTTACATTAGCTGGGCTACTTGCAATCATACTGCTTGTACTGTTGTCCTGCAAATAAGATTCAACACATACAATCTAACAACATTCTGTATTAATTCTTCCTTGCTGCATCTCCTGTGCTCCCCCCTGTTTGGAAAATGCGGTCGACAGGAGGCGAGCAGGGGGCTAACGAGAACAGTGGCCTCATTTAAACTTAATGGATTCTCTGTGTGTGAGTATGTGCGTGTGTGTATGTTGAATCAGCGACACAGTCTTTCCCAGAAGGGGTTAAAAGGACACTATGTCCCCATATACGCGAGTAAAATATGATGTAAAACAGTGGAGGCTAATGGAGTTTTTGCCAAAAGGGACACTATAATTAAAAAAAATAAAATGGGGAAAAAAGTGATAGAATAAATAACCAAATAACAAGTAACAGTCAAGGTAGAACGCTGGTCCTACCATATCAGTCTCACAGGCATTTTCAAAACACAACTACTGTAAGATGACTTAGTTTCACTTTTAGTTTCCCGTGAATTCATGATAGCGACCATTTGATAAAATGATTCACTTTACATTATTCATTTGGGGTTAAAATTAGAAGTGATTGTCTTTAACTTTGGCTTTTCCGCTGTCATTTTGATTAAGTTCAAGTACAGTAAAGTATGACATGGGGGTCAGTCTGTATCCTTCCAGCCAGGCCTTAAAATAGTTCGGTAAGCCTCTGTACAAAGCCTGGGCTTAATTATTTCTCTCCAGAATCTGATGCACCCTAGTGAACTCATCTGAGTGTGTCAGCAAGATACAGCATGCAAATAAAAGTAAAAAATGGCAGTAGTTCTATATCCATCTGTCATCTATTTGTTAGGTCATGTCAGTTGTTATTGTCCCTGTAATTGTGTACATGTTTATATGTAAAGACAGATGGACCAGAATATATATATATATATATATATATATATGATGTTTTTTATAGATTTCTTTTAATAAAAATGAGAAATAATTCTAATTATGGTAGTTAAAAAATACTTTACATTTTACATTCACAATTTATTACATTATTAGTGTGATTGTTGCATTAATCATCATCATCACTTGTGATCATTTTATTATTTGTTTGTGTTTGTCCAATTTTCCAATTCAAACATGGCCCCATTATTGGTCTATAAAAGCCCTGGCTATGCATTTACTTTTGCTCAAGTCAACTGTAAATACTTCATGATGTTTGTATGAGTGACATGCATACCCTATTGTTCCGGTCTGTCTGCTTGATCTCGTCCTCCGCAAGCCCATGTCGTATCATGATCCGGAGCATAGCCGGGTTGTTGGTGCAGCACGCCCGGAAGAACGACACGGGTTCAGGACTCGGCGGGGACAGCGAACGATCAGAGTGCACGAACGCATCATCGGGAGGGTAGAAGGAGTCGTCGGACGTGATGCTCCTGGTGTCGCACAAGTCCTCAAAGTCAATTTCTTCGAACTCGTCCTCCTCCTCCTCCTCGCTCTCTTCGTCATCCTCACAGGAGCCAAGCTGGTCTTCCTCCTCACCTATGGTCGGGTGGACTTGAACGGTGCTTTTCAGCTGCTGGAGCTGCTTGACCCGGAGCGACGGTGCGACTCCTCCATCCCTGTCGTCCGTGATCAGCACCATCTGACCCGGAGCGACCGCTGCCAGACGAGCCGGGCGCGGGCATAGACTGGCCGTCTCCTCCGGGTTGGACTCCAATCAAACGTCCGCGCTCCAAAAGATTCTTCATGCACTCATTCGGTGGCGCGCTGTCGCTCGTGGTTCGGATGAGTTTGTCGCGTGCCCATCGTCAGTCTTCGGAGTTCCGTGCACGCAACATCAATTTGGGATCGGCGTGTGAGAAGGTGGAGAACATCATTGAAAAAACGTGCACCCAAACATGACATGTAGGGCGGGGAGAGAGAGAGAGAGACACAAACCGAGCATGCAGTTTTCTAATCCGATTAGTTGGCCCCGGGACAGCCCCCTCTCCCTCGCACAGCACCGCCCCTCCCTCACTTTATCTCTTTCGCTCCCTCCTATTAAAATCCATGCACGACGGTTATCCTTAGTGTACGACTGTTAAACGACCAAAAAATAATAATAGATTTGCAGTGCTGCGTTTTTAGTTGATCAGGTGCAGCCAGGTCGGTATTTCATTCTTCTCCTAAAAACATCAATATGACAATGTTTGCTTCTTATAATTAAGCATTTCCTTCCAATGTGATTTTGCCAGGTTCCTGAATGTCAGTTGCTTGTGAGCGTCGCCTGTATTGGAAAAAAAAAAAAAAAAAAGCAAATGCATAACAGTCCCAGTGTGAGCCTATTAATATTCTACCTTGTTCTATGCCCCCCCGTTGAGAGCTGGGATTGATCTCATGTGGCTGGCCCATCATCGCTATGGTACCATCAGGCAGTGTTGTGTGGGTGACAGTCACCATGCTCATATTTACATGCAGGATTTCTTTTAAAAGCAAAAGCCCACAAACAACATAAAAATATTGCCACTTTACGTGAATGTGACGTAAAACATTGCCTGGTTCATTGAAAGCCAAAAGAAGTAAAACATGTTTTTATACACACACTGCAATGTAGGAGCTAGAGAAGTAGTGATTAACACAACTTTCGCCACACCATCAATTTCACATTCAACTTTTTTTTTCTCATGTCGAATCAAAGCAAACCAAAGTCATTTGGTAGATGATTCAGACGGCCACAGAGGGCTGTAAAATTCAACGGCTGTCTAGCGTGGCTCTTTTTTGTGGACAAACACAACTGTACTTTCCGAACCATTTACGAACAAACCATAAATGGGAAGTTGTAGTTTAATTATGGGGGCTAACAACAAACTCTTTTGGGACAAGAATCTCAGTCATGTGCTTTTGAGATTTAGGAGCGCAGGTCATATGTTGACAATTTGTATGTTTAAAACAGGGATGTCAGCGATCGGTATCGGTGAAAGAATAATAAACAAGTCTTACTTTACTCTTCTACGATGGTGAAAAGTGATAAAACTCTGTTTACAATGTAATCACTTGAACTTAAAATAGAGAATGACAGTTTAAGTGTGGAACCAATTAAACCCCTACATTATTTTTTATGGGAAATTATGTTTGAAAATTGAAACAGCCGGAATGGATTTTGGGCATCTACAACAGTGCGTAGCTTACCTGAATGGTTCTAGGATTTACTGAAATTCTCAAATGACCTTCTCCCAGTGGAACACTAATTAATAAAATGTCAACTGTTTTTTTAATCAGCTCGCAATGACCCTCAATTATTTTTTTTTATAGTGATGTTTGGTCATGTGTGACAAAGCAATTCTCAAACAGTCAATACAAATAGCTTCTTTTATTCTTAGCATCTTCCTAAAGATGGAAGAATAATAGAGACATTATTGCATTTGTGCAAACACACAAATCTCTGTGTCGACACGAGCAAACGATAACAGCCATGTCAACAACTCAATAGAGAGTTATTTGAATTGTTGGAAATTAGTGATTAACTATTGAACAAAATGCATGGTTAGTGTTGTCTCAGTAATGAATTAAGCATCTTCCAAATATGCCTGGATGATGACATCATCAGTACTTCAATAAGATTAGAGGGTTACAATTGGGTGGGAGGGGAGGGGTTGTGCTTGACTGATTACTAATCACAGTAGTGGTTCCCTCTCCAGAAGATTGCAGATACTCCATACAGTTCCACAATGACTTTTTTTAAAACAATAAATATTGAGCATATACTGGCAGGCATTTCAAGATTACACACTCAGAAGTCATGACACTGTTTTGTCCGATGAGTCACTGGGCGGCTGCATATCCTCCCGATGGATGAAGTCAAGAGGTTTGATCATGCCGTGCTGCGCTTTTCTGCAACATTGCCGTGTCACAATGAGTAAATGTCCAACAACGCTGTTGTAGCCAATAAAGCGACTGCTAAAACTTCTCTTCAGTACAAAAAGCCTCGATCATGCTGTTCTGTAACATATTGCGCAACAGCCAGGGCTTCATAAGGAGGCCTTTTGTGTCCGCTCGCTCGTATTCTATTTTGCACTACATTGCCACATTTGCCATGTTGCTGGAGATGTGCAGTTTTTTTGAATGGTCAAGAAGAGCTTGCTAAGGTGTTGATATCTTTGCCATGATATCATGTTTCAAGGGTTATGAAACACGACATCACACGCAAACACTATAAGCTGTATTAGCTGTGCAGTATTCGCTGCAAGGTCATCTGTACGTATAACGATGAACTCTGGATAACCCATTTGACACTGATCCCCTCTGTATGTCTCTTGCTACTCATTCAAAAAACTCAAACCTGACTTAAAGCCAAATAATGGCGAAGGAAGCCCTGCAAGGATATCGACCCGTAATAGGGAGCAATGTGCTCAAAGGAGCTCTGCCAGGCCAATTCATTAACAGTGTCATTTTGTTGAGTCTTTCTTTCCTGCTGACGTAGAAACTCCCAAAACAATTCCGTTCTGCTTCTTGCTCTCAGGAAAGAAAAAGCGACGCGTCAGAACACTATCTCATGAGGTCGTCTGAGGCCGCAGGACCTGGCTCAACTCCCAAAGTGTCTTTTGCAGAGGTCAGAATGTTCTCACTTGTCACAAATCTTACAAAAAAAGGAAAAGAAGGTATACATCAGAATGAACTTACGCTTGTGGCTCCAGACTAGCGAGGAAGCCATCGATGTGGCTACGCGGCATATCTGGGTCCAGGTTAGCTAGGTAGGTGCATAGCAATGAAAATATCTCAAAGGGGATCCTTGCAGCTCCCCCCTCCTCATCCTCAGTCAGGATCTCACAGGCGACCTTGAGGGAGGTCTTGAGAGACTTGGAAAAGACACAAACACAGCATGTTGGAATACGCACTAAAGCACCGGTAATACAGAGCTTGACTGCCCTCGTGTGGTCAAAGTGTTGAACAGCATTGACTTCATTATTTTTTCCAGCTCAACGAGCATTGTGCACATCATCCGCAAGAGTTTGCCATGCTTGAAATTTACTGTCACTCAGTGTGGATGTCATTGGAGGTCATTGCCCGTGAATGCCTTCCATGACTTTAAATGATGCTCCCTCCGTCTGCCCCCTTGCAGTAGTAGTAATAAATTCATTTAAATCACTCACGGCCTAGCTAAATATCCGTTTTACATCTCAAACAAAGTCATCATGCAAAAATCTTACATCTCCCAGAGCAGTGCAGCCCAGCGCAAAAAACTCCATGCAGCTGACGTCCATGCCAAAGTTGCCCAGGATCAACATGTTCTCCAGCTGCTCCATGGGCAGACATAAAGCTTGCCATTTGTCCTGCAACGTCGCTCTGTCGCATGTTTCTGCAGTGGACAGCTATACAGTGGATCAGAAACATTAAAAACAAAAAAAGAAATGCTGATATAATAACGACACCCTAAGAAAATGGGATGTTTTTTGCCGTCTTAAAAATGTGAAGACCAACACCTTTATCAGTGAAAATACCTGCTTGTGAAGCGTCTTTAGCAGACCTGGAGTCAGCATACCATCTTTGGCTTGGCTGTCAAAATTAAGCTCCAGCCTCTCCTTGACTGGCAGCGTCTCTCCTTTAGCCAATGCTTCAAAGTAGCTATAAAAAATGAGCATGTGATTAGTACAAGTATTACAATTTTGAGTCTCACATGAGCTCATATACATTTCAAATATTGTACCCATGGTTGCTTGTTGAGCTAAGTGGGCCTGTGTTCCTGTCATTAAGAAGAAGGTATATCTACAATTGGCAGGGGAGTTCCAGAGAGTTGGAGCTTGGGCGGCAATAGGCTCTTTCCCACACAGTACGGTAGATGGTTACTAATTTATTTGCACATTTTGTAGCCCAGAACACATTACATTCACTATGTGACTCATTTTAATTTCTGTGAACACGGCTAAGCTTCACTGGCCAGTAATAGACCAGAGGGGGTACACATATTCATTCAATTATTCCTGGTAGGTCTTACATTTATGAAGGAGAAGCCAGACGTGCAGTGACAAATAAGCTCGTGGGATCCAATTAAAGCCAATCAATGCAAATAGAATAGACGCACAGGTCAAAGGGGGCACAGTGATGCTGCATACAGGCACACAGAGCATCTAAAAAATAAATAATAATAACTCACGCTGCAGACCACACAAGAAGGTCTTTGGGCTGAGTTCGGATGGCTGCTTTCGTGAAGTTCTTAAGGACTTCAGGCAATCCCGTCGGGATTTTGATTTGCTGGGAACAGAACATGGTCTCTGGAGGAGGCATGGCTGCAAACACAAACGGAGTCAAATGAGCGACGACCAATTATTTGATGATTGAAATTGGTAGCAGTGGCATCAGGTAAGTATACACGCAGGCAGGCAGGCATGCAGGTGAACATCTCGTTACGTAACGCAATACTTTGCATCAATATTACGAGCACCTTGATTAGCAATACTTCGTCGGTGATGTCATGTAAACGTCTACTTATTTGGATTAACCCTGATGATTGATAAGAAGCAGTCGGTTTAACAAAATTAAGCCGTCGACGACTTTTAAAAGGAATTCGTTGAGTGAAGTAAGATGCCTACAAGTAGCATTTTAAAGACCACGAGTTTGGCTCTGGAAATAAAAAGACGGAGCACTTTGAAGAATAAACTAGGTACTTCGGGATTAAGCACTCAGACAAGGATTTTTTTTCTTCTTCTAAATACAGGAGATGATATTACCTGGACTATTGATGAGCGGGAAATGTTGACAACAAAATGTTTGTAAATCCTTGAATCGTTGAACGCGTTTTGGCTAGCCAAGCCAAGTCTTCATTTGCAGCAGCATGGTTGCCAAGCGACGGGCCACGCCGTCCGCTTTCTCAAAGGAGACGCTGTTTGGCTTCCGTTCGACACAATGTCGCCCCCTGCCGGTATGGAGAGTACTACATCTTGCAAATACAAATCTCCCACTTAGTGTAAAATGCACTCATTTAAACAGTACAAGAGGGGGGGGAAAAAAAACATTTATATCAAAATAAAAAAAGGGGCTATTATATTGCAGTTAGTTTTTGTTTGTATAAATACGTTAAGCTTATTGCTGTATTTCTAAGTGAAGAAAGGTTAACCATGATAAACTTAATTCTGTTCTTGCAAACATTTGTTGAAGTATAATGCCACATCAGGCAAAACATCGTATACGAATGTTTATTATCAAATGACTTTTTGAAAATAGTCATACAGATTAGTGATTTAAAAATAAAACTACAACAACCAGTAATAATGGATTTTGACATTGACCTCCAAAAAAATCCTCAACAAAGAAATTCATTTTCACAGGACAAAAAGTATAAGACAAAAGTTTATCATAATTGCACAGTGCATCTCAAGATTTTAATTATTTTGGGATACACAGCACATCTTGCGTAACTGAAATCATTTGGTAATATAGTCAAATAAATTCCTTATCTTCATTTAAGTTTCATAGTTATTTTTTTTCTTTTAGTCAAATTAGGCTTTTTTTTTTTAATCCAGGTAAAAAAAAAAGCTTCATTTGTCTGACTAAGAAAGAAAATCAACTACTAAACAAATTGGTAAGCCTAAGGCAAAGGAAAGAAATGATCAAGATTCACTCACTATCGGGATACTTTGCATTTTTTATCTCTAGATATAAAAATAAAAGTATGCCTAGCTGGACTCTTAATTGCCCAACTATTAAACCTAGCTCAATTCTCTGGACGGAACTTTGGCCAAAGTCGAACCTTCCCAAAAGCGATGCGGCATGTTCATGTTTAACATTTCATTGTCGATTTCATGACTAAAATGATTTTGGTCCTAGGTCATAAATGACACTTTATAATGATGTGGTTATTGTTCTTAAATGGTGATTTCTAATGTGTGGCACATATGGTACCAAGCAGACCCACCCAACAGAAGACCATAGTTAAAATATAGAATGGAATGGAAGGGAAAGAGGCAGTGGAGAATAGAACAGGAAATCCAAGAGCAATTTCCAGTGCTAAAACATCCCTAAAGTTTGTCCAGTGCTTGTATGATTTTTGGGAAATAGTCTAAAAAAAAAAGCTACAAATCCAAATCACAAGCTTCTTTAAGTCTTCTATCTTTTGCCCCGTTTATTACCAGCGGGGGGCTTCTTGAGTTGTAGCAGAGGCGCCCCGGTACCGAAGCCGGCAGCAGGCGGGTTGGACACCCCAAAGGTCAGTCCAGCCGAGGGGTTGATGCCAGGGTTGCTGAAATTAAAGCCTGAGGTGTTGGTACCACCAAAACCTGGAAAAGGCAAACAGAAAATGGAAAGAATTAGGGGGAAGAAAAAAAAAAGTTTGTGATTTCACATTGTACCCTGCCTGCAGAGTCAAGACACCCGGTCGGTGCTGAATCCAGAAAAGCAGCCCGAGAGCATAAACAAGCTTCCTCCATTGTGGGGTAGGTTAACAACAACATAGGCTATGTGAGTAGATCAGGTATTCTAACAATCATTTTAGAAAGTCTATTAAGATCATTTACCAGTATCAAAAATGACATTCCTATAAATCAGTCTGAATAATTGCTGGATAGCAACCCAACTACATCCTCCTAAAAAATACTGACACACAGCATGTCTTCATCATGCCAACCAATCATGCATGGGGAGTTCCATTCCACATGTACCTGCACTCAGACTGCCTCCTGTGGGCTTAGTGGTGGTGGCGAAGGCAAAAGAAGAACCCCCTGTCCCCACCCCACCAAATCCTGGCCCTGCACCAAAACCTGTAGGAGAGTAAGACAATGGCAGTCAGTCAGACGCCCGAGCACAGCTTAGACTTGGTGAGCCTGCACAAGATAGCTAGAGAGCTAGCATGGTCTGTACTGGAAACGCATACAGCATGGCAAAGCAAAGAGAACCTATCTGGTGTGCGTTCAGACCACTTTGCATTTCAGGTCAAGTAGTTTTTTTTTTTTTTTGCATGAATCCAAAACTGCCATAACACAAGAGCAGCAGCTTACTGGTGGTTTGAACGCACATATGCCTTACACCAAGACGGAAGTGGCAAGCCAAGCTCAGATTCAACACTCACTGCTACCTCACACAGTCACTATCAAACTTGGAGGAGTAAAAATTAAAAGAAAAACTTAGGCAATACCTCCCAAAGTGGTCGAGCCCAAACTAGTGCCCACTGCTGTGGCAAAGGGGTTGCCAAACCCTCCTCCCAAAGGTGCCTGGTTCCCTGTGGCACACGAAGACATTCTTTACTCTTTTTAAAGCTTTCTTTGACAGAGCATCTTCCCCAACTTACAGACTGATAATACAAAAACTCAAATTTGCCACAAATCAACAATCCTCTTATTTTTCTCATTTTAAAAAAGTCGATTTTGAAGGTACACAGTTTTGCTAGTACACAGTGGAACCTCCAAAGTTGACTAACATCAGTTGAGAAAGTACCATCTTTTTTAGAATATGAGAAATTTAAAATCCTATATTTTTCAGAAAAATCTAATAATTGCTATAGAATAAAAATGACCTTTTGAAAATGTCCTGCATGCATGTAATAGACGGTAAATGAATGTGTTTAGCAAGGCTCTTAAGCTCCCAGCAAATTAATTTGAATGTAACTGAAACACAAGTGTACAGCTCATATACTAAGAAAGTGTTATCCTACTGTGATGGCATCATGTGGGAAAAAAAAAAAAGATTTTACACAACTCAAAATATGATTTCTGGAGCACACTAAACTATGGAAGTTCCACTGCAGTTAAAATATGTTTAAAAAATAAAATCAACAGTAAGGCTACTTTAGTTGACTGTGTGAAAACATGTGGCTAGTTCTTTCACTCCAAAACTTGTCTTTGTTTCTCTCATAAATTTGCTTCAGCTGAAAATAAACACGGACAACCATTTCTTTGTTTAAAAAAAAAATGTTTTATTGTCAATTAAATATGCAGGTCAATTTACAGAAACAAACAAGTTTAGAACAATCGGTAGTAGTAGGTTACTAACTGCTACTGCTACTAACTGCATTTGACAAGTTTCCAAAGAGTCAAGATTTCAGAGTGAATGAACCAGCTTCTGTTAAAAAAAAGCATCACACACTGTTATTGAATATAGTTTAAAAGGCACACCATATCATATATTAAATATACTATTTCAACAGGCATTGGTTATATAGGTTTAAATACAAGTCAAAGCATTGAAGCGCGAGATAAGACACAAGGATTTGGCATTTCAGGGCTGCCAGTCACTGTAAACTTCTAAAAAAACATGAGTCAGTGATAAGTTAGAGTGGAAGTCGTTGTAGGTTTTCAAACCAGCAATACTTGAAACCGCTCTCCATCAGTGTTGCTTATCTCGCGAGTAATTCATGCACATTCGTTTGTCTTCAGATGTGTCAAGAACTCAACAGTCCTTGTCAATTAACTCAAACCTCTAAGAAGCCATATTGAGAAGAAAGGTAGTTTATAAAAAGAATAAAATCATAGAATAGGAACAGTCTGAAAGCCAAAGAGACAGATGTACTGTACTCGAATTAGCGCTGACTGACTTCAAGTACCAAACAGTGTTAACACTAATGCAACCAGTGTAGATGTCAAGCTAAGTACGGCGGTGGAAGACATGTTAAAAAGATTCCAATGTATGATTTAAAAAAAAAAAAAAAAAAAAGTGTGGTCAGGACACAGCTTAAACAATTTTGTGCCCGAACGCCTCCAAATGCCAACTATCTGTACTTAGTCATAATAACATTAATTACAAGCTTCAAAAAATGGTTTGTGATGACTGCCTAATGATCCTGCAATCAAGTATTTCTATTTAAAATGAATTCAAATATGACTCAAAATGAAATTTCAGCAGTTCACAACCACGACTTCTCTTGATTTCTAAGTCACCGTTGAACACAATTTCGCTTGTAGTCCTGAGTCATTTGGCACATTTGACTTTGACGCATAATAGCACAAATGTAAAGATCGCTTTGAGCCAGCACCATGTAGCATCACAGTTTCAACAATTGTTTTGTCCATGACGCCATCTCTCATCATGTAAACAGAAGTCAATAAATACTGAAAGAAAGTCTATTAAATGATGACAACTCACGTTGCATTCCAGAAAATATTGCTTTTAGTTCGTACTGGCAAATGTATGGATTACCACTTCAGAGATGAAAAATACCTGACATCACAACAATGATGTCACATCACACACCGAACGAGTCAGTTCATCAAAGCGAGAGCAGGCCTGGCACTTCTTCAGGACCCAAAAAAAGGTGGGTGAAACACTCAAATCTATCAATATTGGTACGTCGACACAATTCTCAATCTTTTTCAGCTCTATACACCACAATCATGTCCCAATATTATATGACTACAACTCAACTTCCACACAAACACTAGATGTGTATCAGTGTCAGTACAACCCAAAAATAGGTAAAAATATCAGCTCATTGCCATTATAAATATATTTTTTTTATCCACGTAAATACCAGCTCATTGCTATTGTCGACCAGGTCGGCTGCCAACATTTGACTGCCTTTTTAGGTTGGTAGAGTGTTCGACTCCCAACTTGAAGGTTGTGGATACAATCCTCACCCCTGGTAACCATGTCGAATGTCCTTGAGCAAGACACTGAACTCTAATTTGTGGCGCCTGGCAGTGCCTTGCATGGCAGCAGCCTCCCACTGGTGGAATATCTTAATTTTGTTGAATAAAGGCATTCTTCTTCAAGTGTGAAATGTTCTATTCCCGCAAAATAAAATAAATACATAAAGCTCGTGCAATGAAATTGTGACTGGATGAGCCCTATTCCCGGAAAGGGCCCACCTACTGAGTCGGACATTCATGGCGTACAAGCAGGGACCATGAATTATTGAAATAGCGAAATACTGAAAGACATTTTATTTAGTCGTGCCTATCCCTTTTACAGAATGCAGCATGGCGGTAATACCCAAGCTCCAATATTTCACATGAGCAATGCGGAGCTTTACAGTTTGGTTGTGGTTCGACCAGAATAATTTCCACTGGAATATGGAAGCTTTGGCTACAAAGATGTGAAAACTACAACCAGGTTTCTTCAAGTGTCGGACCGATGGGGGAAAAAAATAAAATACTGCCACTGCCTCCACAGTGCAATATTGCTCTCGAATCTGCACCTTGATTACTGATTCTTCACAAGAAAGACAAACAAATGTCCACTAGTGTGCCCTGATGTCACAGTAAACAAGCTAAAAGTCACTTATGAAGTTGTGCTATGAAGTGCTCAGCTGGTGGAACAATGATATCATAAATACTGTATGAGATTAGTATTGGATTATTTCTGTGCAGATTTCACCAAATATTTGACAAAATACTGGTATGTACAACCAGTAAAACGTGTATGCTAGCCAGTTTGACTGGTTTGAATATATCACGAACCATGATATTGTTTTAGGTACTTAGTGGAAAATGGAATGACTGCTGTGTGATGCTAACAGACCTTGTGTATTTTATACCACGTAATAATAGATAAGTGTTTTTTTGTTGTTTGTTTTTTTAAGAGATGCCTATTACTGGCCGGACCCTGTACAACACAAGAGGCATGCTTCAGAACCACCGTATTTTTTTACGGCATTATTTAGAAAATAGATCCTACGTTTTCCTACTAGAAACAACCGAGAACTTTATTAAAATCAGTCTTGTGGTGGTCATTAACAGACTAAAAGGGAAAATGAAACTAAAACAGCTGCCACGCTGAAGTTTGCATCCTTCGTCACTCACCGTTAGTCCAAAAGTCAAACTAGTCATGGAAAATAAAAATACTGATTGGGTGGGCTCAATTAAAGCATAGAATAAAGTGGAGCAATACAATTCTTGGCCATGAGTGTGACATTCCAATTATTTTGGCTCAGTCGGGGTAACGAAGGTTTCCACTTAAACTGGTCTTGTACCGTAAGGCGAGTTAGATAAATCAATCCAGCCCATAAAGTGAGGCATCAGAGATGTGACGGTAAGGCATAAAACTATTTGCAATTAAGGAGAGACATTTTTCCCTTTTCTCTACGGATTTCCTTCAAGAATACAAGCAAGAACTTTCCCCTCCTTTTTACACCAATAAAACTTGATACTCATGAAAACTGGTGTCGTTTCAAACTCGACGAGAACATTCTAAAACTTGTAGGCAGTCAGACCTGTAGTTGGCTGCTGTTGCTGGGTCAGTGTGGCTGCCATGGCCACCGCTGCAGCATTTGGCACACTTGAGAATGGGGGCGGACCGGTGGTAACGCGTGGCGTGCTCTGCCACTTCCTGTTGGACGCCCGCTTGGACTCAAAGACGTCAGTTGAGTCCTCTAAAAAGGCCCGGCGGTAGGTGAGGTACTGGTGCTTTAAGATCTAAAACATAGGACCAAAGAAAAACAGCCATATGATATGATGCACAACAATAAAATACAGCTCTCTCTAGTGGTATGCGGGGAAAATAAAATCGTTTTATGAATTTTACGGTCAAACGGCATGTTAGCAGTGGCTTAAGTACAGTTCAGATGTATTTACTTGGGTGTTTCTCAAATATATTAGGTTACCCCCTGCTTGCCGCAGGAAAAATGTGAGCTGCATGAAAGACTTAAGGGTCAAACAGTCATTCCATAGAGTTTGTGCTGACCTTTACGTTCTCATGTACAGACTGAAGCTGGGCGGCCTGGGCAACAAACGTCTGATACAACTTCTGCAGGGCCATGGTCAGGTCTGGGAAGAGGATTTTTCAAAGAAAAGTGTTCAGCGAATATAATAATGACAGCCGATAGACAGTGTTAACAGCTCTGACCCTGAGGGGTGATGTGAAAACCACTACTCTGTGTGGTCAGGTGATTTTCCAGCTCTTCGATCTGCTGTCTGTATTGCTGCAGTTGCACCTCAAACTGCTCCACCAGACAACGGAAATAACTAAACAAAAAGTTTTATTTTCTCCATGAATGACTTGATGAAATGAACTCAGGAAGTTGTGAAAAGCCACTTACTCTGAAGGAGCTGTGTTTTCATGCTGAAGTCCAGGAGGCGTCTTTTGTGTATGAAGTGCAATGTCCGCATTCTTCAGCTCCTTAATTGAGTGAATAGAAGATTTTAAATCATTCGAGGTGGAGGATTGTCATTTGAAATACATTTACAGAAAGATCATTTTAGGGTTGTATTGGTTTATAAGGACGAGGTGTAAAGGTTGCGTCTGTAGCTACCGTACCTGTGCAGTCTCCAGCTTTAGCTTGTCAATTGCAAGAGCCTGGCGCTGCAGCCCACTGGCACTGACAGAGAGAAGTTGCCTGAGGGTCTTGATGTCATCCTGGACTTTGGCTATTGCCTTAGACGACATCCTGCTGATGTCCTCCTGGACCTGTTTCTGTTCTTTGACAAACTTTCTGGGGGAAAAATAAGGAAACACAGATTTAGACTGAATGAAGGCAACAATTGTCACAAAATAATGTAAAAAAAATAAGGATTTAAAAAGGCACTTTTAATTCATACTTACTGGAAATTCTCAACATCTTGACAAATGACCGGATGCAGGTTCTCATCCTTTAAAGCTTTACTGTCCCTTAGAGGAGGAGAAAGATCATTGAGTATTTGCGGCGTACGGTATGTACACGGATGTGCATGACTTACTGGGCATTGGCTCCAGATGAGGCGTCACTCTTCTCAGAGGAGGCACTGAAGTCAACCCCGCCCAAGCCAATACTGGGAGCAGGGGCTGCCGTGGCTGCTGTTGAAGTGCCTAATAAAGAACCTAATGTTAAGCCCCCTCCTCCAAGAGCGGTCTGACCCAAACCTGCAATATACAGAGAACAGACGGGCTGATGGATCATTCTGAATCATATAATGTTTTGTTTGCTAACCTGTAGCCAGGGTGCTGGCAAAGAGACTGGCACCCAGTGAAGGAACTGTTGCGACAGCTGCCGCGCTTGTCGTGCTGCCGAGGCCGAGCCCGAAGCCCGTCACCCCGGGCTGCTGTGGTGCCGTTGATGTCAAGACAGAGCCAAATGATAAACCCGTGGCAGTGGGGACAGACGTGGCGCTTGTGGTAGCAGCAGTGAGGGAGAACGGCGCAGCTGAGCCAGTGGGTTTGTTGAAGGCTAGGCTGAAGCCACTTGAGGCTGTTGTAGGAGCTGCAGCCCCTGGACACAGGCAAGAATTATAACTTATAATATCCTGTCTTAACTCGCAGTGTTTTAACGTGTGGATACAAGACTTGAACTGCTGCCTGCACAAGTGAAACAGCTTATATTCTAATTCTATCATCCTTGACCATTTTGCTAACAAACCAGACACCTGGAGACTGTTTTAAATTATACATAAGACATCTGCTTTAAAACACATGCTCACCTAATGTTAGTCCAGCAGTGGGAGCAGCACCTGAAATAAAATATAAATAAATCGGGTAACATTTTAATTGAAGAAATTACAGAGGTGCAAATGGATGGAGATCAATAAGTAAGTAACCCACACAACTAAGAAAGAAGGTTGCAGTGGTGTAACTTACCTGCAGCAGGCGTGTTAAATGAAAACCCTCCAGAAGGTTTCTGACCAAAGAGACTTCCTCCTAGACCAAGTGATGGGGTGCCGGTGGTGGTAGTGGCTTGGGTGGCACCCAATGCATTACCAAACGAGAAGCCACCAGTACTAGCCGGAGGTGCACTGAGAAAAATGGGAGTGAGACAAGTTCTTCAGTTGTATCTGACGAATCATCACAGGTTTGACTGACAGAGGTTTACGTTACCAGGACAGACTCTAATATTAGTTGAAATTTAAGTCAGACGACAATGACGCCCAATGACGACCCACTCGTAAAAATATTTTGTGAAATGGCCCATTGATATTTCATGTTAAGGTAGCTCAAACTAGTGCGGGCGAATGTTGCCTACTTACGCTAGCTTGTTAGCATGCGTTTCAATTACCTGGTTGCTGCTCCGAATGAAAACCCCCCTCCAGTGTTGGTGGAACCGAGCGTTCCCGTCCCGAAGTTAAATCCAGACATCGTGGTATGAGCATTAAAGACCTTCAAGGGCAACTCTGTACTTTAACCACATTAGCAGAGCAGCAGCAGCAGCAGGCAACGCAGCATCGCCGATAGCCTGCAAGTTAGCTTCGCAGAAATCCCCGCGTGTGGGCCACAGCAGTTCTATTTTAGCGTAGAATTGTTTTCTTTTAAAGACACCATCGTTTTTAAACAGCTTCAAATTAGTCCGGTTGATTTTCACTGTGTGTCTCAGCCAAGAGTATCCCGTTTAACGATAAAAAATGACAAAGACCTCAGGATAAACCCACGCATGGCGTGGAATTTCCTATTCCCCGCCTGCTACCAACAAAATGTCATTGCATTTTGGGTAAAAATGTAGTCGACTACATTACCCAGCATGACGTTCTTCTACTCACGTGACGTGTGGTCCAGGCTTGCCATACAGCTGTCGGAAGCGTAAGAGTCAAATTTCACAATAAAGTTAAACCACATATGTAGTGACAAAGTACAAATCACATTCCTGTCATATTTGACCTATAGTGTAATATAGAATTATTACCGTAATATTTAATTTGATTAAGTTGTTTATTTTATTTTAAACTTGGTTGACAGTTAGATTTAGCTCTTCTTTTGAAAAGCCATACACCTTTGGCATAGGCGTGACTACCGATCGCTTTACGCGGATGCCAGAGTCAAGTAATTGACAATAAACATACTGAATGCACCCGACATCGTACTCTTTGATTGTGTGACACAATTTAAATACGATTTGATCAATGATAGAATCATATGTGGAAGGCGTTGCGTGAACTCTGAAGTCGCTGACAGCTGTTACGACCCGGAGACATGGAGCACATCCGAACCCCGAAGGTAGCTAACATTTTCTAGCTAAATGCAGTAAGACAGTGGCTCGGCCTCACATCGAGGGTGATCGTTGAAAACAAGATTTGTTCTGTTTCATTTCATATACTGCACCCGCAATGCGTGTGATATGATCGTGTATCCATGCAAGTGTCGCTAGCTTGCTCGGGACGTGACCAGCATCTGTTTTGTTTCACCTTGCACCACTTCATTTGTACTCTTTAAACTGTCACACCCTCACGATATTGATCCACTTAAAAAAAAAAAAAGAAAGCTGTCAATGCAAACCGAATTCGTAATTGCATTGCATGAGAAAGCAATGTTCCTGCATCCCTTATATGAATCTTCGTGTGTTCTCTGAGTGTAATAAGTGTGAGGAATAATATTGCTCTTTTTGTGACATTAGAAAGACACCACCCTCTAAAAAAGCACTGGCACAAAATTGGATTGTCAAAGTCAGTCACCACAGGCTAAATCGCTTAAAGAAGATCAGGCTGAATGCTACAGATTGTAAAGAGACCATTAAGCGTCTTTGGGTTTTTGAAAAGCGCTCTCCAAATTTAATGAATTATTATTATTATGAAGGGGCGCTGTTCATGGTTTTAAAACATGCATGATTGCAAAAGATGTGAAAAGACCTGCTAGCTATAATTATTTCTAATTACAACCCCTATATTCAAGTATGTCACTTGCATCAGTTAAACAATTAGCATAATTGTTTCAAGGAAAATAATTGACACCATTACCGCCCAAAACTTACATGCGTAGCTACTGACTTCCTGTATTGAGCATAGTTGCTCTCATCACTGTTGAGACAAGGACAGGAAAAAGGAAACGGAGGAAGAATGTCTGAGTCACTAAGAATTGCTGCAATGATAAATCATCAATTTCGACTGTTTGCAGCAATGGCAGACAAAAATACCAACGACCTTGTGGCCACAGAAATCAGCTTGGTTGAAAGAATAGCATGGCTGTGTGTGCACTTTTCTGGAGACATGAGCGTAAAACCTGTTTATGTAGATCTAACTCGGGAATCACAACTGCTTCGCTGTGTAAAAAAATGTGACATGAGTGAATATTTAACTCATTCCTGCATGAACTGATCTGCATGATGACATACGGACAGAAGTTGCATTGCAGATGGAGTTTGTATTGTGTGTCCTCAGTTAGCATTTAGTTGTGTTAGCGGATGGTGAGCACCAGGTGGTCAGGATTAACTAGCGCTCCGGCTGGCATCATGCTGCACAAACACTCTCTTAAAGGGTTTTTCTTCAAGGTGTCAACCTAAATCCTCACCCCACAAAATCGCTTCCAAATGACGTCCTTGCATAGGTACGTATGTCCTGATTATTTTTGGCATGTTTGTGCCCGTGCATGCTTGTAGGTGGAGCAGGTGCGCCTGTTGGACCGCTTCAGCAACAAATCCACTAACGGCACACTGTACCTCACAGCGACGCATCTCATCTTCGTGGAGAGCAGCTCCAACAACTCAACGTCTGCCGGACAAGAGGTTTGGGTGAGTGGATCGTGATGGTTTGGATTTCAAATGCATCCCTATCATTTCATATCATACCTTAATAATCATCCTCAAAGAGGAAAGTCAGAAAGTTGTAAAATAAACCTACAGCCGTCATTTTGTTTACCTTACACAATATGTTTATCGACATCCACTCTTCTCTGCAGATTTTGCATCACCATATCGCATCCGTGGAGAAGCTCTCACTCACCACCTCAGGCTGTCCACTGGTCATTCAGTGTCGTAACTTCAGAGTGGTTCACTTTGTGCTGCAGCGAGAACGCGACTGCCATGATGTTTACAGCTCACTTTTGCGCCTTCTGCGACCTGGTGGGTTTCACTCGAAGACACGAACTTTATATCTTGTAGGTGTCTGTGTTGACAATTTCCTTCCTTGTTTGCAGAGTCGTACGAGGAGCTCTACGCGTTCTCCTACAATCCCAAGCAGAATGACCAACAGCGTGAGGAAGGGTGGCAGCTCATTGATTTAGGAGCAGAGTTTGAGAGGATGGGTGTTCCCTGCGACCAATGGCAACTCACGGACGTCAACAGAGACTACAAGGTCCATGATGTTCTGGTTCTGTAAAACGTGACAAAAAATACACTGGGGCAACTATTTTTGTTATAAACAATAGCCAAGTACCTTTATATGTGGTTTGAACAGTAGGGAATACACCATTAAATGTGTTATGCATTTAGTCCAGAAGGAGGCGCTAAAGCTTCAGCAGTACCCCTAAAATGGAGCATCCCAGTTCAAAAGGAGATAAAAAGCCCCTCTTCCATGTTATGTAATAATTTAAGAATGTTTGCATGCCTTTCTTCTCAGATTTGTGAGACTTATCCACGTGACCTGTACGTCCCCATCACGGCCAGTAAGCCCATTATTGTGGGCAGTTCCAAGTTCAGGAGCAAAGGACGCTTCCCAGTGCTTACTTATTTCTATCAAGAGAAGAAGGTACGTGAACTTGATTTGTGTAATGTTTCATGAATTAATGTTGCAATATCGTTGTCGTGTGTCCATCATGGCAGGCGGCAGTGTGCCGATGCAGCCAGCCTCTCTCTGGCTTCAGTGCACGCTGTTTAGAAGACGAGAGCATGCTACAGGCCATCAGCAAGGCTAACCACAATAGCCGATTTGTTTACGTCATGGACACACGGCCAAAAGTAAGACCAAACCTGATTACTACGAGTAGTTTATGCGCCGCTGCCTTTTTAATCTCACCACTATCTTGCAGCTGAACGCGCTCGCCAACCGAGCGGCGGGCAAAGGCTACGAGAATGAGGACAACTACTCCAACATTCGCTTCCAGTTTGTGGGCATCGAGAACATCCACGTGATGAGGACCAGTCTGCAAAAGCTGCTTGAAGGTCCAACACCGCCGCTGCTTTAAATAGCATCTGGTTGCAGATATTGAACTTGAGCGATCTGATTTGTTTGTGACCCTCAGTGATTGGAGCTCGCTCCCTCTCCATGAGTGACTACCTGGTAGGACTGGAGAGCTGCGGCTGGTTGAGGCATATCAAGGCTGTTGTGGACGCAGCAATCTTCCTCGCAAAAGTAAATGTCAAGACTTATGTGTATTGTGACTTAAATAAGATTTGTAAATGAAAATGTGAGGCATTAACCATTGACTTGGGCTACTATATCTATCTTTTATTTTTGTTATTGGTTTCATTTCACCAACTGCTGGAAAGGGTGGAGCACTTCTCATAAAGCACAGTGTGTATCGTATGTATCCCTTCCAGGCAGTGACCCGGGAAGGAGCCAGCGTGTTGGTTCATTGTTCGGACGGGTGGGACCGAACAGCGCAGGTCTGCTCCCTGGGAGCTCTGCTCATGGACCCCTACTACCGCACCATCAAGGGTTTCATGGTACCTTTGACGTTCTTGGATGTTCTCGATTCCTGCTTGCCACTGTCTCACCTTGTTTGGTCGTTTTAGGTGCTGATCGAGAAAGACTGGATCTCATTTGGTCACAAGTTTGCAGATAGGTAAGTTGTCAACTTTTTAAGTTTGTACAGACAATTCAATTGTGTAAAGGGCAAATTACTTTCCTTAAACTGAGTAGCATTTTTGATCACGAATGAATAGTTACTGTCATGTAAACTGCAACTTTTAGGTGTGACCAACTGGATGGAGACCCAAAGGAAGTGTCTCCTATCTTCACTCAGTTCCTGGAGTGTGTCTGGCAGCTATCTGAGCAGTTCCCTCAGGTGCGTGTCTGTGTGCCACATGCAAGGCGCTTTTACTGTTATATTTTATCTCGAGTTCTTTTACTCTAGGCATTCGAATTCAGCGAGTGGTTCCTGCTGCAGATCCACGAGCACGTTCACTCATGTCAGTATGGAAACTTCCTCGGCAACAACCAGAGGCAGAGAGAAGACCTTCAGTGAGTCTACATGTTAGAATTTCTCATTCATGCCATACACTGACATGGGGCCTACGTAATAGTACGCAGAGTATTAAAAAAAGGAAAAATCAAAACACCTCGAAAACCCTCTGACCATTACACTGGCAAATTCAATATATGTGGTTAGCCTCCTAAAATGTTGTGGTGTTAATATTGATCTTGTGTTTTTGCGTCCCAGGCTAAGAGAGCGGACTCATTCGTTGTGGGCGCATCTGATGAGCGAAAAACAGAACTACTTGAATCCGTTCTACAGCCCCGCATATGCTGAAACGCAGCCTGTGCTGGAGCCCTCCACATTGCCCTACCATTTCAAGTTGGTACCCACTTTTGTGCACTTTTTTTCCGGTTACCAGCAGTTGATATCGTCTCTGTGTGTAAGGTTTTGGAGAAACATGTACCACCAGTTTGATCGCTCCATGCACCCACGGCAGTCCATCCTGAAGACCATTCTAACTGGGAGAGAGAACAGTCGCAAAGCGGAGAGCAAGCTCCAAGCACTGGAGAGTGTAAGTGAACACACACGAGTACTGCTTGAATGAAAGTGATTGCAGCTATGACACCAAACTCAACTCAAGACAAGAAATGATGACTTTTGTCCCCAGAAACCTAAAATGTACCACCGTTGTAACACTTGGGGATCCAGAATAATTTTGTCATCCCCTTCTTCTGCATGTAGAGGCTCCACCAGCTCGGTGTGACGCCAGTCGTGACCGCCAACCACCCAGCGGCCCCTCCCACCAGGGATCATCGCTCGCTTGACAAACCCCTCCCACCGCGCCCGGACTCCCTCATCTTGGGGGCGCCCATGAATCACAAGGAGGCCCGTCGGCAGCAGGAGGAAGACGAGCACGAGGAGGTCGGCGAGGAGGCCACCGAGAGCACAGAAATCGAGCGGACAGTAGAGGGCAGCAGCGGCTCCGAGAGCCGCAAGCAGAGCTACGGCGAGCTGGAAGGGACGTACAATAGCGATGTGGCCAAAGAGGAGCCGGCTATTGTGAGTCTGGAGTTTGGAGTGGCACGCATGACCTGCTGAGAAACGGGGATATTGTGAGGAAAGGACAGGCGCATCATAACAATTTACTGAAAAAGTGTGGAAAAGCTCTTGTTCTTCACGTGATTATGTGCTGATTACAAAATGGTCCTCAATGGGCCATGTTCTATATGTCTGTATAGTCTAAAGCTCTATGGAAAGCCTCATTATCATGTCATAGCTTACAATTGTAGAAATGCATTTGCTTTTCTTTTTTTTAAATGAATGTTGGGATGCACTATCGAAAAATAAATGAGAAATAATTCATCCACGATAAAATTAGTTTTGCGTTTCATTGTGTGTGACTGCATACTTGATTTACAAAAAATCTGGTTGGATGCATGGACATGCGTGCTGTCCTGAGATTTGATGACGAATGTCACATTAACCAGATTAGGACAGTAATCCTTTTTTTTTTTTTTTTATACATATATGTAATAGGCAATCCCCACAGAGGGCTCGCAGCCAGTCTAATCTTAGATCAAACTGGAAGTAACACCAAACCAGAAATTTTGGCCGTGCTCGTTATTCCATTCGCTTCCTGGTGGCTGAGGATAAGCCAACCCTGGCTCGAGGACCTTGAAGCGCTTCAGCTGTAAACAGTTGCCACCATTGATCATTTGATCCTATTTCACATCTCACATTGATCAGATAAGCAGACTGACTAATGCACATTGATCCTAAAATCCTATTGGTTCACGTCAACCATTCTGATCATCAAGTATTTTATAAAACAAGTAGTTAAATTGAAAGAACATTCGAGGATGAAATCATCATTTTCCTCATCGCAGTGGAATTTTCTTTTGTGACGCCGGTTGACGACCAAGTTATTTTAATTCAAAATAAATTGATGTAAAATTCAAATGCTACATGCTCACACTGGCACCATCATAGACTGTTCAAAAATAACTTTAAGTACCTTGTATTTCTATTTTATTCACATTTTTGTGAGTTTCTAGCTTAATAGACATTTCTTGAGCCTAAGAATTGCAGCATACAGATTTGCCACCTGATTGGATTTACTTCCTCAATCAGATTACAAATGGCAAAAGCTGAAAGATGTCCGGATAAACACGCTTGGCATGCGTGCAGCCATCTTCCATGCAAATTAGAGTAGTCATGGTTTATTTGTGAAGTGCTTCCCAATGGTGCTCAGGGTAGCTGAGCACAGCACAACACAGTACATTTCACTCTGCCTCTAAATACTTAATTGAATAAGTGCTTGCAGAAATGAACATCTTTCAAAGCTCCACTGAAAAACATGCACACAACTCTCAATGACCTTGGGAGATATGTCGCAACAACAACACTGGGTCCTGAGTAGAATCCTTTGTTTGGCCATGCTATCACTCATCAATCAATCAGCCATCTGCTGCTCAGCACTGAGCTGACCCGCTAGCATGGCCGAGGGGCTTTCTGCACAAGTAAACATTGCATCTACCTGAGAAGCAGCACTCGACTGGGCAGTCGCCAGTGTGAGGAGGTGATGACGCCTCACGGGTGAAAGCCATGCGCTTCCTCGCCTCACCCAGGGGAAGCCCTTTGGAAAATGTGTTTGTGTGTCGCCCCGCCCGGGGGTGCATGAATGCAGACATTGTTTGATAGCAGTGGGCTGGAAGAGGAGCGCCTGCGGTGCCCATAGTGACTGAGGAGAAGCAGGGGTGGGAGAAGGATGCTTGTAATTGGGTCGGTGGATCGGGGAGATTCATGGGGGGTTGGGTGGAATCACCAGGAAAAAGCGCACCCACAGTAGATCAGGCCTGAATGGAGAACACTGGGTGACAAAAGAATAGCTCGAAATCAAATCATGAATCAATCAGATGTTGGATTCAACTCCATAGCCCCCCCTAATTATTCTTCCCACAAAACATTTTGGACAATTCTAAGCTTACAACTTTATAAGAACCATCTCGGGAAAGAGATTTTATATTCTGAATGCACAACGCAAGGTAAATAAAAGCTGGAATGAATTAGATGTGTTGATGAGTCAATGCTCGCCGATACTTGCCTCTGTGGGTCCATATGGTCGACAGTTCAGGACCATATGGTCAATAATAACTGCTTTAACGGTATAAGTGCTAAGTCTGAGCTCTTTCTCTGACCCCAACAGTGTTGAAAAATGTCTCTAAATCTATATCCCGGCTTAAGCCTGCTCATATTGTTGATCAGCAGCCTGGCGGGTGCCTTGGCCTCCTGATTCAGGCTTTTTGGCATGGGAGTATTTTGTTTATCCCCCATAGGCAATGGTTGTTTTTTTTTTGCAAAAATGACATACACTTGAATATACTATAACTTGCGAACAGTAAATTATATATTTTAATCAAATAATCAAGTTGTGAAATTAGTTGAATGTAATATTTTTATGTCAGTATTGTGGTTACTATTTTAAAACTATGGAAGTGTATTCACTGGATCGACCCCAATATTTTTTTTGAATATGTTTTATGGAATATTTTTTATTCTGTTTATTCTTTTTTTCAGTTGAATGCAATACACTCCTGCAAAAATATATTTTTTTCGGGAAGGTGTAACTTAAATGTATTCATTCGATATGTTTGTGCACACGCATTGAGAGAATCTGCAGCAGTGACAGAAACAATGATGGAAGGGTGTGAAAACTAATGTCTTGTTTTGGGGGGCAATAGTGCATTGGTGACTGGGAAGGTGGTGGGGGGAGGACAGACTCCGGCGCCCTGCCAACGTTGACGAAAGCTGCTTAGCCCACCCTGTTGCCATGGATACAGTGAGGAGCAGCACCGAGAGTGAGGGAGTGAGAAAGAGGGAGAGAGAGAAAAGCTGCAGGCACGCAGGCAGGCAGGCAGGCAGGCAGGCAGGCAGGCAGGCAGGCAGGCAGGCAGGCGATAAAGACAGCCAGAGTGGGAGTGAACGAGCTGTTGGAAGCAGCGTGGAGAGAGAGAGAGAGAGAGAGACAGAGAGAGGGAGAGTGGATGCGCATCCAGAGAAAGCCCAAAGGGAGAAGGAAAGTGCTAGTGGGAGCCCGCAGAGTGGGAAGCCATAAAGCTACACAATGGAAGTGCAGACGGAGTGTGCGGACCCCACCGCGGCCCCTCCGTGTGACCCCCAGCCGCCTACCGGGAAGATCAACAAAGCTGCCTTCAAGCTCTTCGCAAAGCGACGTACCGGCTCCGGAATGGCCAGCTTCTTCTCCTTCAGGAACAAAGGGGCCACGCTGAACGGGACCAGCGGCCATTCGGACACTGGGAATTCTGTGAATGGGAACGGTTCAATGTCATCGGGCGAGATGGTGAGAAGCAAAACACACGATGGGCTCATCGGGTCCAGCATTAATGCTGATGTACAGAGAGGGGAGGGCTTGTCTACGCTAGAAACAGGAACTGTCAGGTCTCTCAGTAAATCTTTAAGTTTCTTTTCTCTACTGCGACGTGGGAGTCTTAGGTCAAATGAGAACAGTGCGGGGCTGGTGCGAAGAGGGAGGGGCTTGAAAGGCTTTTTCACTAGCATCCGCTGGCGACGTAAGGACAAAACAAGCGAAGGCGATGGGGACGAGTCGGAACCCCAGAAGGAGAAGGATGCGGATGCTGCGGCCACTGAAACGGCCCAGGATATCTCTCTCATCCTTGAACCGACACCGAGTGGCAAGACAGAGGCAGAATGTAACCTCCAAGCCGTCGAGGCTCACAGTAAGAGTGTTTCCTTGACAGCCACACAGTGCGTGGCCATGCCAGGCCCATCTGCTGAGCCAGATTCCCCCTCTCCTTACACACCCAACGACTCCCCTTTGCACCCTGCCACCAGCAAAGCCAAAGCCTCAGTCTCCAGCCTCACCCCCTCACTCGCCACACCCCCTTTGGAGTGTTGCAGCACCGCCGACCCTCCTTCGGAACCCTCGGTGGACCGTCTGTGTTCTCTTCTCTTCAATGACGTCACATCGCTGAAGAGCTTTGATTCACTCACGGGCTGTGGGGATATTATTGCCGATGCGGAAGAGGAGATGGCTGGCAATGGGGGAAGTGGGACGAGTAGTAGCAGCAGTGGCGGTGGCGGGGTAGGAGGAGGCGGATCAGGTGTTGGGAGACCGCTTGGAGTCACCTGCCCCCCGACTCGTGGATCCCCATCAAAAGTCCCTCTTTCTTCCGCGCAATCTGTATTCGCCGCATCTCCTGGTCCGGCTTCACTTCCTGCTCGCGCCCGGGTGCCCCCCACACCTCAACCACCCGCAGTGGGCAGTGGGGTGGTGGCTTATATGGGTGGCGGGGAGGAAATGGCCAGTCCGGAGGGAGTGGACGATGCTGACATGCAGGGGCTTTGGCATATGCTGCCTTCGACTGGTGACAACTCCCCTGCTTTGCCCCGATCACTCCAACCCGCCTGCACCACTCCCACCTCCACCTACCCCCTTCGTACCCTCACCTCCGCCAGCTGCCAACAATCTTCAACCAATATATGTGCAGATCGTAAGACGCTACAGGTCAAATCTTTGGGCCTCAGTAAGATTCCAGTGGGCGGTGGAGTAGGAAGTCGAGCGGCCAAACCCCTCCTACCTCACGGTCGTCATCCGGCATCACCTGGAGACAAAGAACCGCTCAGCGACGAAGGCTACTGGGAAACACCCTCCGCAACACCCACGGCGACACCTGAGGAAAGTGGGCGGCGGCACCAAATGTCACGTGACAGTTGCTCTGGGGACCGCCTGTATGATTTCTACAATGACCCGGAGGGGCCGGAGGGCGATGACGACCAAAACAGTTCGTCCTCCTTGTCCACAGAATATAAACTCAGCCCTCCTTCCTCCTCGTCCTCTTCTTCGTTCCGCTCAATGAAAGGCAGCGCCAGCCTTCCCCGGGAATCCAAGATCCCAGTCAGCGCCAGACAAACGCCGCCGCCTCAGTCCGTGAGCCAATCAGCACTCTCGTCTGTTCTGGAGGCAGAATTGTCGCCGCCAAAGACCCAAGCACTTCCTCGCACCAGAATCCCCGTATCCAAGGTACCCGTGCGTCGTCCCGGAAACAAACCGGGCCCCACAAGCAGAGCCTCGAAGAAGTAGTTGCTATTGGGGACTTGAGAGGCTGACTCCTGTGCTGTTTTTTTTTTTTTTTTTTTTTACAGAGCCAAATGTTTTCCTTAGCCAAGAAAAATGTTGCCCTGTGCAGTTTTGAATCTTAAAAGCTCCCCGTCCCAAAAGGTTACAATTGAATAACTTTTTTTTTTTTACCCTGAGAAAAGTCGCAAGGAGACTCCAAAAAAAAAATCCAGATTGTCTTTTAGCACTCACTGGAACTTGGAAGCTTGACCCTTGACAATCCATGAACTCTGAAAAGTTCATCTCTCAACTACCTGCAAAAAAAAAAAGGCCTAGCTGCATGTTGGAGGATTTCAAAGCTCCAATTCATGACTACATACTGCAAAAATAAGCTGCTTTTATAGTCTTTTATGAAGTTACAAATTGAAATGAATTTCCTCTTGATATGACCCTTGAACTATCCCACTTTAGAGCCAAAGTATCTTTCCTTAAATAGTTTGAAACAGACTGGAATGTCTTTTTTTAAGATGAAAGTTTTGCATCCTGATTAAACATTTGCATGTAAAACAACAATAATATAGCACAGATTTCAAAGCTTCTCTATTTGTGGAGCACAGAACGTCACACTTTGACACTTTGCATGCAAAGACTTCAATGATGGAGCGTTCCAGCTGGACTTTTGCATCGTAACTTTCCCGATTGCAGCATGGGGAAGTTCGGACACAAATGTTTTACTGTATGTTTTTGGAAATGTGCTTCAATATGGAAATCTTGATGCATTGACACAAACATTACTCTTTGTCTGCATTCAGGGCTGCACATGCAAAGGTCAGGGACCACACACACTTGCACAAACACACAGCAAAATCTGTTATTGCAACTCCACCTGACGGCTTTCTACAAACGTGCAAAAACAACATATCTGTATGACGTGCTTTTTTTCTTTTTAACAGCTTTTTTTTTTTTTTTATATCCTTACTCTCCTACTGCACGGATTCAAACTGTGACAGCTCCTGTTTTCTAATCTGTTCATTTCCATCTAACAAACTGTAGTGGGACTAACTTCTTCCAGAATATGCCTGCCTCCGACTCCCAAAAATGCAACAATGAAATTCCATCAGGGTTTCAAATAAAGATTTACCTAACCATTCCTATTATTGGACTGAAATGTTGAAAAGCCATTGGTGAAAAAGTACATTGTAAAAAATGAGGGGCTATTTCAGGTGTGTATGAAAAGTGAATGTAGCTTGACATTTTTGTAGATCATGGATTAGTAGCTATATATTTTTGTGTGTGTCAGCAGGATTTTATAGGAACAAAGCAAATGACTGTATAGTTTCTAATTCCCCCCTCGCCCATCCGCAAACGTGCTTCAAACATGAAGAGCCCCCCCAAGTGTATTTTAATAGTGACACAATGTGATCAGGTATTTTCTTCACCCTCGATTAAAGAGAGGGACTTTTATATGCAAAGCCATTTTAGACTGTGTACATTTTCTCTGCTTCGAAAACACACTTGTGATTATTGATTCATGGCAGGGCTTTTGGATTCACATATCATTTACTTGGCTGATGGTAAAAAGTAACCTGAGTCCAGCGCGAGCATTTTCTTGCTAGGTACAAAGAGGTTTAGTATGCAAGCATTTTTCTTCTCATGTATGTGTGACTGTTTTTAGGAGAGGGTTGGGTGTTTTTTTTTTTTTATATTTAAAATGAAGTTAAATATTTCTACTCAAATGAGGCAAAATATTCAATTTCTCTCCATGAACGCCACATCAAATGTATCTTTACAATTTTGTTCTGGTTTCATGTTATTCTTCTCACTCTGATGATCACCCGAGACACTCTTTCCACTATATACCGTATGTGAAATATGCTATGGGCTGTTTTTCTGCCTTCTTTCATTATCATTGTCCATTTGTGCAATCATCTGACACAATGAAAAGCACATTTCAATTTTCCCTTTTATTTTGCTTGAGCACCTGTTAGCCAACAGTGTGAAATCTGACCATTTTCCATATTTAATGAATAAATGTGTTTGTTCTAAAGCGTGGCTTCCCTCTGCTCTGTGAAATCAATGTTAATATCAGGCTCTCATTGTTTACCGTCATGGCAAATCCCTCGCACCATTTGTTCACTTCCCCAAGTGTCGTTGTTGTGATGGCATCACACTTCCTGCTCGGTCTTCCAAACATTCGGTTAACAATGCTTTTTATTGAGCACTCCAACTGATTGACACACATATTCCACATGAGACTCATAAATAATAATCAAACGGTGGGTGCTATTGTTAAAATTGTTGTTATGGTCTAGGTAGGACAGGAATTGGTGCAGTGCAAATCCCTTTTGAATGGTGCAGCAATCCCCAACACTCCGCCTCCCTCCCTCCCTCCTTCCCGGTTTTGGCACACAGAGGTTTATGTAAAAAGCTTATATAAGTCCATAAGACTGACTTGTAGAAGGCCCATCAAAGCTAAAGTGATGCTGACAGATGCGTGAGGCATACTTGCACATCCTGGACTGCTTCCTCTTTTGTTGTGGGTTAGGGTCAGGCCCCAAACTCTTTAGGACTAACACATAAACATGTGTTGGTCAAATGTAGCAATGTCAGATAAACAAAAAACATGGGCAACTGCATCTCTGCAAGAGGTGACATTTTCACTTGACATTTATTTTCTTTTTAATGGCTGAGTCAAACCTTTCCAGCACTTTTGGATGAACATGATCATTCTCATGTTTATTTTTTCAAACAGTGATGCTACCATTACCAGTAGTTATAGAATCGTTTCTAATTATTGCTGTTCTATCGAAGATATGTTTTAAAGATTTGAATTACAATGAAAAACATCTTGATACAGGGATGCTGTCATGTAAATGGGCCACACAATGTGAATAATGCTGGAGGCTGCTTTGATATTTAAAACAATATATGAATATATGTTGGGGTGTCTATCTCTGTGCCCAATTTCAAAACTCCAAATCGTGCATGGCAGTCCATGCACATGGGTTCCCATAGTAACCGCAGTAGGTCAGCCAATGAAAAGAGGGGGCTGGGCAGGAAAAGGGCTCCAAGAATCTTTTTCAACGTTGTGGTGGCAGCTGTCACACTGTGTGACAGTTGTTATTGGAGAGGCTCCCGGGCGTCGTTATTTAACACACCCACTTGTCAATAATTCATTGACGCTTGTGACTTTGTGAAACACCATCATCACTGCCTTTGACTTAACATGATGCATTCTTCAGGACTAATGCAGGTACATTATATACAGAATGTTTACATGTTGAATGTACAGCATCCACATGGCTAAACCAAACATTAGTAAAAAATAAAACGGATTCTTTATTGACATTTTGGCTCGGCAGATCTTCTTAGTAGTGTACTTGTTGGAATGCTTTGTCAATAAGGACCATGCTTGTCACCCAGCTTACTTTTATCACAAAGTCAGCTTTATTCTTTCATAGAGGCCTTTATGTATATCGACCTTTCCATAAAAGACAGGGATGTCAAACTCACGGCCTGTGGGACGATAGTTTGCGGCCCTCGCCTTAACATGAAAGTTTAATGTTAGTGTGGCCCGCGATGATTTTGATATGAATGCGTGTGTGCCGTGCTGATTCCAATGTGTCTTTTTGCGAGCACATAGTACTTAGCATAGCAGGCCTACAAAGCTCTTGTCTAAAGATGTAATGTACAGTTTGAGATTGTTGCTAACATCCATGAAGCAAAAAAGGCCAATATTTAAGACGGACCACAGTATTTTCATAGTAGCCCAAAAGTGAAATATGCGGCCTGTAATAAAGACGTTTCGAGACGTCCTTTTATGCAACAGCGTTCTCTAGTGGTACAGTTGTACAAGTGCATTTTTTTTTTCTTCACCATTTTCTTAGCAAGTCAAGACAATAGGATCTATAGGCATCATTTTGCAGACTCGCTTGGGGAAATAAGTGCACTGAAGCGATACAATTTAAGAGACGCAGAGACTAAAGTAACAATCACCGTTTCCATTGAAGATAGTACGGCACAGTTAAGAAATCAACGAGACCGTTTAATGTCAATAAAACATGCTATGTAGTAGGACAAGCAATTTTAAATAGGATATATTTAAGTCCTTGGTATCGGTATTGGCAATACTGATCAAAATGCTGACCTTTGCTGCTACTAAAGTCCAGATATCATTTAATGATGTCAATTTCAGGATAAAAGAGGTAGGCAAATGAGGAATGCAACATTTGTCTTAGTTTCGGGTCATACGGGTTAACTGACCAACGTTGCCATGTCATCACAAATGGGCACAAATTGCATGTTTTCCCAGAACCACAGCACATGCTGATTCGGCATGGTCAAACCATGTACTATGGCTCATTTATCTTTACATAAGCACATTCTGTTTTCATGTGGCTGCAATGTTAATGCAGGAATGCAACAGAACCGAAGATCTCCGGGGTGAACTTTCACCTGCTTCGACTGTGCTTATTTATTACGATGGAGATTTTTTTTTTTTTTTTTTTAAAATGAATGATGCAAGTATTTTTTTTTTCCACAAGAAAAGCACAGCAAAAGACCTCTGTCAAAAAGAGTTATCAAGAAAAAAAAACAACGTGTAAGTGCTTATACTGGACCGTACTGCAATATTACAATTTATCACTAGAGTGCACTGATGGACTATCAATAAATTTAGTGGCGGTGGCCCACTGAAAACAGACACACAAGAGCGTGTGCACACACACACACACACACACACACACACACACACACACACACACACACACACACACACACACACACACACACACACACACACACACATGGCCACTCATTCCTATTGTTGACCACTCTCCTGGACGACTGCTTTTTACAAGAACTTGATCCGGGAGGCCTCGAAATTGGACTGAAAAACCTTGCTAATTTCATTTGTTACTCTCCGGTTTGCTTTTATGTTCTGGTACATACTCCTGCCATACAGGTTTGGAGTGGCATAAGCTTATTGAGACACATTTGCAAGCAGTGATAGGGTGCTCAAAAATAATGAATGTTCTCCCTTTGAAGAAGCTTTTTATCCATTTTTAAGAATCCACAAAAGTAATGTTCAGAATTTTGACAATGAGGAATTTTAGCTTCTTGATTTTTGCAACATGAATATAATTCATTGGCCTTGCAGTAGGGCTGCATGATTACCGCCAAAAAGGTGACCACAATCATTTTGACAAATATTTCAATCATGATTATTAATCACAGTTATTAATCACGATCAGGGAAACATCTGTGTTTTCTTAAACAAACAATAATCGCTTATTTAGGCATCTAAATGTAGTCGTAAAACCGTGCGTTGGCGCCCTACGAGATGGTTGACTACTGCTTGATTAAATAGCAGTGCGCACTCTTTTTTAGTACATTTCTACGAGTCGCATGAAAACATTTTGATTAAAAACAGATCAAGTCAAAGAAGGAATTCATAAAACACAAACTGTAAATGCCAGAGAATAGATTTGCTCACATCAAAATGTCTTACATTTTCAGCTCGCCATTTCATGTAAATTAGAAACAGGGCTCAACAAAGTATGCACACCCCCGCACCGGTCCCAAAAATATGAACATTTTTTTGGTACGTTCACAACCACAGCAGTCATAGAGACAGATGTGAACATGCAAATGGACACGCAATCGCTCACACACACACACAGTTATCCTTTACCGCCGCTCTTAAAACAGCTACACAGCCTGGAGAACTCAGCAGTTTAGAGAAACATGATGCCCTAACCATAAAAGTGTGTGTGTGTGTGTGTGTGTGTGTGTGTGTGTGTGTGTGTGTGTGTGTGTGTGTGTGTGTGTGTGTGTGTGTGTGTGTGTGTGTGTGTGTGTGTGTGTGTGTGTGTGTGTGTGTGTGTGTGTGTGTGTGTGTGTGTGTGTGTGTGTGTGTGTGTGTAGTTTTGAGTGGTCTCAGCTGCATGGGCCATGCTGCAAATGGCAGCCAATCAGTGCTAATTCAAAATCAGAGTGCTTTTGACGGCTTTACCCCAGGGAACAAAGCAGTTGTGTACGTGTGTGTGTGTGTGTGTGTGTGTGTACTGTAGCATTCACTGTACGTACACTCCACCTGCTTCTCATTGCCATATTTTTTTTTCTGGATATATTCAGCCTCACAAGCCACATACTGTAGGTTAAACTGATAGATGATATGTACTGTAAAAAGTAAAAGCAGATTTAATGTGATACAAGTTGGTCAATATTTTGCTTCAGTCAATTCTTTTTACAGTGGTAATGTGCTAAAATTGTAAGCTGGGCTAATATTTCTGTTTTAGCAATTTTATTTTTAAAAGTATGACAGTAATGAGAGAGGAATATATATATATATATACTGCTATAATTTAAATAAATAAAAAAATCTGACATGGGATGCAGCAGTTTAGTTTAGCCACTTGCACGTGGTTATGAAGAGGCTGAGATGGCAAGTTTAGCTCTTAAAAAAAAGTTGGACATGCTTAGAGGATGAAAAGATGGGGAGAAAGGAAAGTGCCAAGCACCATCTATTGCTCTCAATTCCAAAGTGACGTGAAGATGGCCTTCTCCCAATAGGCACTGAGGTGATGTCAGAGAGGAGACGAAAGAAAGAAATGCACAATTAGGGCCCTCTGACACTTGTTCTTCAGACCAAATTAGCTCCTCCTGCAGGTATCTGTGTCATACAGTCACTGGGCTTCTTGTGTCCTCAAAACACCCACACAGTAGCTGATTTCACTCTTCATTAACATGGGTTCTTCCTACAGCCCCATTTTTATGCTCATTTATTTTCAACCATCATTTTAAAAGATTCCCCAACGAATTGACGTGTTCTCTGAAGCACTGCTACGTTTTCTACACTTTAGCCATGTCAAAAAAAAAGAATGGAGCTTTTAATCCATGCACAGTCTAGGATTGCCCAATTAGGTACGCGTGGAGAAATGCACGTAAACACATGCATGCTTATAAAGTATATAAAATAGTATGACATTTTAAAAAGAAAATTGCTTTCATTCAAAATTACATATTGAACAAAATGGCTTGGAAATGGAGCAGAAAATGTTTTGACAAAACAAAACCTTTACATCCAGAAATGGATGGAAGGATCAGAGTAACAAACAAAACGAGCATAAAGTGCATTTGGAAAAAAGACATGACTTGGCAATACATGCCCGACAGCAAACGCAACAGCAGCACACACAACTTGAACCCTTAAGGGTGCAAAAAAAAAACAGCGGACTAAATACAAGCAAAATGATTAGACAACAAGGAGCACCTGGACAAGACACGAGTGGCCTGGCCGAGGGAGGGAGCTGATTGGAAGACACAGGAGAGCTTGATCAGCACAGGTGGAAACAAACAAAAAAGAAGAAACACCATCTTCAGTGCCACTTCAGCTTACTCCATGCTGCCATTGATAAGGACTTTCCAAAAGGGACTGACAAGTTGGACATTTTGAAAAGTCAGGAAGAAAAACAGGCCCAGTTTTTCCCAAAAATTACCAAGCACTCAGAGACTGTCACTATCAACTGGCTTGGAACATTGCACGGACTAAAAAAGCCATGCAATGAAGGGGAGTTGGTTAAAAAATGCCTCAGTGACGTTGTTGAAATCATCAATTAAAACGAATGGTATCAGACATCCAACAAAAAGAATTGCAACAATGGAATACAAGCCGGATTTGAAGAGGATTGTCAAGGCAAGGAATGCCGCAAGTCGAACGAAGCAACGTGCACAGTAAGTGAAAAAACGCTATTGTCAATTCTTTTTTGTTTGTGGACTTTGTTGAACTCAGAGTTTGTCTGTGTGAGACAATGCACACAATGTTTATTGTTGAAAATGGCTGGCCTGTGGTCTTAGTGCAGTAGGAGTCCATTTCTGTCATCATGTTGGTGTTTGACATGTCACAAAATAAATTTGGCTGAGCAGAGGTGTGTGTGTGTGTAAGAGGAAGGTAACAGTAAAAAATGTGGTTCTTAGTCCCTGACTGGTTTACCACCCCTACCCCTGTTGTATGTAAGCAGGCAATTCTGAACAAGCCAGCTCTCTTACCTGAGTTACTCTTCCTCTGCTCATCCACTTGTTCTTCTTCTCTCTCTCTCTGTCTTCTTCCTCTTGACATGCGTCACATTTTGGCTTTTGCTCTCGAGGGATAAATGCCAGATTACATGGTGTAGTATTTTTATCCGTAGTACATTAACGCAGGAAGCTTACTGCATCAAAGCTTACACACACACACATGCATACGCATGCACCAACGCACATAAAGACACGAGTGTAACGGAAAGAAGAGTGTAAAGTACCTCCTTTGATCACTTCCACCCTTCCTTCATCTAATTAACACACACACACACACGACAATGTGTTTTATTGGCGTAGAGAATGATGTGAATTTGTGTCATGTTTTACTTTCGATATTCCAGACAAATCACAATTTGGACGTTAACCCAAATATTGCTGACATGTAATTATTGAGTGTGCAGTAGTGTGGTAATATAAATGACAAATGATGTAGAGCACCGATGTCAAACTCAAGGCCCGGGGGCCAGATACGGCCCTCTACATCGTTTTATGTGGCCCTCGAAGACAAATAGTCCGTTGTGACGCTGCTACAACAATGGGGACAGTAAATTGGCTATGATGAAAATGTAAGCTCCTGGAATGGTTTAAGTGTTGTTTGATAGCGCCTGAAGGAGCTGGTACCCAGAGTTGGGTGAGTCCAATGAAAATCCACTCTAAAGGCACCGTTACATTTTAAGCTCAAGTAGTACGGCAGGTTTAAGATCATGGAGGGTGTCTGGCTAGCTCATCACATGGCACGCTCCTCTCGTTGACCTTTTGGTGCCGTCGGCCCGTCAATGAGGGCAGGCTGTGCTCCGTTCTCACCCTGTTGTTGTGTTAAGAGCGTCACTTTACTCCACGAGGTCGTTTCGGAGAGCTTCAAGTGGCTGTGAGCGGGTGTTGCACGTGTTGGCTTTAATGATGGAAATGTGTGTTGTGTTGTGTTGTGTTGTGGTCGCCGAGTTGTCGAGGAGATGGAGCATGAACGAGTGGCCCGGCAGCACTCGTAGTTTAGGTGAAATCAATACACATCTATGCTTTAAGAGGCTCACTTCAAGCCTTTTATGTCACATCCAATCACAAATCGAGAAAGTTGTTGTCTTTTGCCCTTTTTCTTCAACATTTTTCACATGTATTTGATACTTCCTAGTTGCATGGTATTAACTAAAAAAAGGAACAAGTGGCAGCCCCCCGCTGTTTATGCGCCATATTTTCTTTCCTTGGGGAAATGAGTTGGGTGGTGAGGTGGATGGCGAATCAGTGTCTGTCGCTGATTCTCTGCGTGGGGCACGTATAGTCCCACCAGGGGTGGCTGACAAGAGATGACTCCCGCTTACCACACACTGAGAGAGCTACTCTTCTTTAATCTAGCGCCCTCGCTTTCTTTTTCACCCTCCATCTAAATTTCTCTTAACTATGACATGCAAAAGCGCTCCCGCCCATCCAAACCTCGAAGCTAATCCTTCAGCAGCTCTTCTGGGGCGCCGTGCTGTTTTGGGGGTCTTTTTTCTGACATGAGGATTTAGCGTCATCATAATGGTGAGCAAACACCTGTCTAATTAACCTGATTGTGACGCACCTCAGACTACAAGACAGATCCTGCGGCGTGGCACTGAGATTTAGCACAACAGGCTAAATACCTCTGCTCTTGCAGGATATTGTTGCACTTTGGTGTCTTTCTGTAAATCTAGGTTTAGTGGAGGGTAATTGAGGGGAATTGAAGAGTCAGCTGTCGGAGAGGGTCAAATCTGTAAAAAAAAAAAGAAAAATGTTAAGAATTATAGCTTGTACACGGTTTATGGTAGAGCTGAATTCAAACATGTCTAAACTTAAGTGTAACACGCAGGCTTTAAAGGTTGTGCTTCTTTCCTGATATTTTTTAACAATATAGCTCGCGCACATGTTGCAGAAAGAAATTACACTCTCTAAACCTTGAAAATGAAACAAAGATAAAAACAACATTTTTAAATTGCTGTTTTCTTTTGGACAACTTCCAGAAATGTTGGCCCTGAGTAAAAATCATAGCCACGATGGGACGCTATGACCAAAGTTAATTACAAAAAGCCAAATTAAAGGTCAAACATTCAAAAGCACTGGAACGTGATCACTCCATTTGACTCCTTCATGAAGATCCCGCTAGGCTCTGGAGCTCACTCTCATAATGACCCGGGCCTTGTAACTATCCGCTGGTTTGCTCCCAAACTGTCTAACTCCCTCCCTCCGCACAATGCTGTCTGACGTTGACTTGCTGAGCTTGATCAGAAGAAAATGGCCGTGCCGAAGAGGGCCATGTCCCACCGACGAGCCTGACAGGAACCCTCAGGATGTGGCGCACCTTTCAAGTGGGGCCCAGATGGAAGTGGCACCATGCTGTCAGAGGCTCTGTAGTTAATTAGAAGACACTGTCGCTGTGGTGTGGCGAGGGCGCTAGGACGTCACGCTCAATTACGGCCAGGTTGTAACGGGAATTTGTCTCACTTCACCTGACACTGACCAGAATGGCCTCTTACAGTTTACTTGGACTATTTCACAATTAAGTAGAAGAGCAACAGAGCAATTAAAATAACCCGTTTTATCTTCAAGTTTTAAAAAGTCTACACACCCCTGTTTAAATTCCATGTGTGCATACTTGTGCAACAACATTATAAATCCATTGCGCAATGGTTCAGTTTATCTAGAAAATGAAAAGATGATTTAATATGGCCCATTTAAAGAACCCAATCATTTCATTAGTTTTTTTTCTTGGAACACAATACTCACAAGAAACCATCTAAAACTGGACAAAGAAGAGTAATAAAAGTACTCCTGTGTTTTTGTTTATGGGAAACTGCAAACAAAGTTTCTCATTTGACCTTTTCAATCAAATTCTGTTTGAGTCTTTACTTTTGTTTGCAGAATTTTACTCGACTCAACACAAGCAAAGCACTCAGCGACCGATCCCCATCTGTGAACACAAAGGGAAATGGCTGTCAAGTCTGAAAAGAAATTGCGTACCTGCATTTGAAAATCCATTAGGCAAGGTGTACGAGCAGGCTGGAGCAGCCGAAAGGAAGCTGATGAAAGGACTGACTCTTTTCATGGTGCTATTGCGTGTTTGGAAGATGTTGGTGGACAAACTTTACCCGCAAAGTTTATCGACAAACTTGGAAGCATTTATAGCCGTACGGGTACGGACAGTGGCGAGATAATTGCCTTGAGCCAATTAGTGAAGTGAGGGGCGGGTAGGAGATAAAATTGTCTATCCTCTGCATAATGAAGGCACGTCCTCTTCAAGATTCGTCAATCTCCCGTTCATTTTAGGAAAACATTATTACAAGAACAGCACTCTAAAAAGAGCTATGATTGATCGAAAAGTGCTTATTGTTTTCCCGAATCACAATTGCCGCTCTCTGTTTCCTGTGTTTCTTTCTCCTTGTATGAAAAGCAAAATGGAGATCTCGGCTTTTAACGTCGGCGATGGCTTGGCTGTCGAGAGCCTTGCTTGTTTTCCGTCACTGCACTTAATATCCATAAGAAGCGCATGAAATTCTGAGGCTCACGGTTTTTAGGTTGACCTCATCTGGTGATATTCCTCCCTCAAAAGCACTCCAAGCCAAGCCAAATGAAATCACTCGCTGGAAGGATAAGTGAGGCTTGCAAATGACCAGAGAGAAGTGAAAGATCATAGACCTCGCATGCATTTCACTGCAGCTGCAATCCAAGCCGAGGGAGGAATAGAATGAGTCAATTAGTATCAGCAACCTGCAATTCTCTGCTGCCTGCCCCCTTTTAATTTAGAAAGGTAGCTCTTTTTATAGATTTTCCACCAATTTGCTTGCCTCGTATATATGATTGCCTTCAACTGAAAGGGCGTAGAATAGATCACCATTTGCTACTAATGTGTTTCTTCAAATGCATATGGTGCTGCTGCTGCTGCAGTTCCATTTTGTTTTTGAACTTGCCCCGATCTCATCGACGGAGAAGGTCCATACGGAATTATGAATACAAACTTGCTCAAATTTTCCTGAAAAACTCTTTTTATTTGTACACCAGCAATACATTTTGTTATTAGAGGAACGAATAGCGTACTAATAATCTCTTTTCATGGTGCTATTTAAAACTCAACACACACATACATAGACGCTCTCTGGTCGAATTGAGCAGACTAAAAGATGGACGATCAAGGCTTAAAATACCATTAGCATGTATTTATGGACATATTTAGGCCACATTAAGTGCCCATGCAGCAATCTCCAATGTAAATGTACATTTGCATATATTATGACTTGGTGAGCTATGCAAATAAGCTAGCTGCCTTAATTAGGGATAAAAAGTAATCTTCCCCCCGCCAGGAAGTTTCCCCGGGCAAGTGGAGCACTTTGCTGTCAACTGGGAATTAACTAAACAAAAGCGCTGTGAAAAATCACAACTTTCCTCTCTTGTGATTAATTCCAAGTGTTTTTCTAGTTAATAGTGTCATGGTTTGGTGGCTCATTCGGTGGTCTCAAAGCTGCTCAACTGCGGACTCTGCGGAAACGTTCAATTTGATTGGACGTTTCTGGGTTGGCTAGATGGCATGTTGGATTAGCTGCTGTATTAATTATGCTCTTAGACAATCAACAGCTTCACTTTGATGCCAAGCTCCATTGCAGTGCATATCCGTGAAACTTTTTTTCCCTCCCTCTATTTAAATATAGTCCTTATTTTGCATACCAAAGGGACACATAAAACTTGTCAAATTAATAGTCGAGGCTTATATCATGGCTTTCTGTTTATTTTCCTTGAAACAAATTCGCCTCGCGCACAAGTCCTATAATAAGGACTCATCCGCTTACAGTGACAGTTTTTTTTTTTGGGTGGGGGAGATTTTGGGTGTGCACTAACTTCAGATTCTTCATTCTGTCTGTGAATGATGTTGAAGGCAACATTGATTTTTATGCAAATATGTTACATCTAAATGAATGAAAAATTCAAGAAAAAAAGTGTCGCTCGTGTCCTTCAATATTTTTCCCTGACTGCTTCAAAACACGATTAATCAAAAATCAATTCACACGGTTGCTGCATTGTTAGTCAGTTATTATGCCTACTTTCCTTTTGCCCAATGGGTTGTAAACCCCCTTGTGCAATGGAAAACCCTTAATTATCTGGGTGAACCCAAACTTTTGAACGGTACTGTGTCATTTTTTTCACGCCAGAAAATGTGCGTGTGCCCTCCTACATCTGTCGGCCAAATCCATGACAGTGATGTCACGACACTGCTCGGCCTGCGTTTTAGAACCACCTCAGAAGAAGTTCTACAATTTGATTACATTGCCGAAAAAGTGGAACGGAGAAGCGTTTTCCTTATCGGTGTGGAACCGATACAAAAAAAATCGGCTAAAGTAACCTTGGCTTGCCTGCATGTACTCACTGACACACACGCACACACTGGGAGCAATTCTTTCACATGATGGATGTGGCACACTCGCCCGTCAGCGTCGTGCCCCTGCTGCTTTTAATTGCCCTATCAGAGAGCTGGAACATTTGTTTTCTCCGGGGCGGTTAGCTCAGGTTAGCTAGATGAGAAGTCATTCCCTCTTGCTCACGCACGATGGCAATCATTTGAAGACGCACGCTTCCTTTCTGCAATCCCTTCTTCCGGAGATGATGAATTTCTCTGATTTAAATCATAGTTTTTCGGTTAGCAAGGTGATGCAAAAACAACAACGAGCATTTACAAGCAGGGTAAATGAAAGTGTTAAATCTGGTGCAGATCCAGTTGTTAGGCCTCGGTGGATTTCTGTGCTCAACTGTCAATCTTAATTTAAGCTTTGATTGTGCACTTGATCATATGGGGAACAGTGCTCAACCTCAGCGTTGATGGCATTGTTGTCACAAAAGATAATGACACTGACACCTGTAAGTACGCACTCTTTGTCATGCTCCGCTCTAATCTCAACAACTACAATCGACGTTTCGCAAAAGAACTGTTGTGCTGACATGCATTCATGACAAAACAATGCATTTTTTTTCCCTGACAGATAAAGCGGAAAGAAAGAAATAGAGAGGAAAAATCAAGTCAATTTTGCTTCGGCTTCATACGTTTCTCTTCAGTGACAACACTCGTCTTTGCTGTTGAACTCGCTGCCAAAATCTGTCCCTGGAGATGCCAGTAAAGTCAGACAAATCTAGTTAGAAGTATCTAACTATAAACTCAAATCAAAGTTATGCATGTCGTCTTGACGCACTTTACTTGTTTGGGTATGCACAAATGTGATTCGATTAAAAAAAAATAAATAAATAAAAAATAGGACAAAAGGTCTCATCATAAACAAGCTCAGCTGAATGAAATGTGCAATATGACCGTTAGGGGGCAGTGTGATACCATGCAAGAATGCATTTGCTTCATTCCATAACTTCACCTTTTGCCTTTTATTTGTTCCATCCATTTTTTGTATGCCTCTCTGTCGCCGTCTCTGCACACACACACACACACACACACAGTCACATACAGTACAACTATGCACACTCACACACACACACAGACCCACACACACATACAGTACTGACACCCAAACGCGCAGTAATCTCAGCTCCCTCCGCTCAATTATGAGCTACAATGCGTGTAATTAGAAAAGAATAAAATGCATTTCAGCTTTCATTAATGAATTTCATTGATTGGCTCCATCTCTTTGTTTCTTGCTTTGATGAAGTTAACTTTACGGGGCATAAACAGCTAAACTTGCAGCTGCGGACGTGCGTGGCAGCGACGATGCATGTTGTCTTTGGCAAGGTGGCTATATGGTGTGCCCTAAATAGGAATAGGCCCTGCCACAAAGCTAACAATGGTAATGGAAAAAAAGAAGATCTGAAACCGAAGAAAGAAGTAATAAATCATGGGACGGCGGCATTATGGTAAAAAGCAAGAGGCGGTGTTTAAAAAAAGACTCTGTAAGAGCAGGCAGTAAGAATAGATGAGGTGAGGGGAAAGGACATAATTGCTACTCTGTTTGGGGACATGTTGCTGCAATAAACCGCACAACTATGACTAGGAATAAGGGAGATTCCATACCAAGTGTGCGCTATATTCCACTGACTGTCATGGATGGAAGCACTTGATGATGCCCAAACCTTTTGTCTTCATGCATCCAGAGCTTGCGCCGTACGTATTTGTGCATGTGTGTGGCGGAGCAGAGGCTCTGTGTCAGCACTGCTGTGCCCTCAGTGAGCCGGTCTCTAATTACAGTCTACGGTTACGGCGTCCATCTCCCCGTTTAAACCCGGCCGGCCGGTCGGCCGGCCTGCCGGCCCCAGTGAGCCAAGGTAAGCCACATGGCTAATTAGACAGGCCAGCTTCCATCTCTGCACCCAACCGTCCAGGTGGGCGGGGCATGAGTAATATAAAGAGAGATAGAGATGGCGGCAAAGTGTCACATTTACATTTGGAAGGTGAAGTTATCAGAAGTTAGGAACACAATAGTGGCTGCTGTGTTGTTTTGGCCTGGGTTCACTAGCGTGTTTGTGAGGAACTGGCGAGGTTTTACAGTGTTAGTCCAAAACTGTTTTGACACCCCTGAATGCATTTCTTTAAGCCATTTGCATATTGTAAGCAATTGTAAACGGGAGAGAAGGTCATTGGTCAACCTGGGGCAAGCTAATCTGCATAATTGGCTCCGGTGGTTCAAATTACAGCCTCTTGCCGCTCTGCTTAGGGACGGAAACCGAGGGGGTAAAATAGGAGGGGTGCAATTATGAAGGGAAATAATCATTTTCGGTCTGTTTCTCAAGATTTTGCCACTGACCAATGAGACGGCAATCGGGAATTCATCTCTCACCATAGCGGCTAAACCCCGCCCTTCCCCACATGGAGAAGTGAGAGAAGCAAGTGAATGAGAGCCAAACATGCAAAAGAATCTATCCTCACTGGTGTGGCTTTCATCAAGATGTGTGATGGGAAGGCAAGGATGAGGGCGCGAGGTAGACATATTGGCTCGAGCTAAAGTGAGCAAGGAAATCAAATGCCTCGACACGGCAAGATGGGGGCGACAGATTTGTCCTCCTTGTACCAAGCGACATTTTCTCTTGTCTATCCTCCCCTGTCGAGTCAAAAAAAAAAAAGTTTTTCGTTTGCACATTTTACCTCATCTCTTAAACTCTTGATTATTGTATATGTGTGTGCAAGGAGAGGTTGGATAAGGGCGCTGTAAATAAATCATTGGCGGGGGAGTGGGGGTCATTGGAAGAAGGTCACCGGCTGGACCCTTTCTGCTGCTACCCCCCCACCCCCCACACACACCACACCACCATCACCACACACACAAACGGACACACATCCTTGCTTGCTGACAGGCCCCTGCCCCTCATTTCGGGGTGCTCTGGGTGATTCTCCCGGCGTAATGGCTTCTACCCCATTTTCAGTCTCCCGTCTGAAAGAAATGGCACACAGAAGCTCACATACACTGACACACACACACCTGGCCAGACGGGCACTGGGGAGAGGCAAACGGATGGAATCAGCCCGGTAAATAACGTTCTTTTGTACGTATTTGCCGTTTGTCTGACTTGACATGCCTTCTAGCCCATTATTTTTATTAATATTCATTTTGATGTTGGCTTCATTCATTACGTATATCGCCTCCGCTCGAGTACGGCCCTCTTCGTCGTGTTTCTTGGTGTGTCTTCATTGCGTGCGGCGGTGGAGGTGAGCTGCGCTGTCAATCAGCGCATCCATCGCACAGGCTGTCGGTTAGCTGGAATTTTCTGCAGGCGCTTGTCGCACGTTGAGACTGGGAGGTGGTGGAGAAGAGTTGACACCTTGACAAATGCAAAATGGCTGGAGTAACTTATTGCAAGTGGAATGGTCCTCTTGAATTGATGTATTCATGCAGTCTGGTCACCTTCTGTCCATCCACAATTTCTCCGCGAGCGTTTTGTCATCAAGGATTTAGTTTGAAATGACAAGAACAGAAGATATTTCATAAAGTGGCACACATTTTATTATTGTGATTGACTGAGAACTCGAGGCCTTGGCTGGTCAGTTTTTTTTTAATTGGCCGAAAAGAGAATTTTTCAAATTTACGGCTGATCGAGGACGGATTAGATTGAACAGGGGAGTGTGTGTGTACGCGAGATAGACAAAAAGAAATGTATAAGGAAGAGGGATGCATTTGTCTGTCTGAATCTCAATCTGTCTAGCAGGGCGGCAAGTGGGAGGGTCTATCAATCACCCCCACTCCCCATCATTTATATTCAGCAGTTCATATCACTTGAGGAGGAGGAGAGACTGCATGGGCTCCTTTGCATAAGGAAGAGTAACTCTTGAAAAGCTGTCAGAGCAAACCAAATAAATGACTACCATGATGTATACGTTTGATGTTTTTGTTCACAGTGACGATAGAAACGTGCACGTGCGATGACGGATGCCATCTCGCAAAAAGCCGCTCTGTTGCCTTTTTTTTTTTTTTTTTCATGTGAAACATTAGAATAGCATATTTAGAAGTGGGCAATAAGAGAATATTTCCTTGATGTGATGAGGAATATGCCGTTTGTATTCTCTGAGACTTTCTAAATAAATAATAATTTCAGCAATTAAACCAAAACAAATTCACACAAAAATTGGCAAATAGTGTCTTGTGGGGATTGTCCTTTTACAACGTAGCTCAGTAACTAGTATTATTCAGGGAAAAGAGGCCTTTCAATCTGTCTGTAGGGCTAGCGGACAAATGATTGAGCCATTTAAAAATCTAAAAACAAATACAGCCTCAAAAGAACTGTTTAAAAAAATTAACCTACAAATGCTTTTACTAATAAACATGAATTCAATAATTGCATCACATTTGTTCATTTCGATTAGCATGGCCTCTGAAGCATATTTTAACAAGTGAAATGGGTCTCGGTTACCCGACCTGCTTTTGAAAACGTGGCAAAAATGTGGTTACGATATCCTCTGTGGAAATTCCTCCATCCCTCACTCTGTCTGTCCTCCATTTTGCCATTCCTCAGTGTGACCTTGTGCTCGTGTTTGGAAATTGAATGCAGCTAACTACAGGGGCTTAAGTGTAATCATGTATTTAGCTGCAAAAATGTACCGACAGGCTGTTTCTCTCTGGAAAAAGAAAACTCCCAACATTAATTGAGGGATATTACTGTTGGAGTCAATTTCCATGTTTCTGACGGGGGATATTCATACCCTTAGACCTGAACAAATGTTTCTGTCTGGGTGCTAAAAAAAAAAAAAAATGAATAAGGGGGAACATAAATAAAACCATTCCCAGCATTTGGGAAATGTAAAAAACCTCTTAACAAACTGAATGCACAATTAGGAATAATTCTGCAATGACAATAATTTAGTTTCTTTTTATGTCTTTTTCCTTCTTACACAAAAAAAAAGTGATATTTTTAAAAATGACATCTGTAAATAATCCATTTTAAATGCATTTGTAGAAATTCAATTGTGCTGTGTTCTTGCCTCGACCAAGTGTCAAGTCAGCCAACAGAGGCCAGTGTGTAACAAAGTATTTGGCCCTCTCTGAGGCTGCTGCTCATTGGAGGAACAACGAGACAGGTTGGGGGGGTGGCTGAGTATTGTTGGATGGGTTATTGTGGAATGGCATCAGCAAACAAGGCGTTTAACTCTGCTGATAGAATGTTAAATTGATGTCTGTGATGCACGCTGTGAATTATTTGCCTTATCATAAAGTGCATTTGTGACACGCTCGCTCATACATATGCATCACCAAGAGTGTTTTCAAATTGAACTTGTCCCCTGTTCTCTCCCTACTTATTTTCACTTGGTTCTAATGATACAGAAAAACATTTGATTAAAATCCACTCCTTTGATCGCATCTTTATAATAATAATAAAATCCTGTTTACATTCGTCGAGCATTTCCACAACGTTGACCTATTTAACTCTGTCATATAATGTTCTTAATATCCAGATTAAAATTTCTTTCTTTAAATCCTTTTCAACATGTGAAATTATTTGAGCAATCAGGCACAAAGCCCACCCTCACTCTCTGCCCTTCCCCTTTTCCTGGCCTGGCCTTCACAAACACAACTTCAGATGCATGAATGCATGAACGCCTCCCTCCCCAACACACACACATGCAAACATACCTCCCTGGTGCTTGTCTCTGTGCAATTAGAAAGTGAAAGACTGCAATAAAGGTGGCGCTGTATGAGGAGGGCAGTTAATGAAAGAAAGGATTATGGGTAAAGGCAGCATCAAGGGGAGATTAGGAAAGGACGAACAGGCTCCCTGAGACAAAAGATCCTACTGACAAGAGTGGCTTAACACACATATTTTCAAGCGCACACACACATGAACACACATAAATCCACTCAGATTTGCAAATGTAGATTCGCATGTGTGAAAGCATTGAGCCATAGCCTCTTGAAAGTCATGCATCAAAACAATCTTAAAATAGTCCAGATGTGCCCCTCAATTTGCACTCTTCAGGAAAATTTTAGTGACATCCAGCGGCATACAGATACAATAGTAAAGGATTTAGCCAAGATGTTGTCACATAATCCTTGTGCGGCGTCTTGAGCTACTACGTACACTAAGTATTGAAGTTTTACATGCTGGAAGCCGTTTTTCAGGAGGAGGTTCATACAAATCTACAAATGCAGAGTTTACTGACAATGGGAACGGCCATACTTTTTTTCCCACCTCAGGAAGTCCCCCCTCTCAAGCACCCCCCGCCGTCCCTTGAAAATGGACTATTTTGATGTCTATGTCAGCTGGAACGCCCATGTGTGCTCTGCAGGAGTTTTAAAGACTGGAATTTCACTACAAGTCTCAAGTGACGCAATTACCACAATTGGGTTTGTGGTGTGGGTCTGCAACACACGTTAGACCCCTTTGCTTCTTAAAATCTAGTGAGGTACGATCGATGAATATTTTGGCATGATTTGCTGAAACATCTTTCATGTTGTTGTTTATTGAAAATAGGTACATATATGTAAAAATCAAATCAACCAGAATTGGCCACTTTGACTTGCAGTGTAAATCCAGCCAAAGAAATCTGGGCCTGCCCACTATGAGACAACCATACAGCCTCTTTAAGTAGAGTAATAAGCACTCTGGCTTCAATGCTGAGCAGGGAGCAAATTGAAAGTGAAGATTGCCTTCCCGTAGACTTTATCTTTTCCCACTAAAACAGGGAGAGTGTGGCTACGACTACACCTATTGATTTAGCAATTTCAGCAAATTAAGAAGGAGACAGCCGGGCCTATTAGAGAGCTGTCTGTGGCCAGGACTTACATGGGAGTAGTGGTCAGTGATGGGGACGCTGGCAAAGAGAAAGTTGGAAAGACGGTCTATTCACTTTAGACTGTCGTCTCTTTTTTTCTAACCTTAGGATAAGCTAAAAAACAATACCATAATATATCATATGGAATTTGATAGCAATTCTAATGAGAGGTATATCAATAAGATCAGTTCTGTGTAATGTGATGTTACTATCTGACATGGCTTCAAAGCAACAGGAGCAAGTCCAAGGTTCCTTGCAGGAGGTCAAATAAATGCATTTGCTCCCCAGAGGAAGCAACCATCCAAGTGCACTAATCCATGATATACATTTATCGGCAGGAGGAGAATTTTCCTCATTTTTCAATCTGATTGCGTTATCAGCTTATATATGACTTCCATATTGGAGGTTTAATATGGAAAATTCAATAGGAGCAGTGATGGATGATTTCTCTGCTAAAGGGTGCACATTTTTCATTCATTCTGGTAACTTTTTTTGGAGGGGGGGTGGGGGTTTATCCTACGAAAATGATGAAATATGAGATTTTTTTTTATTGATCATTAGTCTCAGCGCTGCACCTGCTTCACCAATTTGTTTCCAATCAAAATTGGCATAAAGATTTATATTTTGCATCACAGGCAGTGAGGATTATCATTATTCATTCAATAACAAGGCAGAATTACAAAGACAAAGAGCAGTACAAGACATCCACTTTGTTCAATTTCCTCCAGTATGATTATATTTTTAATAATTCCCCCTCAGCCTATTTTGCATTATATTTCAAATAACTACCCTGAGGATTGCGACAAAATGAATTTCTTTCCTACTTTCTTTCCTAAAAGTGAAAACCAGCCCACCTTGCGATTATAAAACAATTATGTGTGTATTACTCATATTCTGTATGTGTGCAGAGAGTGGCAAAGTATGAATGGCAGGCAACTCAACACGGGACTCACAAGCTAGTTCCGTGATTGCCCCTTTTGTAAAGACAACTCCTAATTGTTAGGTAATTAACATGGCAGGCTGTAATTATGTTGGCCTAAGGACCCGATTAGTGTTGCTGCATGTTTTATGGGTGCTGAGGGGGTTGTATGCGAGCGAGCGAGCGAGCGTGTGTCTAAGCCTATCTTCTGGCCTGGGGACAGATGGCACATTGTCAAAAGCTGACATGTTTTGTTTTCCCCTGATGTGAGCGGAGGGGCTGCGTGGGGAGAGGAGACGAGCTGCGCCCAGGGACGTGTCCTTTTGTTTCAGCATCGTTAATTAAGTGCTAATTGAGTGTGATTATTTACATCATCAAACACTGCGAATGAAGATGTCAAGTGGCAGAGGCATAAAGGTGGCTGCTTGCAGGCTGGCAGGCTGGCAGGCAGGCAAGCAAGCAATCTGTTGATGGCTGCTGCATGCTTACAAGACACCCGCAACACATGGAGGACCAATTAACAACAAGCTGACTATTCTGTTTAGGTTCACCGGCTTTTTATTTAATCACGCGCAGTTTGGAGCGTCAAGTAGTTGAATGCAATGCAAAATTAGGAGACAAAGACAGTGGTGGAGGAAGCGGGGGGGGGGAGACTGAGGAAAAGAAGCACTTATAAGAGACACAGAGTGACAGTGATCAGTCGTGGAGAGAATGAGATGAGGCAGTATCGAGTGTGTTAACACCTCCAGCTAATCAACATGACAGACTTTAGACTTGCCCTCGAAACAACACATTGCGAAGCCGTGTCCTCAGTCGGTGTGGAAACATTGAAGTAACTCACCACGATAAAATCACAACAGTGATTAAGCATTGGAAGAACATCAGCTATGATATATGTCATAGATGAAGAATAATTATCACAGAAATTGATCTCATCTTGGATGCTACGTTAGTGTAGTAAGTTAACAATGAATACGCCACAGATCAAAAATACGATGTTGATGTTTTCATATCACAAAATATAGATTGTAACGTAGCTCGAGTTCAATGTATCTTCATATAAAATCAAGAGATGAAGCCTCACTTGATATTTGAGCTTTGCAATATGTTGAGTCTTCCTGCATCCTCACAGCCCTTATCATCAGAAGAGTCCTGAATCACTTTGAGAAATAATTTGATAAATGAACAGATTTGAATGTTGAGCATGTACCACCTCAGTCCGTGTTCAGAAAGAATGCAGAACACATGGACGCGGTGAGCTTGATGATTGCGTAAAGCATCCATTTAAATTGTCAAAACACCAGCAAACAAAGACAAAGTGCACCCTGAGACCAAAGAATGAATGTCACTTAAACATAACTTGGCAAAAGGTCACTTAACGAGTCTGAATAAAACTGAAGTCGGGGGTGTTAAAAGCCAGTCATCATGCTGGCTTTTCTTTCTTTCTTTTTTTTTTTTTATACAGCTATTATTATGATTATTTTTGGACCTAGCGTTTACTCTGAAGAATTACAGTCAAGTAGCTGTGACATATTGCTGTTTTTAGAGTCCAAACGTATTAAGAGGGAGCCAGGCTATATCGATGTTGTGAATCAATATAGCTCGAGTGGAGGAGCTAATGCTGTGGTATCAAGTGTTGCATTTAAAAGGTACATATTTTGACAGCCTGTGGGTTGAGCTGCTGTAACGCTAATATTTTCTGCAATGCATAACACATTCATGCAATTACTATTCAAGCTAAAATTAGTTGTAGCAAAACTATATTTAGCTTTCCTGTTTACTTAGCATCTGAATCAATTGTGGAATGTCCATCGTCGGAAAGCTTCAAAGTTATACAAATTTTCAGGGAAATTCAGACATGTAGATTTGGATATTTTGAGGTCTGTCAATTAAGATTTTTGGCTGATTAATGGGTCAGGTCAAGCTGCTGCTTGGTGTACAATCCAAACTGAATATTGAGTCGCATGTGCAAAGAAGGACAACTCGATATTAAGCGGAATGTGTGCATGCGTGCACGCATGCATAAGGTGTTTTCACATTCTGCCGTCAAGCAACCTTTTCATTTGTGAGCGCCTGCTGCCACGGCAGGCGTGCTTGAATTAAAAGCACTGGTCACCAATAAATTTCAATCAGAAAAGATTTGATCTGTCCCTAAACATAAACTGATGCTGATTTCAAATGTGTTATAATATATATAGCAAATATATATTATTTCAATACCATAAAAAACATTCAGACTCATATTTAAAGGATCACAATATCACTTTATGACTTTTGTTTTATGACGTAAAAACCAAAACTAAATTTAAAAAAAAAAAAGAAAATGATTCCATGCTCTTCTTTCATCACAAAAATAGACACGCATGCGCACAGTTGCGGTGCTCTGCTGTACCCTGTGGTGGGCGCCACACAAGCTAAGTGCAGTGTGTGTGTGTGTGTGTGTGTGTATTGAGGAGAGGTAGGGTTTAAAGCAGTGGGGTATTCTCGCCTCTGGTCAGAGGTGGAATTAATTTTAGCTGGCAGTCCCACGCTGCGGTCATTTCTTTTAAAGGGAGGTGTTATTATCCTGATTTGTCCGTAACGGCTGGGGATTGGACGACCAACTGGCAGCTCCACCATCTTCTTTAATGACAAAGGCACACGGGACGATGTGTCCTTTTATAACTTATTTGGGGGAAAAAAAAAGCTGCACAATGAGGATCAGTCACTTTTTGACAGTTGCTAATAACCACAGCTTGCTGAGATTTTGTAAGGTCATGATCATTTGTTTGTATAGTGCAACCTGAGCTTTTTTTGAAAGGCAATGTGGAAAGATGAATGATTAGCATCTAATAATTATGATGTGAAACATAGCAGTGTGCTTAAACATATTTACGACTGGCGAATAAAATACAACGGCACTACTGTTGACGTGTACAACGTGTCATGAATGAATTCCAGCCTCAATAAAACACACGTGCAGTAACAATACATTATCCTAATTAAGGCTGGTATTTATGAAGCGATTGAATTGTATGTTCTTAAGAAAGCTCCCCAAAGCCACATTTCATTAAATCAAAGATGCGTCTCATGACAGAAAACCCCCAAATGACCACCTAGCCCACATTTTAAATGGTAGCCATCTGCCAAATGGGTCTTTTCACTACTCTAATCATTCGCATAGCCAAAAGATGAAATGATAATTATAATGTAGTGGATTAGAATGGAGGGCAAAAACATGCCTTCATGTCATAGAAGATTGCTGAGTCGTCACAATAATCACTGCCATAAATGATTGCCTTTCATGCAAAGCACATCTCAAATGTAATTTTTCTACAATTTTAAGAGGCTTAAAAAAGTGACTTTTGTGATGGAAATAAATTAAAAATGGTTGGGGTATACTTTCGCTCGTGGGGGATTATTTACATTAAAATCGCTGAATATCTCCAACATGTATGTCGGCCAAAAAGCAGCTCACACCTGCGATACCTGGAAACCCTCACGGAAATATCCTCCAGGAGCTTGTTTGCAACACTCCACATATTGCATCACTCAGCAATCGTCAACTCCAAACAGTCTTCTAAATCTCGCAGCTGATCTGTTCTACTCCGTCGAGGTGAAAAGAAGAGCTCATAGATTTTATTTAAAATACCTTTCAGCCACAGAGTGAAAGATAGTTTTAATATTACAAAACACCTCGGGATTCAGCTGCTAAGATAAGATGCTCAGAGCCCGGAGGAAAGAGAGAGCGAGAGAAAAAAAAAAACAGCGTACGCACAAAAGCTTTATCTTTTGAGCTTCATTCTTGCCAAACACGGCAAAGTCCGCGACGTCTGGGCCCGCCCTCATCTTTAACAAAGCAGCAAAGCCGATCCATTGTGCCGAATCCGCCTGTAACAAATTCATACATCCATATCCACACACCGGGAAACAAGACTCTTTTGCAAAGCGGGATGGCGGAATGGGCAAAGAGATGGAGGGATGTATTTCTCCTTTGCTCTTTGTTTCATCAGGGGGTATTAACAATCAGAGATGCTGCAAATTGCTTTGCCACCTCTTCCCCCAGCAGCCTGTCCTGACAAATCTGCCCATGATGTATCATTATCACAACTTTGGGTGGAAATCCATAGAATCAATAGGTTTGTCAGGGAAGCTCACACTTGGGATTGTTTACACGCTGTGAGCCTTGTTCAGCCACTAGTCAGGCCTATCCTGCCCAAGGCAACGGCAAGGTAAATCTCACATGGAAAAACAAACCTTTTTCCCAGCACTAGTCAGAAAATACATTTCTATTGCCAAATCTGTCAGTTTCTCCGACTTGTGTTAATTCATTAGCCGGTCAGCAGGAGCTGGACGAACGTCTCTTCTCATGTAATTACTGTCCGGTAAACAGGTCAGAAGGGTAGAGTCCAGCTGCTGCAGCCCTAAACAACTCACACACACACACACGTACACAGACACACGTACACACACACGCATGGTGGGTCCCGAGGTTTGAGAGTGGTATTGATTGGTTGGGCTGTGACATCTCCTAAGCCACGTCACCCCATGTGAAAGAAGCCTCCAAATTGACCAATAATAAAGTGGTGGAAGTTGTAGTGGCACTCTCCTGGGAGCTGTCCATGTGGACTCTCACATGTGACTGAATTTTTGTGGAGAGTGCAAATTTACATGTTTGCTCTCTATGCCACTTGGCTGTGGATGATGTGGCCCTTTTAAAAAAACCAGCAAAAAATGTCTGTATATTTTTCTAACCATGCCAAAAATGCAAACCCAATCAAATGTGCTCACTTGATCATAGTGCTGAAACCCAACATGGCCATTGAGATCCTCAACACAAGAACCCAGTTGTTATTTTTCGCTACATTTGCAAGCATACCATTGTTCATAATGGAAATAGACCCTTCATTTAGTGTCTCGTTAATCCTCACTTTGTGAGAGGTCGGCCTTTCTACAAAAACAAATGTTTTTCTGCATGTGTGTGCGTTCCCAACACCAACCTCATTATCGTGTGGCTTTATGCACAAAGACTGTGAGGTCACATTGATTTGACTCCCTGGAGTATTAGCATGGGATTACAGCAGTCAACAGGCCTTCATTGATGTGTGTGTGTGTGAGATAGATCTGAACTAAGGGTCATTACACCATATATGCCGCCACCACTGCTGTGTGTGCGTGTGTGCTTTTTGCATCCCTTTATTAATTCTTTGTGTTAATCAAACCACCACCCTGCTTAAAGTGTTAGACTCTTTTCGAGGGCTTCTTATGATTTAACACTTTGATGTGAGAGCTTGATTAGCTGTGGGAGGTGTTAGTGCGTGTGTGTATGTATATATCTTGATCTAAATTATGAGCGCTTCCATCAGAAACACACTCAGCGATTCACAATGAGCTTGTCATGTGTGTTCATGTGCGCATAATGACAGCCATTTGAAACACTTAGTGGATTACGCATCATCACAATTTGCATAACTTTGAAGTATTCATAGCATTAGCAAGGCAATTACAATAATTAACATGGGAATTCATGTCAATGGGCCACAGCCACCAGGCGAGTGTAATTACAGCTATGCTAATGAAGGTTTGATTAAGCATTTAAAGAACAATCGGATTATTTAACCCAACATGTTCAAGAGGCTGTAGAGACATTGAGCCCCCCCTCCTCGTCCACCTGCCTTGGAAACATGTGCATAATTGTGGAGTAGCAGTAGGTGGGAAAGATGCATACACACTCTGTCCGTGCCTCATTGTATGCACTGTATACAAACCAACAAGCACGCACTTGGCTGCACACACATTGTCCTCCCCCTCTCCCTCCCTCCCTTTCTCCTCCTCCTCCTCCTTTTGTTTTGCCCGCTGTCTTTCCATCCAGACAAGAAGACACCATTTTTTTTTTTCTTTCATTGAACAAGAACAATTTGCTGTCTGAAGCTGGAAGCCTCATTGTAGTGACGAGGCCTAAATTAAACTGCGGGCTTATTAAAGACAGAATGTGTGTGTACGTGCTGGCGCTCGTACACGCATGTGCTCTTGACACTGATCCGCCCAATAAACTCACTGTCCGTGACTAAGAGTGCACTCGGAGAAAGACAGACACAATTGCCTGTTAAGTCAGTGTTGCTTTTATTGAGGCTTCCCGAACAATGCCTTGCTTGATGTGTGTCACGGCTCAAAGCGGTATCAGGACAAGGCAAGATTATTTTAATGAATTAAGGTGCCTCTCTCTTGCCTTTGAGGGTATCGTCCTATTTATGACAGATTTTACCATTAACAAATACATCTCATTGAGCGCTTTATTAACTTTCATGTTTCGATTTATTTCCTCTGCTTCGTGAAATAATGTATGAGCGTATTGGAAAATTTAAAAGGACTGCGGTGCTCCAATCGCACCCTGCGGCATAAAACTACCGTAATTTTCGGACTATAAGTCGCACCGGAGTATAAGTCGCACCAGCCATAAAATGCCCAAAAAAGTGAAAAAAACCATATATATGTATATAAATCGCTCCTGAGTATAAGTCGCACCCCCACCCAAACTATGAAAAAAAACCGCGACTTATAGTCCGAAAATTACGGTAATACCAATTGACTAAACCCAATTGACAATTTTTTTTTCCTGTTTAAGGAAAATATTCACACTAACATGGTTTGATCTGATTTGTTCTTATTGATTCTCTGGGTTCAAGGAAAGGGTTACAGCACTGAGGTTTTCTTTCTGACAATGCCCCAATGCAAGATCAGGATGAAAAAGCAGTAACAAAGTTTTTCAGAGTGCTTCTATTAAGTCACACTCTGTCCCTATTGGTTCTTCCCAACATCAGCTTTCTTTTCAAACTCTTGTGATTGAATCAATGAATGTGTAGATATGACCGTATGCTTGTGCACTTTAATAAATGCAATATGAACGTATTGATTTTTTTCGACCCTATTTTGAACAAGCATAATTAGAAGTTTCACTGAACTTGTGAAGCACATTTTTCCAGGAGGCCAAACTACAAATTCTACCACTGTCAAAGTTTGCCCTGTAATCTAATCCCTATCTGTTATTTGTCGACTGGACCTGCCAAACATCACCCAGTGACCTACATTTTTTTTTTGTTCCAACCCGACATGTCACAAGAAATGCATGTATTAGAAATACATTACAGCGAGAAAGAATTGAGTGACAGTCAAGCAGCGCGTCTTACGATGCGAGTCAGTCTGGGTCGGGCTGAGTCGATGAATGTCACTCACTGCCGTATCAGGGTCACAATAAAGCAAATACAAGCGCCACCTTGGAAAGTCTATACAAGAAGAGTCGACTTTATTTGTTATGACACACAGAGTCGAGCCAACGTGCACACACTAAGCACCTTGCTTTTGCTCTGATTAACTCCCAGTTTGCACTTTGTACGTGTTGATTGTGTGCATTTGCATGAGCGTTTCCGACCAGCGGTCCGCACGTGTGTACTCACAGCATCTCCATATTTGCGTGAGACTGTCGAGCGATCATCATCATTACACAAGTCAATAGGCACATGTCCGCGTATCGATCGCTTTATTGATGAGCAATGAAGGATCTTGGACTGCGGAGGGTTTAGACTTTCACCGAGACGGCAGCGAGATGAGCTCAAGTTCAGCTAAAGATCACCTCCGGGGCAAGATTATTGGCTCTTTGACAGCTTTACAGGTAGCATTAAATGCCCATCTGGTTATAGCCGATCAATTAAAACGGGCCATTATTGCCAGCATTTGTGTCTAAAACTAAGAGGAATGTGGTTTTCAAAACATGTAAGGGAAATTTATCCTCTGGACAGATTTGCTTTAATTTATTGCTGATCCTTAAATGTAACTTTTCCAAGGATATTGGCATTAATACTTATCCACATGGATCAATAGTTGTTGCCGCTTAAAAGTGGAAAATATAAATCAGAGTTGAGCTTATACATCGATATGTATCATCGTTTGCCTGGTTTGTGTTTATTTTACGATCAATATCATTTTGATGGAACTTATTCATCCCCAAAGAGGGAGACTGGTTATATCATTTGACTTTGCTAGATCAAGATCCACTAATTCTGCAATTGTGGTTGTTTGATGATATTTTTGTGAACTTTTATGTGGTGGCATGGTTATGCAACTACTGAACCAAAGTGCATAAAACTTTGCAACGGGGTTGGGATGATGCACAGAAGCTAGAAGTTAATTATTTACTTACGTCAAATTCACAGATGAGCAAATTTAATGTTATGTTTAGTACTTTGTAAGGGTTGATTTTTGGTTTTAACCCACGACATAAAAAGTTTAATTCATGATGTTAATGTCATCGACATCCATACAAACTAATAGTTTATATAAACAGTTGAAATGGAATTATGCATGAACATTTCCGTGACAATATTGTGGCGTAGATGTGTGTCAACATAGTTTGTTTGTCAGAGAATATAAAAAAAGAAGAATTGAAGCAAACCCTGCAGCTCTGTAATATTTTCTCTCTCTCCAATTTACCATTTTCTGTGCCTTCCCTGGCCAGACCCCTCCTCCTTCCCAATCCCCCCGGGGTGTCCTGAGACCCTTGATGACTGTCGCCATGGTAACACCTCAACCATTTGACAGTGGTCCCGGACACTGCATCCCACCCTCCCATGTTCTTCCTGTCCTTTTCTCCCTCCCCTTCTTTTCTCTTCAGAGCATCCCCCCCCCCAGCACCACCAACTAAGCAACCCTCCCCAAACTCCCTCCTGTTCCTCTCAAAAGATGGCTTCCGGACAGAAATCACAAAATCACAGTGGCAAGTGGGGCATATGATGATGGGACGGCCCCCTGAGGGCTTTTCTCTTTCCCCAAGCACCCCTTAAATGGCAAGAGCAATCATAACGTCCTCACACTTTGAAGTCTGCTCCCAATTCCTCTCTTTTTTTTTTTTATACTTTCCCTCTGTCTGTCTACCCCGCTCGCCCACCCCCCATTTTTTTTTTTTTTTTTCCTTCCACGCTCTCCTCCCGACTTAAATTGGCAGACATGTTGCGCCTGCATTGCCGTGACAGAGGGATGTCGTGCTGGCTATTTCTGAAGCAAATCAGTCAGCATCCAATTAAACATGGGAATATTGATCTCATGCCTCATTTCTGAGGATTAGTCTTCCCTTTGAAACATGACCGGGGCATTGACACACACACATATACATACATAATATACACGCTGCGAGACATGTCTGGTGTCAGCTTTCCAGGTGATATTGTGAGTCATTACAGCTGATGATGTCAAAGTAAGATTTAAGGCCACCCTTGTTGCTGCTGCTTCTGCAATCCCAAATTCATACACACACACACACTCACACACTTCTCTTGCAATGTTTTAACCATGATCGGCTTTGTTAGTAATTATAAACACTGCTATCAAAGAGCCTGATAGAATTCAGGCCGATGGGTATCCTTGGCTGCTTTTGAAAAGGATGCTCGCCCCCCCCCCCCCCCCCACCCCACAGTCATACACACTAACAAACACACACACACTTCAAACGTAAAGCCTTCTTTTTGAGCTTTTGCATATACCTTGAAGGTCTTTTGCCCAGAGCCCCAAGGTCAACACAAGTTGTTTGTGAGTGTCGTGTCGTGCTGTCTGTCCTCTGGGCTCAGCTGCTTCAGAGGCCACCACCTGCTTTTTCTCACAGCAAATGTTGCCATCCTTCCGAATGAACACCTGACAGGAAAAGGCTTTGAGAGCTGCAGAAATTAGAAGGCTTAGGAAATCATCGGTATAATGTGATTTATAACAAAGACTGTTTGAGCCCCAAAACAACATGATATTTATATAAGAAAGATTCTCCTGAAATTCTTTGGGACTTCTATTTGAATGAAAACTTTTTGTTTTCGACATACGATTGGCAGCCAGTATGTGGTCAGGAATGACGACCAAGTCCTCACTGGCGAGAGAAGGTGCGATATGAGGCTTTGATGCTGATGAGGGACCGTCTGCTCGGCTGAAGGCGCATGAAAGCACACAGTCATAAATGTCAAGCAGCCTGGGCTCAGCCACAGTCAGGAGGTGGGCAGGAAGGTATGTCTGATCTTGTCAAATACAGCCCGCAGTCGGCTCCAAGCATAGCATGGACTGGTACTGAGTGCTAGTCAGGCTGCTGACTGATCTTATCTGGCACCGGACCCGCACATAATTACGCATGGGTGCATTGAACAACAGGGAGGAAGCTCACAACTGTAGCCGTGACATCAAAACACCCATCACATTACTTTGTGATAAACCTGCTTTGGAAATATAAATGGAGGCTGCACCGTTTGTATTTATGATGATCACAAAATGACACGTGTCTATTTAATGAGAGGCCACCACATGGTGAAACAAGGAAGAGTTTCAAAATACAAGTTGGAGATAACATTGCTGGCGAACATGTGTACAATTCTTTTGCTCATTTTCTATAAAACACAAAAACAGAACATGCATGTCAATTTAATCCTTTGATTCTTGCTAATCTTGCTAAGACCTCTATCGAGTGTTTTCTTTGGTTATTTTTTCACTCTATGCGATCTTAAGATAGTGCTTTAAGAGTGTTTTTACGTGTTTTATTATAATCTTTATGACTGGCAAGTAAGTGGGTGTTGAAAATAAATAAAATAAATGACGACTGCTTGACCTCGTAAAAAAAAAAAAAAAAAAAAAAAGCCTTTCAAATTATTCCGCTGAGGAAATCAATTTCTATACTGTATTTAATGAGTGTCATCTGCTAGAGGCTGCCCGGAGACCAATGAATTGAAATAAAATAATAAGGAAGGAACCTGTATCTTGTACCATAAAACACATACCTTTGAAAACGACCTTGTACTTTCACTTTACTTTTTTGGCGCTCTTGTATAAAGACTGTGAAATGAAAGAAAAAATGTGTTGTTGTTGGGGCAAACGAGTGTATGGTGTCTCCCGAGTCATTTTCATTCACAGATAAACACACGGCAACAGTGGTAAACAAGATTCACGGTGAAAGGGTGAGACACATTTGATAGTCATAAAGGATTTTTTTCCCCTCAACGAGCAGAGATCAAATAAACTGTGCGTGTCTGAGGTGCCTTGTAGCCTCAAGCAGCCGAGCATAAATTTACCATGAATCTTGTTTCTCTTACAAGTGTATTACTTTAATATTTGTGTTTGGGTAAAAGAGAAGGTGTGTGTGTGTGTGTTTGGGGGGGCAAATTACGAGAAATAAATAAGAAAACAAGCACGCGTGATTCATCTTACTCTGAAACAAAAGTGCGTTGTATCTTTCCCTGCTCAAATTCTCACCTCATATAGCACCTGACCCTGGAGCTCTCCTCTAAAATCAGTTTTGTTTCAAAATAGAAAAGCAATTTTCCTTGGTTTTATAATCCTCGGTAATAGTCAACCATCATTTTTAATCTTTAGATGCATTTTAAATCCAAGCTGTAATGTCTTAACTCTCTGTCAAGGTCAACTATCTTAGCAAATAAGGCTTAAGCTTTGTTTTATATGAAAGAATTACATGATTAATACCAAAGAATTAATCAGGTACTCTTCAGATCTCTGAGATTGGGTTTGTGCTACAGGATTATGCTGTCCTACTTTTTTCCCCAAATGGGCATAAATTCACATGGACTTTCTTTTTGTGCTTAGCAATGTACTGCTAAATACATTATTTAAAAAAAAAAAAATCTTCCCCCTTACATGGAGAATCGATTGCTGCTCACGGCACATTGTGATATTTGCATTCCGCTGCAACTTTCCTGATATGTTGATTCAGTTACAGCCAAATTTTGTAGCCCAATGTTTTTGATGTTTATATAAACTTTCATTTTGAGGCATATTTTTCCGTGCAAAGTTTGGTTCAACTTCTTATTGTAGCACTCTTGGCTAGAAGAAAAAAAAAAGCAACTTTGTTATTCAAGTTCACGAAGCCACCTTGTTCTGTCCTACAGGTGTTGATGTTGCGAAAGGGCTCTTCATAATTCTGAATCCAAGACAGGAATGTTTTTCCACTGATTGATACCCGTTTGAAGAAACATTAGCAGTCAGGCTCCCCTCCCCGCGTTAGTTAGCCCTCCACCTCATGTTTCTGTTTACAAGCACCCAGGAGGGCCGCTTCTTATTAATGCAAACTTTTCATAAACTGGACAGCAATTTGACTCCTCCGCCGTGCGTCCAAACAAACCGTGATTTATAATTCACATGATTTATGATCTATCAGCATGCCAAAGCACCTCTGTATGCTCAGGCGTTGGTTTATGAATGCGCCGGTTGCAGATAAAGTAAAACTAGATGTAGATGCATCGGATGATTTCATTCAAAACCTGCTCATGTGTTTATTATGCACAATAAATCTAAAACCACTTGGAGTGTCAACACTATCTGGTGCCTCGGCTGCACCTTCATTGTCGAGCCAAATGATAAGTTGCTTTTTAAATTGCTGGGACAGTGACACATGCATAGTAATGAGACACTCTGAATGTTCCCCATGTGAAATGATTAATAGCTAAATATGATGTGGCAAAGTAATAGAATTCTAAGGCCATGGATGTTTCACTTTTCAAAGAGCGAGCCTTGTATCACGATGAATTTACAGAATATTTTTGCATATTTTTACCCACATTTTTTTTTTAGATTGTTACATAAGACAAAAACTGAAATCTTTTTGAAAACATTACCCTGTCAAGACACTCAGATCCAATTTTCTTGTTATTTCTTTTTCTCGTTTTCATGAGACATCTGAAATGACTTTTATGCAATGGGCATGAGCGCATGTGATTATCATATGAAAGGTTATATTTGACCCTTGCAAGTCAGGTGCGTTTAGCATCCATTTTGAGCTGCTCCTCTCTTTTGTTCAGGCTTACCTTGGCTATCACTTGCCTATGCCTTTGAGCTTAATGAATGCTGATGTCTCCATACGTGACAGGTATTACACAATAAAAATGTTTCAGCAAAGCTCACTATGTGGAGTAATTGGCGCTGTTTAAAAATGCATCAGGTTTTGGCATGGAAGTGCACACACAAATTCATACACAGTTGCACGCCAGGCGCTTTCTGATCTGACCCGTCAAAACCCATTAAGGCTTAAAACATACTTCCAACTGACACCCGGAGTCTCCGCGAGAGAACCGCCAATTACGAGTGGAAAATATCCCCCCACCTGGCTGCCACATTTGCATGTGAGCGGAGTGATCGGTTCAAATGAGAGCATTTTGGCGCTGCTCAAAAATTCACAGTATGCCGTCAGATCATGGCGGGAGTGAAGAGGGAGGGGGGGGGAGCTTATATAGTAATATGAAGTCAGCAATTTAACTGCAGGTTTCAAAGTTGCTTGCACTGCAGAGTGAGGTTACACCCTCAGAACGGTGGGAACAGATGGAAGTTGGCCTCGTCTTCGCATCGCTTCCACCATTAGTCGGCTTTTGCCAGAACGCAGCGGGTCTAAACTGTTCTCATTTAAATACATTTGAATACAAGCAAAAGGGAATAATAAGCTCGGAACATTTTGCCGTGGGAGTGAAAAGTGCAAACAGTGGCGTTTTATTTGATGCAATAATGAAGGGTTTAATGAGAAAGTTATGCTCGCAGTTTTTTGGGAACATGTGTTGGTTTGTGGTTGTGTGTCCTGAGCCTTTTTTTTTTTACATTTTAAGGAGTCAATCTAGACGTGCTGCCATGGTAACCGATACAAAAAAAGCCAAATAAAGTAGGAATCTCAGCATTAGTCTCTGAAAGGGATGTCTCATTCCGTGTTGTTTATAATCAAACCAACCAGGTTCGATATTGCCAAAACTGTGTGTCAAAAAGGCAGAAGAAATAATGCAGCACATTTTTAACAACTTTGTGCAGAACTGTCCTTGGAATCATGACCATCAAGATCATTCATGTTCATCTTGTCATCTTTCTCTCTCACTCACTTCAATGTGACATCTGCATGTGTCACTCTGATTGTCTGTCCATTATAGTCTCAGAGAAGTTGTCTTGAAGATCAAGATAATGTTGCACCGTCTTAAGTGAAGAAGTAGGCCAATACATGGGAATCCAAGCATATGTCAATCAGAGACATAATCACCAAGCTCCAGGCTGAGGTGGGAACGGACTCACACAAAGTGACAGAAAGGGTGCAACAAAATACTATTTAGGACAACTGTAATAATTTAAACTGAATTATCCACGAAAAAATGTCCTTTATGTTTTCACAGAGGCTCATTATGAGACATTAGCAACAAAATACAGTACGCTATTTACTATTCACTCATTTGTGGATGCTGGAAGTCAAAAGGCGGTCTATGATGGTTGTTTTTGACTGTTGAGTGTTTGTCTAATCTTGTTGAGCTGGTTTGGCAGAAGATTTTATCTTAATATATTAAGCTCATGTTTGAGCTATACTAAAAAAACAAAACAAATCCTGACAAAAACAAAGCCTCCTCGGTGGAAGTGAATTAAAACAGTGATTCGAAGGCATTGCAACACAATTAACCAAGAGATATTCAGGCAAATGCTTAATGCTCTCCCTCTCACTCAGAATGATAACCTTTGACCCTAAAAATATATATACATTGGGTGGATTGAAGTTTTAAGAACACATCTCAGCGAGTTTTTCAATTGCAGGTAGCAAAATTGATGCTTTTTCAGAAGGTAACAAAAGAGGATAAAAGTCACCAGTGATGTTTTTTCCATCAATTTTTTTTATTTTGGCTACTTTACCAGCAGCCAGTGTTGTCAGGTCAGAGTGTCCCTGAATGGGTACTTTCAAATTATAAAAGTGCTTCAAGCTGTAATAGTCTGAACGAAATTGCTTGAATTCATACAAGATAATGTCACATAGGCTTCAAAAAATAATTTCAATCAGACAATATAAAATGTATATTTAAACTAAAAACATCAGTTCCAACCATAAATTGAGTTTGTCCGTTTTTTTTTTCTCTTTCTATAAATGTGACAGAATTAACATGTAAATCTAATCCGCTGTGGCGATAGTGTGAAATGGCCTATTATGCTCCTGTTGAAATAAAATGGTGATGACATAGATTGTGCCATGTGACACATTTTCTTCATATGCAGCAGACAGTAATGACCGGGCTGATGGCAGGAACATCATTATCGCCGCCATAATCACCATTTGTATAATCAGTACTGTTTTCAGTCGGAGATTGCTTTGAACCTCCTATTGCTTGCTCAGAAGGTGATAGAAAGATGGACACACACACACACACACACACACACACACACACACACACACACACACACACACACACACACACACACACACACACACACACACACACACACACACACACATCATGCACACAGATCAACCCGGTGGCATTAAACGTGGCTCTTCATTGTTTCCCTTGTGATTAAAACCCATCGCTGTTGAGTCTCTTATATTGTCATCAACATGCCTTTGTGATGTGTCTGGGCTGCCTGTGTGTGTTTGCTCTCCCCGCAGTGGACCTGCTGTAAATGAATGTCATCTTGTCTTAGTCCAAGCACGGGCCTCAACGCGCCCGATCGATACTTCATTAGGCCTGGATTGTCTTGTGTCCATGCAACCTTGAAGCCGTTCCTTAATTACCCAAGCATTAAGGCAGGGGACGGCGTTACACACCATGCTGAGGATGACTCACACCACACACACACGCACACACCACCACATTACCCGTGAACTCTTGCTCCGGCCACCTCCAAATTCACAAAAGAATACGCGCATGTTCAAACATGAATGAACAAGATGCGTAGACGGAGATAAAACTCATTCACGTATGTTGGACCAAGAAATATGTAGCAATTTGATAATAAAATATTTGATGGGCAAAGAGAGGAAATATGAGAACATGATGGTTTGAAAATGCAGAAGGGGGGGAGCAGAAGACGCTGTCAGAAGTGAAGGGAAGAATTGCGGGAAACGAGGGACGCCGAGACAATCATCATGAGTGAAAGAGAAAAATGGTCAATAAGTGAATTGTCAGCCAAAGCTCTTGGCATCATTATACCATTTTAATGGTGCTGTTACATGACCAAAATTCAGACTTTTGATGCTATACTTATGTAAAGTATTACGATACCAATACTGACACCACCATGGCAAAAAAATTAAAACATTAGTGAAATCAGTGGAATATATGTCCTATTTGTAAATGTTAATACGGATTTCAGTTTGTAGTATTACCAATGAAAAAAGACAACCAAATAAATTGCAATTATGACAAAAGTTGGAAGCATACCTGAAATTGTACAAGCTTCAACGCTTTTGAGAATTGAGATTCCACTATAATCACAACCAGTGACACCATAGTCAGTCACGACCCGTCACATGCCTTTAATTTCCACCCATTTCATGTGAGTTTTTCCATAACAACACATTTCAAACATAGAAATATGCAACAGGAATGTTTGGGGGGGGGGGACCCCGAGTAGCGACACTAACCTTTTTGTTTTGAGATCAGAAGCAGACAGCAGAGGATGAAAGGCTTAAATGTCACCAGGCTTGACATTTGGACCGCGCATGTCTGTGTATGTATGTATGTATTTATATTAATGCGTGTGGCTGTCCACTTGATATGCAGCTATGTCTCCCATGTTTTTTTTTTTCTTAATGCCTGTATGAGCGTCCGTTGAGCACCGATATATCTTGGATTAACAGATACAAAGAGGAATACGATGATAATTGTATCCGGAAATATTCTCTTGCTGCCCTGACTGATGGCAACCATATCTTTTGGTAACTCAAAGTAATGCAGAATTTCACCGCCAGATTTGACCTGCACACATCAATCAGATTTTTATTGTCAATCATGTGCTCAAATCATTCCATTCACAATCCAAGGTTGTCGACACCTCCTGGTTCATGGCTTGGTGTGTCATCACCTGTGGTCTAAAATGGAATTATATGCTTTGAAGGACAGTTGGACATACATAACGAGGGCCTGATAAAACTTGTTTGCATTAGTTGTTTGGACTTTTAAAAGCACACGCAGGAGAACACTAATTATTCTAAATCATCATAAAATGGAGGTTCGGGATTTTCATCGGACAGAGACGACATCTAGTCGGTGGTAGGCTGAGGCAGTTTTGGGGAGGGACAAGCACACTAAGGCTGCATCCGAGGTAGGAGGAAAAAAGATGAGCGACGGCACAATGCGTTCAAATAGATCATTACAAGGAAAAGAAAACGACGGACGGGAGAGACGACGAGGGGAGGGAGAAGAGTTGAGGAGCGTGTTGGGCTGGGTGTGGAAGAGGAGGCAGATGGATAGGGTGGGGGCTGGGAGGGTGCAGTCAAATGGCACTCATGACAAATGACATCCCCTGTCTCCCAGTCCCCTCTCCTCAGCACCATGATTTGTCATCTCCACTTCTGACATTTTTCATCGCACTATCAAATCACCCTGACAGAATGATATTTTCTAATTCTCCCAGCCTTGGAGCACGCCAAAAATAATGGCCTCCACATGCTATGCGTACTCCTTCTCTTGTTTCCATACTGCTGTTTCTTTCCCCCCCCCCACACACGATGCGATGATTCTCCGGTAATGAAAATGTAGCATTGACAATAAGTTGCCGGCAGGACTTGACTGGAAGCAATCTGCTCTTCAGAGTCATTTAAGATGTTCCGTTCAAGTGATGGCACACGTAAATGTCACTGTCTTTTACAGTTTCTCATTTGTTGTTGTGCATGTTTGATGGCATGTCAAATAAAAAGTCTAGAAACCGTATATATACACTGAATTTCATGACAGATATTTTGCGGCTGTTTTGCAGTTGACATTATCTTAATCTTTTCTTTTTCTCTATGCCAATGCAACTTAAATGAGTCCCCCACCTGCTGAGCTTTTGCTTTCATCCTTCATTGTTTTATTGAATATTAATGCGGACAATGCCATATCTTCCTTGACCCACCTTTTCCATAATCCGGGTCACGGCACTGCAAATGAGTTTATGGCTAATTCTATGCCAGCAGGAGATCACTATCACTGTGGCCTGGAGGCATACAAAGGAGCGGGGTTATCGCCAACTCTTCGCATGACTGCTTTGGATCTTTTTGATAAGCGCTAACATGCAAATCTATCGACATCTCAGAGGGGCAGCGATTAAGCACATTTCCTGCTTTTGAGAGGCTGTGCATGACTCACGGAACAACAAATGTGCCGTCTTTAATCTTATGAGGGTCTTTATATGAAGCCACTTAAATGTAGCCTCTGTGTTGAATTACAACTTCATTTTGTTTTGCGCACAAATATTCTGGGAATATTTATTTAATGATTTATCTATTAATTTATTTTGCTCATCTGAATGATACTGCTGGCACTATCTTGTCTTTGAGTATCTTGTCTTGTCTGTGTGTGTGTTCGTTAACGTGAATGGGTGCATATGCTCATTTTACAGTGTCTGGGCTAATTAAGCATTACCCCGTGGATCGGTGTCTTCCTTTTAAGTGGGAGGCGGGTGTTGTTTCATGTAATAAATGTCATGTATGCATGATTTCACATGTTCTTTAGCAGTCCTACGCTAACGGCTAAGCATCGTCAATTACCACCAATGGTGGGAATCCGCTAATTATACAAGCATTTAGCTCAATTTGTCATACACAATTATGTGTGTGCATTTCACCAAAGCACAACAGACCTAATGATAATTTGGGTGTTCTGCAAACCATCTGCATAGGAACAAACAAATACCTCACACATAATTGCCAACTTGCTGTTTTTTCTCCCATAATCTAGAATTTTTTGACACATATGATTCTACTTTCTTCAAGTTTTCAGTCTGACTTCCTTGAGCTGACACATACTTGCACATGTTGACCAACTGGACCTACTAGATGTGGTCACAGTGTCCTTTTTAGTCATCTTAAACATTTAACTCCGACGCCACTTTTGCGATATAAAGTGCGATGGCAAGAGCAGGTTGAAATTGAAGCAATATTAAAGCAATTTCAACTCTAGTCGCTTTGAGATCAGGCCACCGCCCAAAGTAATACCCAAGCTGAATAGTTCACTTTTCCATCATCGGCGGATACGCTAAAGATGAAATAGACCTCAGAAATGAGGCTCAATGATAACTGATGTGTGGTAAATGATAGGGATAAGATAATATAGGAAATTGTACGAATGGCGTCTGGAGACTGAATCAGTTCATTTAAGAGCTACTGTGCGTCCTACCAATTTTATTTTGTGAAGGTACTGTCTGTTCTTCTGTCCAGATTTAATATTGAATCTCACATACAGAGTGAGTGCAGCACATACACTGGCATACGATTCAGAAGTGTTATCACCTCCTTACTTCCTGATCAGCTTCTAGTTTTCTTTTTGAGCTGGACGCCGGTCGGTCACTTCCTCTTACTCACAGGCGAGACAGGCCAAATTAAACCTGAGTGTGAAATGGTGGGGAGAGGGAAGCGTTGATGGGAGAGCAGTGAGGAGGAGAGATTGATTGGGCCAGCCAGAAGATGGCTGCTGATGAAGGCCTCTCATAGGCAAGATGGATGTCACGTCGCGTCCTGGCTCCTATAAGCCCTTCTGCCTAATACACCTCACATTTCCCTCTGATCGCTTCCAAATTGCCTTCTGCCAAAGTTTCCAACTGATCAGGAACTGACGTCGAGCCTGGTGAGCTTCTTCTTTGGCTTTGACCAAAAATGTACTCGTGTGCCCTTCCGTGTGTGTCCATTCCCTCCCTCATAAAAGCAGTCTCTGGACTTGTCATTAAAATGCATTATCATCCTGCTGTGTCAAGAGAAGAGACAAATAGTCTCTCCCTCCGCCCGCTCTCTGACTGTCTCATTCTTATTCTCTCTTTCATATACTCCCTGACTTCATCTCCTCAGGGGGATGAAGGGAGAGGGGGATTTTTATTCCTCTTGTCCCACCTTTTCTTGCTTGTCCCCCACCCCCATTTGCTTTAATTACTCTGGGTCTTCCCCTATTTCTCACTGTCCCATTGTCTTTAAAATAGTTATTCTGACTCACTGTGCAGAAACGTCATCCAGAAAAGTAGACGTGCTTCTCTTTCCGTGGCACGGGGGCCTTCGCCTTAGCAGAGCCATAATAGAGATCTAGTCTAACGCGTTCTGATTTGTTTGCCACTCATTTGTCATGTGACCTTTTGCAGCTATCATTAATACCGAGAGGGGGTTGTTGAGGCAGACAGACAGACAGACAGACAGGGAAGGAATGGGGGGGGGGTTAAGGACGGACATATTGCAAGACAAAGCTAAAACCAAAGAAACAGAGATGCAGAGAGAAAGGTCAAGTAAAGAGACAAACAAAGTAGGAGCGACATTGAGAGAGAATAGAGAGGACAAAAGAATAAGATTGAGAGAGAGAGAAAGCGATAACAGGGAAGGAGCAGAGAAGATTGCATTTTAGAATTACTGGCCAACACCTAACAATTTATGCCCTCATGCAGTGCTTGGCAGCAGCTGGAGACTGCAAAGCCTGCGGTGAATGTGAGTGTATGCGCGTGTGTTTGTGTGTGTTGAAGAGAGGGAGAGGTGGAGGAAGAGTAAAGGTAAGCTACAGCACCAAAGTGACATTATCAAGGGGCATTAAGAGAAAAAGCAGCAGTGATCACAGCTTCTTCACGCTGATATGTTCTCAATGTGTAAAGTGAGCCTACGCTGTTGTCTTCTGCAGCCAGCAAACTAAAGATATCTTCTCGCACCTATCGACTCTCTTGTCTTTACATTCCCACTTTGACGCCGCCATTGTATGTTCTTCTGCCAAGAAAGAAAGAAAAATATGGGGTTCACCTGTCCACTGTGTTGCATTGATTGTTGATTCATGTCTTCAGGTAGATGAGCCAAATCATACTCGAAATTAAAGAATGATATGCAATGGTAGGTTCTAATATTAGATTCTAAAGATACTTTTTTTTAACAAAAGAAACCCCAAACAATTCCAAACTCCAGAGTTTAATGGGTTGAATAAAACATTGAAAATCCAAATCACCAACACACAAAAATGAAAACCACCTGAGAGAACTCTTTATAGTGCAAATTCTTTTTTTCTTTTAACGTCCAAACTCTGAAGTCAACAGTGGACCGTTTGATCAAGTCCATAAATGCCTGGCAGACAAAGAACTCTTTCTGGCCAAAGCGAACCTAACACAAACCATTTGTAGGCTTGTTGTTTTTATGAACAGTTAATCCATTACAACATGAGATTGCAGTTGAGGAGACTTTGATCCAGATGGGGACATATCAGTGTGTTTAGAGTTGAAAGGATTAAAATAAACGTGTAATTCTTGAGTTCAGACAACCCCTGAATCAAAAAGGGTTTAGGCAAATATGAGAAACTATCAGGCCTAACTGTATCTTGTTATACTCGTACATGCGGGCCAGTTGTTCCCCTGGTGCATAAACACGGGCCTCATCATCTTCTGTGTGTTATCTGCTGCGCGTCAGAGGAGAGCCCACACAGCGAGGGCCGCAAAAATTAAACCGTCTACAATGCCATCGCCAGGCCCTGGAATATGAAGGAGAAAAAAATGAAGGTGACATTTGAAAGAGAGGGGGAGAGCGAAGTGTACCGGCGGGTGAGGGAGGGGGCGAGGGGGGAGGATTTAATAGGTCCCTGAGACACGAAGGGTGTGAGATGAGATGATGAAACCGTAGGATAGAGAAGAGCAGAGGGAGATTGTGTGTCAAAATGTGGATGTTTGGAGATTGGGCTTCCTACCCTGCCAAATGATTAAAATGTTCCCTCTGACATTCATATTCCACTATGGGAGGAGTCGTGCCTATATACCAACCACTGCCTGGAATATGAATGAAGGATGCTTGTTTAGAAGTTGAGTCGACAAATTATCATGGCTAACTTGAATATATTAGGTATTTTATGAAATGGGCTCTGGCACTCAATAGAAAATTCAATTTAAAATGTCGTCAATACGGAAATAATTCAAACTTCTTTCACATGATTTTAATTCAGTTTGGAGTTTTTTCCCCCGTTACATTAAAAAAAATAATTCAGTAAATAATCACTCCCATACAGTGCTAATCTATTTATAAAATGCATGGACATTTTTAAATAATGTTCATTCATTTACTTACAGTATTGATAGATTTTCACAACCAAAATATCGAGGGGGACATCACAATCCTGAGTGTTCCCTTCCAACACTCTAGAGATGAGGGTTGTCATGGTTACGGGGCAGAAAAATCGCCCCATGCCCCCCCGTGACACACTCACACCCGACACACACATTGTTGTCCTCCCTCCCTCCCTTCTTTCCCTTGTCCAGTTCTTGCTGATGTCACTGGTGAATGTATGAATTTAACTTACAGGCTATGCGATGCATATCTGGACTGGAAAAAAGAAAATGAAAGAATAAGAGCCTCGTTGCCTCGATAGGTAAAAATGCCCTTGGAATTTAAAGGAGGAGCTCATCAAACATGAGAGGAAATTCCAAATTCAATCTCTAATGGATTTTGATATTGAAGGTGTTGGTTTTTTTTTCTTCCATTTGAGCTTTTCAGGTGCAATTAGCCTATTTTCCCTCAAAATAACGCAAGGAGAGGTAGTCAAAATCTAAGAAGATATTTTTGAAAAAAAGAAATAGAGAGATCTGGTGGGAAAAGAGCAGATATAAGATGTTTTTTGATTTTGCTGTGTATGTGTGTGTGCGTGTGTGTGCGTGTTGATGCGCTGCATTTGAATTGAACTTCAATAAGCACTCAGGGGATTATGGAGCACTTGCTTCTGATAAATATTCTTAATTTTGATGTGATTTTTTTTTAAGCCATCAGCATAATTATTGTTTTTCATGTTTCTTGCCCTTCCGACTTTTTTTTTTTTTTTTTTAAATGAAGACCAAATGCAATAAACAAAATGGATATGCATTTAGGGGAATGATGGAGCTTTCAAGTCTGAACCTCTCATGTCTATTAAGTGCTTCCATTACACCACATTCTTTATTTCTTTTTGCATCTTCAATGCAGGTTGCAGGTGTCGAGCTCAAGATACATTTAGACGCCACAGAATTTCTTTACTTTTTCAGAAGGAATACCAAATTTACCATCTTCAACATTTTACAAATAAATTAAAAGAAATAAATATGAAAAAATCATCATGTAGGTGACTTCATTAATGATAAAATACATACACAATAAAAATATGATCAGTATAACTCTGCTCATAATTCGATCCGCTAAATAAATCGGTGTTTAATTTTTCAAAATGAATTTTATTGATTCTTGAGACCAGACTGCAGAGAAATAATAAATACATTGTTCCCAGCGTATGTCTGGACATACTCCTCATGTAATTGGTGTTTGATTACTCTGATTGACTATTGATCAGAACTGCGTTTTGACCCCAGCAATAAATCTGGAGCCCTAGTTCAGGTCACTGCGAAATATCTTAGTGCTGCTTTAAGAGCGGAATGACCATTTACCCCCCCACCCACCAAGCCTCCCTGAACGCACCTGTTTGTCTCTTCTTTATGACAGCGGCGCTCTCATCATTCCTCTTAAGTTTTACCCTTTTATGACCTTTCGCCGAGACCAAACGTGTCTGCGTTATATATGGGCTGTCCCGTCATGACGGGATGGCCAGGAGGTTATGGAGGGCCTGCATTAGCCAGTCCCCCTTGCCTCCCTTACTCCCTATCCCGCCATGTAAGAGTCCTCAACCTTGCTCTACTTCATTCATTTTGTTTGTCCCCCGCGGTTGGCTGGGCGGCCGGCCGGCCGGCGAGGCTTCTAAATCCCCTTTTATTGTATACAGTGTGCACAAAGAAAGGCCTGTGCTCTCATTTACTTAATGGGCCGTCGGACGGGTGTGGATGAAAAAATTAGCAAAATCCCCTCCCGGGATCCTTTCTGGTCACACTGAAGGCACATAAATGAAACATGTCGTGATTGCCGAGGAGGGGTTGTGGCGATACAAGGTGGACAACACTTAGTCGAGCACGAGGAGATGACCCACTTGATCTTTCCGGTTGATGCCAATCCTCCCTCGGCTTTTTTTCTCTGGTGCTCGACACCTTCCTCTTCACCGGCAACAAAAGTAGGATTACCCGGAGAGAGTGTGATAGCAAAAGAGCGGGAGACAGTAAAAGAACATCAGACTGTTTATGCAGAGTTGAGCTTTTCTTTCTTTTTTCTAAGGGCCTGAAAATAGTTTTTATTCAAAGCTGCCTACTAATTACTGAGAGATTACAAATTGACGTTGCTCAAAATGGCTGACTGCCACCTTTTTGTCTGCTTAGAAATCTAGAAGGCCATTACTGTTTTATTGCTCTTCTTTATAAGGAAAATATATTTTGAACATTGTATGCGGTAACCACGCTGTTTTAAAGGACAAGGCCACAGTGTCATGGCAGTTTCACCTTCTAAGCTTTCCTCCATTTTTTTTGACAGCTCACTCGCAAGTAAATCTTCACCTCTCATCTGGTCACTCAATCCAACACGGATGTGCTCTGCAAAGGAATATGCAGCTTAAATAAATTCTCAGAACGTATATAAGACGCGCAGCTGTGCTTAACATGAATTAGGGCAAATTGTTAAATAAATACCTCTCAGGCAGTATCAGTGAAAGCGAGCATTATTATTTGGCTGAAAGTAGAATTTTTGATTCACCTCTCATTGCAGTGTGTAAGTGGCTATAATATTGTGGCTAATATTGCAATGTTATATTATAAATATAATCTCTTGAGATATTATGGATCGACATTTTTCTTTTCTCCCTATCACATTGCATTTATTGTATTATAAAAATATTAATATAACCTCTACATTTTTCCAAATGTTTGTCAGTTGTAATAGTATGTCATCATTCCTGGTGGATATTAGCTGTGTGACACTTCTCTGCAACGCGGGCGGCACTGGCTTCGTTTCTACCCATCAGGCATTGGGGCTTGACAGGGGGAAGTGTTGTTAGGACTGCGGTCCCTGGCTTGTCCCCTGATGTAGACAGACATTCTAAACGACATCGGCCAATCAGATGCAAGATGGCGACCGGGGTTAGTGCTGTGCTGTGTGTGCGTGTGTGTTGGATGGATGCTGGGGAGAAGATGAGAAAACATGGGGAGCCTCATTTGATGCAGTTAATGTGCAGATTTATGTAGAGGGACAGTGGTCAACATTCATAAGATCTCCCTTCTCCCTCCAAGCTTCCCGCCCCCACCTCCTCCCATTCCATTTTCTCCTATTGCACCCCTCCCCACACACACACCAAGCCCCCCAAAGCCTTTCTTCCCCTTCGCCTGATTTTCTCCCTCTTTGTCACTCACCGTCATTCCATCCGTTGCGCCCTCTCTTTTTCCCCATCCCGCATCTGTCTTGCCTGCCACCCCCCCTGCATCACCGCCTCGTCCCTACCTCCTCCTCCTCCAACGTAAGGACTGAGATTGTTGTGGACTGTAGCCATCAGACCAATAGGAGGCATAGGTAGACCGTACAACCGCACGGAGATGATACACATCCCACATTTTATTTTTATGTTCCACCGAGCAGGCGGCTTCTCTGTTGAGCTGAGACGTGTCGATAAACATTTCAATTTATTTGCTCATCTCCTGTTAATTAAAATGATAAAACATACTGATTCGATTCCCCTCAATGTGTCATTTCACATTTTAGATGTCTGCACTCTGTGTGCTGCTGATTTTGAAATAATCAGCGAAAGGACTGATGAGGAAATAGACTACAATCCTTGATTCTTTTTTATCTCCACAATTTATTTTTTATATTTCTGAAATGAAATTACTTGCGGATAGAATATATACTAGCACATTATCATTACACTATTAAATAAACTTGAGAATTTGCTATAATTGTTATACTGGCAATTAAAACAAAAAGTTCATCATTTTCATTGGTATTTAATTTAAATGTTTTTGAAAGCTGCATTTCTGTTCAGGTTATATTGTTTGTTTTATTGTATTATCATCATCATTATTATTATAAACACTCTTTATTTCTTATCTATGTACTGTCACTGCCCAATACAAAGCTTGAACAGTGATTATATGAGAAATACTTTATTAAATGGCCGTAATTATGATTAGGTTTTGGCAATGAAATGTAATTTATTTCTGTCATAAGGTGAAATGGCGCTTCAAAGCTTGATTGTTCATTTAAAAAAGAAAAAGTGTCACTGACCGAATCCATTTACTTGTGAAATAAACTTTCTCACCACAGACACTAACCTCCGCCACTTCCTCATTTCCTTGACCTTCATACATGACTTTCTGACTTGACTTTTATTCCTATCCCCTCTTCCCCAGTCCACTGACTTCTCTGGTAATCCCTCTCCATCATTACAGAGGCCCTTCACTCTTGGTGGGACTTTCTCATTCCTCGTTGCGCCCACACTCTCATCCATTTTGGCTCCTCTTCTTCTCCATCTTTAAGCACACCTCCGAACGGTCCTCTCTTTTGGATTTTGCATGCATAAACCAACAACATTTCAAAACTTCAAAATATAAATCCTTATTTTGCTGGTTATTTAAAAATGTGCAGCAGTAAATAAAGGCCTCACCCCGATTTAATGCCCTTATTTGAAGACATTTAAAACCGGCAATCCACAGTCAACGATTGTATTGAGTCTGCCGACAGAAAAAAAACCACAGTAAATATTTGTGTTTACATGTTGGAGGTTGAGTTGTCTAAAACGGTTACGCCAAGCTAATTTGACATGAAAAATATGCGTTTGACTTTCATGCCAGCAATCACTGTGGCACGCAGCTTCAAACGGGTGCTTTGGAAGCAAACTCTGTCTCTCTACCTGCAGCTGCAAGTGTCTTTGACTGAGAGCTCCACCAGTGAACCTGCCAGTGTGATCTCAGACTGGCTGCACCCGAGGGCAAGAAAGTGAAAACTATGACTATATACATATTCTTCGGGAAGCTACCTGGCCTACACAAGTCTGTGTCAAGTGGGGATAATTTGGCAGTAATATAGTACGTTAAAAAATGAATCCGACGCAATGAAATCAATCAGCAGCCAGCTTTGCTTTATAGCAGATTGGAAAATTGCATATTAGCTAGACTACAAGCAAGAAACTACATTTGCTATTCTCTTTAGCGCTGTTTAGCGAGTGCAAGTTAGATTTAAAAGTTGCTTGGAGACAGGAAAAAATGCCTTGATTGACAGAAAAACACTTGAAGGGCAATCCAAAGCTCGCTATAGCTGGGATGGTTGGAGAGCCCCACATTGCTTGCTAATTAAAAGAGAAGTAGCTGTCTTTCTTTCACTCGCTGTTATTCCCTTATTCCTGGGAGTATTAATGTTTTATTCAGGAGAAACATAAGTACAGATGAAATTAATAAAATCAGGCCCTGCCTATCCCTGCCATCTCTTGAGGGGGCCTAAAATTCAAACGCTCGTTTCTGCCGGCTTTGAAAGTGCAAACTCAAAGTGATCTGTGTACTGTACTTTTCATTTTCTTCATTTCCTGCATATTAACTTTCTTTTCCCTTTTGTTTCAAAATGCATTGCCCCGAAAATAAAGATCAATTTTTCAGTGCGAGAGTCTGTGGAATTAGAGCATGTTTTCCTGACGTTCTTGAATCTTTTTTTTTTTCCCTTCCATATCATAAATTAGAGTGTGAAGCTTTTAGTTGTGTTTACGCTATCCACACGAGCTTGATGCCGTTCCGCTGTTGTTTCATTAGGTGTGTTCATGCCTCCTTCATGTTTGTGTGTGTTTCATTTGACCATACACATGCAGGCCCTGGGAGTATTTGCCTGTCTGATCACCTCATGTGATTCTAAGGAGGGAAGCCATGCGTGACTAACACAGACTTCAGAGTTGAACTAATTGTGTCATTTTTAACATGAATCTGCGCTTGGCCACATTTTATTCAGCCTTTGCCTAGCTTGTCCCCGAGCCACACGATGAATGCACATCCATCCTGCTCGGGAGGAATATTCAATGCCTCTGCAGGTGCATCATTTATTTCTTCTCAGTATTGCAGTTTACTCCGACTAAATGTCCTCAGTTTGGATGCAACTAAGCAAAAGAAAGTCTCAAGAGGGAAATTTGTATTTATTATTATTTTTTTGCTCTGACATTGGACTTGATACCAACACGATATTTCCTACCTTACACACACACACACGCGGAGTTAAAGCAGGACCGTGTAGTTGATCAATAGTTTCCCGTGCCGGGGATTGCTGATGGCTTCAGACAGCAGTGAAAGCCCTGAGGACCTGAGGGTGACACCCCTTATCAACTGAGCAAGGTGAAATGTCAAACACTGGATCTACTTTCCCTCTCCCTCCCTCCCTCCCTCCCTTTCTTGGTCTGTAATTTTCTATGAGCACAAGTGACTTGAATTGAATGCTATTTTTCCACCTCACTTATTTTTTCATTTTTTTGCTTTTACACTTTTTTGTTTTTGTTACATGCTCCCTTTTGTCCTTCTGTGTGTTTTGCTTGTGCACTCCTGCAACATAACAGAAAACAGCCTATTGAGCACAACATGGATGCAAATATGAATCTGAATATGGCCACAATGTTTGTGGGGGTGTTTGACTGCTAATCTGGCTTAGATGCACTCTGCATGTTTTACAACACTGTCCATTTCCATGGCCCTGAGCTCAATAACAACACTGTCGGATTAGTGCTGGGTGACTTCACATGCTAATAACAACAGAAAGGAAGATGCATAATATGAAGAAGGCTAGAATACTCAAACATTATTATACTGTATGTGATATATTCAGTTGAACCAAATAACCTAGTATATTTTTAACCACTTATAAAAAGGATAGGTGTGCAAATATGGAAAAGTTGTGTTCCTGGTTTACTTGTGGTAAACATGCTTGTGCAAACTCCACCACAAACATCTTTCCCTCTGCATAATATTTGGCTTTATTTCCTCATCTGGCAAAAGGATTATCATCCTCAGATTGGATTTATGATCTGAACGCAATGGCAGGTTTATCCAGCCACCATATGTAAAATTATCATTAGAGCTCTAATCCGCTGCACATCACGCACACACATGCACACACATCTACATGCACGCTCACACACAGACTAAATGATCGTCAGTAATAATGAGGTTAAAACAATAAGCACAAAATATCCAAAGGTCTTTGACAAGATGAGAGTTCACGGCAAAAACTTCATAAGATGACCAGTTTTCTTTTTCTTTTATTTTTGTAGTTAACAGTTGAGAACATTCACATTTTAACTATGCCTGGACAGTTAATTAAAGTTTTATGATTGTGACATTTGAGCCTTGAGCAAATTAATTCACTTCACTATAATCTCCTATGGAAACAACAGTTTTACCTTGAACATTATTTAAGTATCAATGAGTTGATGTCGTTCGACGTCCACTTCTGTTCCACTTTAATGGGTAATGTCAAATTTTAATAATAGGGAGAGCATCAAAGTCTTCTACCGGAATTGCTTTTAACGTGTATTTGAACAAAAATAACGGTTTGCAAAAAAATGCAATTCATTACAGATTCATATTCCCCACCACCCTCTCTGAATGATAAGTCATCACTGTTAGCATCCACCCGCCTCCCCCTTCCATGGCTCCCCCAGGCTTCACCGTCTCTAATCAAGTCCTAATGAGCCTAATTGGTCGTTAAAACATGCCCGAGTCTGACACAGCCGCGCTACAGCGTCTGCCATATGGCCGGCCGGGGGTTGGCCCGAGGCCCCCGAGCTGCCAACTGTTCCCCCCATCAGTGGCTGAACTGTGTGTGCTGAATGGCAGCGGCTGCGTTGGGAGTTTCTCCGCTCTTGATGATTCAGCATTCGCTCTGCACTGAGTGGACAAAGTGTAAATGCATGTGAAATTTTGTGGGTGTGTGCTGATGAGTGACCAAAGTGTCATTTACTACAAAGACACAAATTATTGACCTCTGTCATGGAAGGTAGTTAGCTTCACAGCTTCTTATTTTTTTAAATTTTGTATTGAAAATTGATTTGATTTAAAAAAAAAAAAAAAAAAAAAAAAAAAAAAGATACCTTTTATCTTTCATTGAATATTAAATGCCTTTATGTAAATTACCTTTAACACCTCAACAAGGAAGCCTCACTCCATTCACTTCCACTCTGATGTACAGTATACCCAGTATTTCCAAAAAAAACAATATACAATATGACCATATTCGACAGCTTTTAATTGATGTGTACACCTTGTCCATACTGCCTTTATATTATTACATATAAAATGCATACAGGATATTCAGTAGAACCTTTTCCTTGAATGCTGTTTTTTTCCCCTTTCAAGTTTCAGCTGAGTTGAGTCTTAGGAAAACATGCCTCACCCGTTTTAATAAGATGTAGCATTTCTGCTGAGGCGACAGAAAAAAAAAAAACTACTATGAATAAGAACGTATACTGCATTAAACGTTTCATTATTAGATATTTGGCCTGTGTTGCTTCTGACCTTTTGCTCATGGGCAGGGAAATCAGTTGCGTGGTTGTATTTAGTAAAATAGTTCTTGCCATGTGATCTCAGCTACATCCGTAATGTGTTTCCTTGACTGTGCCGCATGGCCCGTTAATTAATTTGCCTCTATAAACTAGGAGCTGTGAGGCCTGCTGCCCTCAGCCAATTTATTTGTGACCCTAATATGACCCAATCTCTGTGCTTGTCTTTTACTGTACACAGCTACTGTGTGGGGGCATTATGTGCTTCAACATATTTCACCAAAAATGGAAGTCCAGGATCTAACAAGAAATAAGTATGTAAATGAGGTGTTGGTAGCTTTAGTACCACTGGGGTTTGAAGGTTAGGAGTGTGTCGTTCTTACTTTCAAATAATATTGCATGCAAATGACAAATCATGTCAGACTCATTTTGACCTTTGCATAAAACAGTGTGGGAAAAAAATAATCATTTTGATGGCTTGGGATCTTTAATTGATTGTTGCTTCAGAGAGGCGGGTATGTTTGCACAGTATAGTATTGTTGCTCATGATTTTTATTGACATTTTCTTCAGACGTAGGTTTTGTCATGTAAGTGCCCCATATTCCCTTTAGCGTCCGTTCCTCGTCGTTGCCTTAGCTCGGTTTCTCCGGTTGACATCTCCATTAGGAATCATTGTGGGCCCGTGTGGAGTGCAGCTGATTTCCCTGCCAGTAGATATAAACTGATTGAAGGCAACCGGCGTCTTGTCAATACTGCTTGCTTGTATTTGGCCGCATCCAGCCTGCTTCCAACACAGCTGATTATTGGAGACCTCTCATAGAGGTATCGAGCTGCTGTCCCCACTCTTGTTACCTAGCTGATGGTTTCATTGTTTAACACAAGAACTGCCAGTGAGCGGCCATTTGGCTGGACTCCGCTATCTCTACCGTAGGCTTGCGATCTTAAATGCAGATGGTGCGCTCCAACAAGTTGATAAGACGGCAAACAAAGCGGTGTCTCCATATTTCCTTCACTCTTTCTTGTTCTCTTCTATTCTTATTTCCACTTTTTTTCCTCAGATGACAGTATGCAGTTTCAACTTATAGCGGTCTACCAATTACTGTCTGAGTGCTGGCGGAAAATAACCTATTTCATGCTGCTATTATTATTTATACCATGCTCCAGGTATTGATTGTTAACACAACAATGTTTTATGTAGTCGGCCTCAAGTTGATTAGATTGGAGCCGGCGATTTTATCAGCTCGCTTTAAGTTTTAAAATATGAAAAGGATCATGCCATAGTTTTCACGGGTGCAAATGTTTACAACACCGTGCAATCTAGATTACCAAATAAAGGGACAAATTTATTTGGTAAATTATTCATATAATTTTGAAATACTACTATAGTGTTTAGGGAGCCTCTTTGCATGCCTCAGTGCCCTGTTCAATTTTTATCAAAGATTTTTCACAAATCCTGTTTACAAAATATAGGCATTATTTATATTTTGTCACTTATTTTTTTGGGTTAAGGATGTTATAAACATTGTTTTCTTCAGACTTCAGAAAAATATAATATCCATATGTATTTTAGCTGGCTCTGTGCGAGTGAATGGGAGAGGAGTCTGATGTGTGGAGTTTGTAAAAGCAACACTGTAGTTTTCTTTTCCATCTTGAAAGGCTGGCTGACCCATGGATCAGAATAGACTATCAAAGATGGCCTTTTGATAACACTTTAAAGTGAGAGGGCGCAGCTTGATTTTGGCTTATGGTGCAGTGAAACTAAGGAGCATTGCAAGTCAAAGCAAATACGTATTCCTTAGCCTTGACATCAGACATTATTGATCCATGCATGCATATAGTTGTTATTGAGATTGCAAATTGAGATACAGTAGATGATGTGCAACCTATCAAGGTTGAATGTATGAGAAAGCAGCAAGACGCTGGACTGTTATTCACCTCAAACCGTAAATAAAACACCCAGCAGCTCTCTCAGGGATAGTGCTTGCGTCTGGTGACCTCTTAAAGGTTAAACCCTGTAAAAAGGTTAAACCTTGAAAGAATTATTTTCATTACTTTTCAGCCCTTCCAGTCGCCCTCACCCCTTATGGGAATCAGTGGATTAGTCCTTAGGTTGCATGCTACGCTTCTCTTATTGCTCCGATATCACCTCGTGCCATTTTTAAGTTTACGAAAATTGGATGCACCGGAGGGATATTTTTCCAGCAGCAAACAAAAAAATCGGAGAAAGGTAGAAACTGTCATATGTCGCATGCACGAGCTGTACCGTAATTATCTTAGGTTTGCATTCATCAATACCGGTTTCAATATGAGTCTACAGTCACACTTGCATTTGAAGAAATGCTCCGATACTACGACAGCGATACTATTTAACCGACCTGACCTCTGTCTTGCAGGTACGAATCAGCCATGAGGAGCTAAACATGCACGTTATTAGCCGACTACAAATTATGATCTGCAAAATGGATGCTGAACTACTAGCTTCGCTGCCGTCATGAAACTGCAGGAGAGGAAGATGGGACGGCCAGGCTGGACATGCAGAGTAAAGAATAGTAAGTGACGTTATTGTACAGAATGATGACACAGTGGTAACTTGAGTGCAGACAGCCGCTATGATGCATCTCTCATCTATTCTCCAGTGATGTACAAGTCAGTTAATTCAAGCAATGTAAACAGAGACCCCATTTAACTTTTGAAATCTCCATAGTCTAATGTGATGCTCTCAGGCCCTTATTTTCATTTTCATTTGGCTCATTAGAGGCTAAGTGCTTCTGAAAATGGTCAAATGATGTCACACATATGAATGAAGACCGCAAGAGTGATTGCTTTAAATGCCTCTGCGTAATTGAATCGCATCATCTGGATATGCAATCGAATTATGCATACTTCACTGAATGGTCTTGTGTACAGAATGTTCAGCGCGTTTGTACATCGTCGAGAGAGAGAGAGAGAGAGGGAGGGGTTAAGAAAGACACTAATGAATCAGAACTCAAAATGAAGAAGCCTCATCTCATTCAACATTAGTAATTGTTTGTTAAAAAAAAAAAAATCATGCCTTCCATGGTTTCTTTTTAACAACTGTATGCACACCGAGATGCCGATAACCTGTTTTTTTCTGGAAACTCTTAAGATGTTCAACTTTTGCCCTTCCGGCATACAAACAACCCTTTTGATTATGATAATATGAACAAATACATGTGCAAACAATTTCCAATGTATTGATAGATGTCACGTCAGTCTGCTTACCGTCAAATAATCCCACAATTTGACGCACGCGTTGGCAGCTCGCTATCTGACGTGCCAGACCTCGAACTGTGACCAATCGGTGTTTGCGAAGCGTGGACAGTGGGATTATCAGCAAGACACAAGCTTTATCTTCTATGCTTTACATACCGCAGTTTCAGCCTCTCATTAGAATCACAATAAACACAATGCAGATGCCACCATAAGCTGACATCCATCCAATATGCTATAGCTGCAGGCGTGAGGTCAGGAGGTACAAGTGCATGAGCGTTTGTACACACGCGCTGGAGGATTTGTCTCCGGTAAAGAATGGACAAGATGTTAATCAAAGGCGTCTTTGTGGACTCAAGTCTTTTATAACTGTGAGCGTGTGCGCATCAAGTCTGAGACACAGCACCGATGATGGCGGCGCGTGGCGTCACTATCACGCAGCGTAGAATCGATTTGCTCGGGGTTACACACTGCCGAGCCTGAAGTGTGTACGTGCGCGTGAGTGTTTCCCCAAGTGTGTGCGCCGTTGTTTGCGTGTGCGTGCGAGTGGAGAAAGTGTGTGTCGTCAGACCTTCTAAGCTGAATATTGATGTATTGATCAGACGCTTGTGTTGCTTAAAGCCATTTGCTCCTTGGGGAGTCCGCACACACACACACACACACACACACACAGTGTGGCTATTGAACACTCATCTTTTCTGCCAGGACAATTGCTAGCAATTGGCGCTGTTTCTTGTCAGTGTGTCATTGTCTTATCCTACACAGGCGGTATGCCGCTACTAAGCACACCTGCCGCACGTCCGTCCGTTCATTCTAATGTTAATGTGAGCTCAAGAATATAATACTATTAAGGAATATAATAGCCTTATGCTGCACCTATTGGCCTTGTACATGCTTTACTGTACGGCCACAATGACGGCAGACGTGGGTAAAAGGAAGTGATGACAGACATGTCAACATGTTGCCAAGTAATCACTTATCATTTTGGATTCAGTTACAAGATACGCCACATGTTAAAAAAAGAGATTTGCAGAAAGTTCTCAAATATATTCTCACTGCCATTGTCACATATTTACCCATTCAGATATAGTATATCGTTAATACTTTGCGAAATATGCCATAAAGAAATATGGCAATATGATTTTTACACCACCTAAAAACTGTTCACCCTACCATGTATTCCCCCGTCTTTGTGTTTACGACTGGCATTTAAATGAATAATCACCGTAATGAGCCACTATCATACACACTTGATCAATCACACCGTGCACAAATGTAATTAGCTAACGCCTAAACTCATCAGAAGATGCAATTAGCGAGGCCGGCTTCAATCGGAAAAGCTCATCATGTATCAGTGAAGTGCAATCAAGGTAGGCGAGAAGCGGAAGGACGGGGTAGGAGATCAAATCAAAGCCAGATCAAATGTGAGCAGGAGAAAAGGCTTAAGTTCGCTGTCTGAAACAGGTCTCATCATGTGCACACGCTTATTCATCGGCAACCCTGATAACCCGCCGCCCACCATCCGAGCCCAACTCCTCCCATGACTCTTTCCCCTTTTTTCTAATTACAGCAGATGGCATTGAAGTGGCAGCCGGAGCATATTTCATGGGGAGGGAATAAAAGCAATTAGACATTCAATTTGGAGTGTAATTAATCCTACATCAAAGCTTTCATTAGCAATCGCTCGTTAGTGAAACATGCCTCTCCGATAATGGGCCCCCTTCGTCAAGGGATCAACTCTAAAAGGGAAATCAAACGGGGTTAAACAAAAGTCATTGTTCCGTCGGCCGCGGCGGCGAGTCAAGACAAATGAGGCGGGTAGGTGGGAGTTCCAGAGACGCTTTTACACACGCTCAGCGCTGATTTTCTTTCAGGTTTTAACCGTTAAATCTCTGGCTTAAAGTCGTGGCCTTGCAGGATGTTCTTATTAGTGAAGCTCAAAGTTTAGCAATGGACTCCAACACCCAAATGAAGGGCTTTAGAAAATTCCCAAACTAAAAATGTCAAATTCAAAATATCATTTCCTGTGCTGGTTTTTGGTGTTGTATACATCATGAATCCTAAATTTGACCTGACCTTTGGGCCAGATTTCAGATGAGGTGAAAAAAATACATATTTACATATTTCATTGAGTGGTGCTCAAGTGTTGGTAAGGTAAATCATAGGCAGCTAGTCAAAAAACTTGTAGTATACGTATTTGAATTGATACTTCTTGGCAATATTTCAGAATCAAACAGGTTTTGGGGTCTTCACCTTAAAGTGGTAGTGAATGCCAAGAGCGAAGAACACAAGTAAATCAAATTGTGTCCGTGCACCTCACTGCTCGCTGTAAATTGTTTTCTCTTTAAAAAGGTTTTGGCTAGCTTTGGTCAAGGCTGATGTCGTTTACTCGTCATTTACGCACAAGCAGAGGTTAGTCACAGGTGCTATCTCTCCCGCACAGATGCCGACTGTCACACTGTGAAGCATCTTAAAACGCAACTTCTTTTATGTTCCCTCTGAGCTTATTAAATTGGGAAGGTACTTGTGAACAATTCTTCTTTCTTTTTCTTTTTTTTTTTTTATGACTGACTTATGGACTAGTTGGGAGCACATAAAACCGGGCACTCTTTTTTTTGTTTCAACAGTAATGTTAATTTCTATAAAAACGCCACAACAAACACAAATCTGAAATGCAATGCTTGGCTCAAGATAATTAAAAAAAGATTAAGAATACAAAATATGACTCATAATGTGCACTCCGACCAAATGAGTAGGAAATCTTATGGAAGTATTTCCACCACATATAACAGTTAGTATATTAAAAGGGCATATTTTAAATAAATAAATAAAATGAATGTGCCACTAATTAGTTTACTTTTATATATTTTTTTGCTGCTTTAGTGTTCAGTGATGTTTTATCCAAACGTTAAAATGCCATTGTGGCTTGGTTTTTATCATCCCATCCTCACACCAATGTGCTGCGTAATTAGAACACTCAGTTACAGGAAAAAGCAGAATTGGGCATCCATCTTCGTAGCTCCTCTGTCTTTTTGTGTCTCTTCTTACCTGTTTGGGATTTGGGAGGATGCAGTTTGTCATTTGGCCAGTGAGACAGATACTGAGAGTTTTGGCTGTGACTTATTTGAGCTAATGGTCCAGAACATTGTGAGCACCCTCACACCCAGAAGCAATTTCGTAAGCGCACTGGGCCGCTGCAAATGGCCCGTGGTACACCTTCATGGTCAACACACTTGCCAGGCCACTTCCATGCACATCAACAAGTTTTGTATATTTGTAATTTATTATTTATTCATCACTCTTATTTATTCATTGTTTGTGCCTTCTTGTTTTTATTTTTTTGTGTTGTTTACTTGTATCTAGTATATTGTGTACTATGTCTTGTCACCGCGGGATAGTGGGAACGTAATTTCAATTTCTTTGTGTGTCTTGGCATGTGAAGAAATTGACAATAAAGCAGACTTTGACTTAAATGTACATTATGCTGAATCAAGTTTGCATTAACAAACAAACTCTTCTGTGTGACAGAGAACAGAAAATATTTAAGCAACAAGTTTCTCGATTATATTTGGATAGCAAAAAAACGGCAGTAATTTTAACCACTCCCAAAACACACAAAAACTCCCGAAATCATTATTCATCTCTTGTAATTGGTCGAAACACATTCTTGAATCCAAATATTTGTTTTGACCGGTTAAGTTGATGTAAACTAATGCCAATTAAAATTTAAGTGCGACTTGCATTATTCTAAAACACGTGTCCATGATATCGATTTCATACCTCTTGGGCATAATCTTTGGTGCACATGTCCCAACTCCACAATTCAACTCCTTCCAATAAAGCTTTCAGAATGTATGGTGAAGTTCAAAGATCACATCATTTTTATATGCCAGTCGGCAAAACAAGCAGGGAAAAACCATTGAGTCTGATTAGTTAGCAAGGCAACTAACTTGAGCATCCTTCTCAAATTTGTCTATGCCATACATAACAAAATATAATGAAGCAGAATTGTTTAAAAACACTAGAGGGTATGTCCTTGCAATGGTCAGATCAGAGTTCAGTGGAGCCAGAGTGTGCAATGTTAATTGTGTTTTCATTTATTAGCACATATCTCCTGCAGGCATTTAAACTAACGAGGTTTCAGAGGGCCTTGGCTGAGCTTTATGTGCCCTGTCATTGATTTTACCGAGCGCTGGCCATGGTAAAGACAATACGCTCCACTTCATTGCTTAGGAGAAATTAGTACATCGTGCCCTATATCTGTATGGGGGTGATCATTGGCAGCAAAGCACCAAAAGTAAATGACACATTCCAGAGAGTCTCCAGAAATGCTTAAAAACCGTGTTCAAGTAATTGAAAACACACAATTGTGATAGGATTCACTCTGTGACAATTATAATTGTTTTGCTCCAAAATTAATTTAAAATAAACATTGTAATCGGATACATCATTGGGCATCTTCAGAACGTGAATAAAAATGTGCAGCGAGTTTGATGCAATCTGTGCAAATAAAGGTTTAGTCCATGACCGAGAATGAGGCTTGTTGAGATCCTCTATAACCAACATGGAGAAAAAAAGAAATAGACAATATTGTTTAGATGTTACAGAATTTGGTGAGGGCAGGGTCAGGTCTTATTCATTATTTACCTTCCGTTCATTTAAGCTTGCTTTTCTGTATACCTTCCCAATATTGTTTACTGCCCTAAACCTACGTACATGTAGGCTATTCTTTGGAATGAAGTGTTTCTTCCAACATACACATGCCCTTGCGGTAAATAAATAATAATAATAAATAAATAAAAAACACACAATAACTGTATGCAAGACCTGCAAAAGGAGGGAGGGCTGACATGTGTATAAGGTCAAATTTATCTCTGTGCACAACAAAAGAATTTCTCTTATCACTTGTAAACTGGACAGAATATGTGGAGATTCAGATATTTTTCAATTTTCCGTCATTAACAATACACCCCCTTCCGAAAGCATATGAACGGTAAGGCCAGTTTCCTTTTTTGTTGTTGTTGGCCAAAACCATTTATTATGGGAAAAAATGAATATAAAAAACACATATAATAAAATAATCAATTTCCCTTTGTTTCACAAATCAATACTATTGGTCATTCCTTGTGTTACTATTAGCTTTTGCAAGTTATTGATCAATCTAAATCTAAAGTGTTGAAAATGGCTTGCTCCTTTGTCGCAAACACAATACTCCAATACTTTTGGACGGGAGACTATGTTTTTGTTGGTGTGCTTATGTTTATACAATATTAATTTGTTTATCCATGATATAGGGCATGATGTCAGCCAGTACTTGCCAGAAATTCCTGAAGCCATCCTATTTTATTCCATCAACAATTTTGGAGGGACATGCAGTTGCTAATGTCACTGTTGTGCTGTATTTTCTCTACTTGATGACTAATAACTAAATCTGTATCTTAACTATGGATACTTATTAATCGTGATTTAGCGCAAATAGCTGGGATATACTGATTAAAATTAAATACTATGCTGTATGGAATCATATAAGTGAACTGAAGCGGCTAGAATAGACGGTGGCATTGAGTGTGACTATTTTTTTCAATTCATCAACACGAAATGTAGCTGTAAATGTAGTTTACAAACCTCAATCAAATGGAGGAGAGAAAGCAAGGACTTCCACCCTTACTCCATTACTCTCCCTCGATAGAAATAGTTGATAGCCATCCATTGCTGAAAAAAAAAAGTAATCCCTAACAAGCTTCACATTTGCTGCTTTAGACTGATTGTTTGTCCGCATTTTGGGGTTTATCTTTGTGTACGCTCTTTTCCCCCCTCTCTGGCCCGAAAGGTCATAGTACCTCATCCTGCTGACATTTAGAGCATTGATAATATTCCCTCACATATCAATTTCACCTATTTTCTCATCATTCTCATTTCCCCCTAGCAGAAAATGGAATCATTTGTGCTTTCAGCAATTTGTTATTGATTGGGAGCGCTCTGGAAATAGAGGGTAGCCATTATGGCAATGCTGCAGCTATGGTTAAATTGAGTTTTAAGCAGGCCTGCAAATGTATCATTTCACGGTCATAACACAAAGCTTTTAAATCCATGAACCTCAGGAAGGATCAAATGCCTAAAAATACCAGAATTCCCATCATATCGAGAGCTATTAGAACTCCTGCTGTTATTCTGTCCAATGGGATGTTATGTGGCGGTGTTTAAGAGAAGCTGCGCTATTGATTGATTCTCCGATTAGCATTGCATCCTTGGGAAATATGCCATCGTGGGACGTTCGATTATTGACTAATGCCAGACATCTTATTCAACCATACACAACATTTTCAGCCTGCAGCCATCACTAGATGTATTGCCGCCTTTGGATTTATGAATGAACGTATGCTGGGGGGGGGTCACTTCTCGTATAGAGTACACCAAAAGCATTTGGATGGCTTTTTCTGTGGTCTACATTCTCCATCTCTTGACATGGGCCCCTTAGCCCTTTACTCTCCACCCAGGGGATAGTAGATCAGGCCTGGGCAGGAGAAGCTCTGAGAGTGCCTCGGGCAGGGTCTTCACCGCATCATCCCAGCATCAGTCCTGTTGGGATACGAATGAAACCATGGCCGCGTAGCGCCTCTTTTCGCTGCTCATAAATAATGCGACCTATTAATAATGAATAAGTAATTACCACAGCTGTTTTATTTTTGTTGACCAAGGTGCAGAGGGGCTCGTAAATTAGCAGTAACCCTTCCCTCCCTGGGCGTATTCCGACTTGGAGCTCCCGAGGGAAGGGGGTGTCTGCTTTTTATGGCCCGTGAAGTCACCACCACCCCCCGGACCTTGCTGGTTGACTGCATGTCGCCGCAACGGTCCAATCTTGCATCTCCTTCTTCCCATTCGCAATTTTAACTTGCCATGTGACTTGGCAGACACGTTTGCAATTCTAGAGAAAGACTTTCATCACTCTTAGCTGGCAGGTAACGTTTTATATTGTTGGTTGAATATCAGAAACAGCACCTTGCACTTTGCTATCATTGTTTTAAGCCCCTTCGCCTGCTTTCGCTGTAGGTGAAAATTTACTGGCCACCCCAAAGCCACTGGGCAGAATAGATAGTATTAGGGTCAGTTATGAGGGAGACTTATGCCATGTTAAAGAATTTATTAATTTTTTTACTATTTTTGCCTTGACAAACATGTTCATCACAATTGCATCAGTACATCCCTCAAAATAGTTCTTATAGATGTTATATTTATGAGATATCAAATAAAAAAATATATAAAATAATATTTTGTATCGCATGCAAATCAGCCCCTACACTTTCTTCTACCACCTTGAAATGAAGATAAAGGTAATACATGTCAAAAAGTCAAATCTGAGACTTGATATTAGACTTGGTAATGTATGTCTGAATAGTCTGAGCAACAGTCCATTTTGACTATGGCCCTGACTCCTTGCCTGGCCCATAACATCCTTGTTTCACTTCCCTCTAAAGGTTAGCTGTGTGTGTTTAGTTGTTGACCTGTGGTGTGTAAATGTGAGTGTGAGTTTGGGATGTATGGGTGTGTAGAGAGAGCGAGAGTCAGAATGCCAGACTCCTAATGATCCCTCCAGAGAGGGCTTGCTGTGTGCGAAGCCCGGACAGGAAAACGGGTGAAATTAGCTATCCCTCTCCATAGCCTCCTATGAAAGTATACCTCTGTCACGGGCTCCTCAAGACAATAAGCCAATTAGAAGAAACCCATACGAAGACCAGGACCTGAGTGTGTATGTGTTTGCTTAAGTGCGTAGGTGAGAGGTGAGACAGACATAGGAATGGTTTTACAAATTTCCTCTGCATGCAATGGCTGCTGCTAGGAATCTGGATGAAGTTGATTTTCAGGTAATAGTTTGTGGAAAATAGCACATTAGTAAATTTCCACTCGATTGCAGTGTCTGGCTGTTTGGTGTCTGTGCATTTGAAAAGGTTCTGAAGTTGCTCCAATTACAGTGCAATTATTTACAGTTGCGTCTTGTTGATGTTAAAAAGTCTCAAATCCCAACTGATCAACGTGTAAGCAACTAATGAGGTTTTCCAATTTGATTTCAAATGGTGATTCCCCCCCCCCCACCTGATTGATATTGCTTTTTTCCCTCTTGTGGTGTTTGACAAATAATCTCTCCCCCTCGCAGCCTCTCTGAGATATTGGCCTGTCTGCTCATGCCATAAGTCATACTTTGCTTTTGACGCTCAATTAAACTGCATACATTAAGGGGAGTTGATGGGAAGGCAGGACATTTGTAATCAAGCATATTTATTCTCTTTAATCACCCTGGGGACCAAGAGACCCTCGAAGGCAAACGCACACACGCACACAGCTACCCATTTCAAATCCTCAATCAAACACGGCTGCTTGTCAAGAGTACTTGTGCTCCATATGCACTCACACACATAAACTTAAAGTGGCTATATAAAGCCTACACACCTCTAATGCAATGCTTTTGTGATGTAAAAAGATCAGCCATTGCAAAACATTTCACACTATTAATGTGCCTTAGAAAATGTCCAACTTCAAAAACTAAAGCAAAGTGTGATGCATGAACATGCAACAGTGCATCTGATCATTAATTCAATCTGAACTCTGACCTGATTGAAGAAATTTGGTCCAAGTAAATGTAGAAATTTGTTAAATTTCAACCATGCTATACTTGTTTTGGTTTGGTTGGTGTAAGTTTGCCTTTCTGCTTTGGAACCACACACAATCATGCAGTGACACACACATACAGTCGTGCGTATTTTACAGCAGTCAGTATTTCTGTCATCTTTGACAAACAGTAGCCGCGTGCAAATATAACCCCACTGTCGCTTAATCTCCGCTCGCTGTCAGTAATCACATAAAGAACCCGAGATGTGGCAAATAATTAAAAATATTCCCAGCGGCTGCTTTGGTGACTGGAGCCTCACTTTTAATTAAGACGAGGAAAGAGACACACCAGCTTCCGTGAAGACGCGCACAAACATTCAAGTGGTGCATTTTTTTGCCGTCCCATAAGTACACGCAGGTCTGTGCTCATACGCACACACCATTGAGCAACAGGGGAAATAAAGTCTTGGTTTAAAGAGGACTTAGAGCCGTCCGTATCCTTGTACGAGTCTATATTCACTGAAAGTGGCCTGTGCGTGTGTGTGCGTAGGCATGAATGATGCATTCGAGGTCTTTCATGACAAATTTATTTGATGGTAAGCAAGGGATGAGAGGAAGAGGCGTGAAGGCAAGGTAGAAAAAGAAATAGTGACACAAACAGGCACTGATGTAATGTTCATAATACCATTAAGCCTTCCATCTGTCACTTAATATTCACACGTTTGACATACTGTATGTGGCACCACTCAGACATTATGACAAAATATGGTATTTGTCGAAACAGAAGCTTTTGGGGGGGGTTTATTTACCTAACTACACAACAGTAGCTGCCATTTATTTGAGATGAGACCTTTATTTGTCCAAATGCTTGTAAGGGAGGATCGTTAAAACTGGTTGTGTGTGTGCATTTTTAGCTCCCATCAATACTTAAGTGCATATAGAGTTAGAAGAACTGGTTTTGCATTACGTCCCATATGATAGAAGAAGCATTGCATTCAAGGTTACAGCAATTCAAGTTTGTTGTTGCTGGTGTACATACAGTTTGTCAAGTGTTGTATTTACTAAGGCCGTTTGGTGGTAGAATGTGGACCTAAGTGCAATGAGGCAAGACGGTGAGGAGTGAGAAGGTGTAATATCAAAAAATATTTTCAAATGAACGAAAAGGTATGGGGATGACCCCATAAAACGCAATCAAAAATCTGAAGAGCAAGTTTGATCACATTTGGTGACTTTCGCAGCTTCCTGGGAAGCTTACCTGTCAGTTGGGTTCAGCGCGTTAAACGTTAGTAGCCACATACACAACAAATTAAATCCATCCCCAAAGTTATTATGCATCGGATTCTCTGTCATTTTCTTATTGTGCGACAGCCATTAAATACCCACCTCATTATCGGGCCACCATCTGCTAATAAGAAAATAGACAAAGAGAATAATCAACACTCTGCTCCATCTCCGCTGCTTTCTTCTATGTGCCTTTTGTGTATCCGCTCCCCTTCTCCCCAGTCATTTGGATGAAATCAAGGAAACATCATAATTTGACTCTGTGTATGTGTGTGTGTGTGTAAGAGCAAAAAAACATATACCGTAATTTTCGGACTATAAGTCGCACCGGAGTATAAGTCGCACCAGCTATAAAATGCCCAAAAAAGTGAAAAAAACCCATATATATGTATATAAGTCGCTCCTGAGTATAAGTCGCCCCCCCACCCAAACTATGAAAAAAAACCGCGACTTATAGTCCGAAAATTACGGTACTTCTATTGTCCAAGAATAGCATGTATGTTTCAAGCCCGTTATTAGTGTGTCCGTGCATGTGTGAGCGAGCCCAGATGAGATGCAATAATTGAAGGCCTCCTGCCGATTTCACACAATCAACACGGCCACACTGGAGGTGATGAAAGTGAATCAAACATTGAAGGGAGTCTTAAAAAGGCTTTCAGAGACACCCCTCCCCTCCCCACATCCCTCAATTATCTCCACAATGGCTTATTAAAAGCATATCCACCTTCACTACATTACACCCGTCTTTTCTTCTTTTCCATTTCACATGGCAGTATAGTTTTATATCAGACTTTGTGCTACAACCTTGTCCTTCATCTGTTTTAAAAGCCACTGTCCTTTTGTCTATCAGCCCAAATCTCTCAGCGTCAACCACCCATTCGTGCACATCGTCATCTTCTCCTGTCAGCCGACCGCATCACCTTTCTCTGCAATTTTTCTTTTTTAATGAAAGCACCCTGCTGCCAGCAAAAATTATCCTCATTGACCAGTCTGTATCATATTTAGTTTTCTTCCCTCTCCGAATGACGATAAGCTCAATGAAATGACCACATTGCTAAAAAAATGATGAATTGTTTGCCCGCTCACCTTAGGCATAGCGAACATTGTACATATGTCATCTTGGTGTAAGAGAAAAGGGCGAAACAGGAGGTGAACGACGATGTGCCTGTTATTATCCACGGCACGTTTATGTTTGATGTCGCCGCCATCATTTTCGCTCAGTGCGTCAACATCGAGCCACAGAGCAGTTTCAGGATCACAGCGGCACGGGGTGGGAGAAAATATTGAATCAGTGCTTCCGCCCGCTTTTGAAAACGTTTGATGTTGTGACATCAGACGAGATTGAGAGAAAAGGAAAATATGTACGACCAAACAATCACTCTCCTTCCTTCGACCCTCCCTCTGTCTTGCTCTCGCCTTCTCTTTTGGCTGCTTACCACTGTCTTTGTCTCATTTAGCTTGTCTAAAAATATAGTCGTCCTCCCAAGATGTTAAGGGGGGAGAAATGTCGACACGTGCGCTGCCTTTTCATCTCGCAGGCAGGCTGCAAGGAATCTTGGGGGAAATCAGGTGTCTTAATGACAGCCCGACGTGCAGCGGGAGCCATGCAGAGAGCCGCCATTTGCCGTACACGCATTAAATTATTCACATCAAAAACTCATTGTTTGTTACCTGACACAGCCGTGGAGATAGGTGGAAGGATGATGGAAAGACGCAATGAATTAAACATCAGGGAGATGGAGTGCGAGCAGGGGAGAGATGCAGTCGGAGAGAGACACCATGAGAGGAATGTGTATTCAAATGGCTTCTTTCGAATCTCTAAAGATACTTTTTGTCTATTGAGGAAAAGATGGTTTATGTCGAAAGAGCGTACGTGTATTTACACGTGCCATTTTATGACAACATGAATGACTCTGTAGAATGCCCGCGCTATTATCACGCAGTCAAGAATCGGAGTGTCAAAACAGGAAATGCATTCATAAACTGCAGATAGTGAAACCTTGAAGACACCAAAAGTTGGAATTCAAACAAGCATTTCTGGAGAAATACAGCTCACCTGAAATCAAATCAAACAAAATATACAGTTCAAACCATACACATGACATCGCGCTCCAAAGAATGTTTTGAATTTTCTTGACGCACAACAATTTCCAGCAATACCACAAGTTTACACACTCGCTCCGCAAACACCTTTCCGTTCCCCGTCCGTCTGCAGGTCAGGTGTCTTCAAAGGATGACTTTACTTTTATTTATAATTGCGTTCAAATTCTTGAGTCGGGAGAACTGTTTGCAGAAATGAAACGTGTTCCTCAGTCATTTCACGGAGACAGAAACTAAAAGTGACATCACATCATTAAGTTCAAGTTCTTTTAGCATCAAATAGTGCCCAAATTAGAAAAGACGTGCAGCAAAATATGAAGACTCAAATTAAGATAATCAAAGAGTGACTGCATTTTAAATCTCGCTACACCCATTTTCTACATCAACAACCTTATTATGCAAAAATAGCTTTAAATAAATAATTCCTATGACTTTATTTTTTTGTTATACTTTTTTTTGTACTTTCTGCAGTGAAGTAAAATTCTCCGAGGCCAAACGGCAAGTCAGTTTAAAGCGGTCCTCCGTTTGCTCTACTTTGCGGCAACGGGGGGAGGGAATTAGTTTGATGAGGAAAGACATTAGCAGCAAGTGTAGCAAATGAATGTTTTAGCATTCTTTAAAAATAGATTATATTGAATACTTTATGAAGTACAATCATAATAGCTTGTTTCACATCGGCATAATGGCGCACTTAACAATGTACTGCAATTAATACGCGGCGCTAAGTGGGCTTATGTTAATTTGCAAAATGAGAAATTAAAAATAGATTATACAAGTTGTTTGAGTGTGTACCCTCTTGACTGAAGAGCTGAAGGAGGAAAAACATGCATTTATCAGAGAGTGATTAAGTTTAAGGCAATGATTCGCTAAATATTTAACAGCTTTGCTTGGTGCAAAGTATATCATGAATTATAGATGACGAGGATGAGCACGTTCTGATGTAAGACAGTGTTTAAAAGACTTAACCTACAATGAGGGAAGAGCAATTACCACTGTTACAAATGAGACGACTTTTTAGCCGTTATTTCTAATTAGTTTCCGCCGCTAATCACAACGGGGGGTAGAGAGTGAGGACGGGGACACCATTAGTTTCTGACACTTTGTGACCCTTTTTGGCCCTGATAAATGGAGTCTGCTTTAAGTGACACACACACACACACCTTCATGCTTAAACATTCACAAACACCACTCTTAAAACAAATGCAGACCTAGTTTTCAAATCAGAGACTAGTAAAAACTGTTTAATAGTTTAAAAAGATTGCTAGCAATATGTCGTGAAGACTTTTTGTAATTTTAGTATTGACACATGAAGTCGATGCACAATTTGTCTTTGCGGGCCACATGAAATGATATCTGCTCCCCGGGCCTTGAGTTTGACACCTATGCTTTAGACCTTGTGGAACAGAGATCCACAATTCAAAGTTAAAGGAAGATGTATTTCAATTCAAAGTCCAGAACATCAAAACATTTAATTATTCATTTAATTTTCAACGGGACTCGGCTGGGCCGGTGGTACCCTAGCATCTTTTATTGAGGAGCCACCACCGGGTTTGGACCAACTGACTAGATTTGGTCTAGCTGTGTACTTTTATGCCAAAATGTGAGGCATAACAATCAACAGCAATGATCTCTCAACGCTTCTACTTTGCATGATTCATCGCATTATTCCATCTGATGCTGCAAACATACCAAGAAAATCATAATCACATTGTCAAACTTCTTCCCCTTGCATCCAAAGAAACGCCTTGATTTATTCATCCCAACTCCTGTTTAATGAATTGTCTTTCAATTCACAGAACTTTTCGACTTATCTCCCCCGCCATCAGCGTTCATTGAATGAGTGAGTGCTTGCTTTTCACGCTAGTGGGGCTACACAGGTTTTAAGCCTATCTAGTTTGTCTGAGTGTAGTTGTATTGATCCTTGGCTGAGACATTAGATGTGTACGTCATGTCAAGGGTTTGGTGACCCCTAGCAGTTCTACCTCCAAGTGATAGCTTTGATAAGCCCCATCCCTCTCTTTGTTCTATCTACAGCTCGTCTCTAACCTTTAGCCCCGCTCTGTGTTTGAGCTTGACCTTTCTTTCATGTGTAATACACACCACGTGCCACCCCAACACGGAACACACTCATTCACACATGAGACTTACGCACACACACTACGTTAGTCAACACCCTGAAGCATCAACTCCCATGGAACCTTATTAAAACCAACTTCAGTGGAAATGAGGGAAGTTCTCAAAGTCTCAATAACTTGTATAATATGTTGTATGAATAATGTTTTCCATCTTCATTTCCCCCTCTGCTCAGTCGGTAACACAGAAAATCCCAAATGTCACTCATTCACTCACACACTCACACAAAAAGACAAAAGTCCACTTGAGGCCATTGATGGGCATGTCTTATTTACTCAAGGCAACAACAAGCATACGTACGCACAATACGGGTAGATTCTCTCGTTTTTGTTTGAAGTTTGCCAATCATCCGAGATCCCTCACAGCTTGCCCTGCCTTCTACCAAATAGCTGTCTTCATTAATTAAAAAAGAAAAGGCAGCGTTATTATAATTCCCTTTTCCTAGCCCTTGATGTCATAGAGGGTGTGTGTGGTGTTTTGTGGCTCTTCCCAAGTTTGCTTTCATCATTGTCTGCCATTCCCCATGGCTTTGCCTTACTGACATCAAACTCTCTTTACTTCTTTTTGTGTTTTTATCCAATGAGAGGAAGTTATGGAAAAGTTGCTGTAGCCCAACAGAGTCTTTCATTCTTTCTTTTCTTTTTTATAAGTAGCATTTGCCCCTCCAAACTCGCAGGCTACTTTCAGGACACTAGGGGCAATTTTACCATTATTATTCTGTCTGTTATTATTATTATTTTTTTTAATGAAAATAGTCAGCCATGATGGACAGTGTAGGCATATAAAATAGCTGTATAGTCAGTCCTATAGGACAATTGTGCATGCTCAGCGCACAGGTCCAATTGACTAATGAGGCAAGCAAGGACAATGAGTGAGAAAGTGAAGCACACGTTTGCACTCTGTTTGCAAAGGCTAAACTTATTAGTGTCTTCTTAATGCCTCTAAGTGCAGATAGCATTAAGAACTACGGGGTAATGATGATTTGTGTTCTCTTCATCCAGGCAGAGGAAGAAGAGTCCACTTATGCCACATAAGTGTTATAATTGGCACCTTATTGCATTAGAGGGAGAATGCATTGTGTGATTTCCTGGGTGTCATTTTTGACTAATGGATTCTTAAGAATAGTAATCTAATTGCTGTCATTATTTCATCTCCGCTGTTTTCAAGAAAAGCAAAAAAAAGTAGCAGCGCTGAAGCACTTTAAAAAGTGGATGGAAATTAATCTGCACACCTTGTTACAAAGAAGACTTTAATCAATTCCGGAGTTGTCATTTTCCAGGTGGATTTTTTTTAAATTTTCTTTTTTATTCATAATAGTTTATTTGTGTGTGATTACAGTGAACAAGTTATTAAGCCTGATTTTTAGGATAAATAGGGAGATGGTAATTCATGAAGCTCTTTAATGATAATTGCATAACAATAAGAACATTTGAGTACTTCCTAATAGAGGCATGGTGGGCCACTGCTTAGCACGTCCGCCTCACAGTTCCGACGTGCAGAGTTTGATTCCGGCTCCGGCCTTCTTGTGTGGAGTTTGTATGGTTTCCTTGTGCCTGGGTGCCCATGACTGCATCCAAACCTCTGACCCAAACTGAACATGTACACATGTTGAATGACCTTTCTCTTTTTAATTGTTCTTCATGCACAAAGGCGAGCAGGCGCAGTCATTCTCTGACCTCCTGATCACGTTTTCAGGCCACGGATGTGTTGGAATGTCAGACTGATGGTCAGGAGGCTGTCCTATTGAATAACACACACAGCAGAAGGCTGGAGAGACAGTCCAATACACAATAACCCCTCCCTTCCCACCGTCACCCGACTGTCCTCCCCACTCTCACCCTGCTGTACTCCCCCATCCTCCAGGGAAAAAGGGCTGAGTCGCATTCAGCATCTCTCAGCAAATACCGAATGAATAAAAGAAAGGAGACAGTCAATGTCTGTGCTGCCAGGAGCCAAAATAACTGTCAGCAACTGCTGGGGACTGTCCAAAATGCCACAGAGAAATGAAAGATTGACAAATAAATTAATAAATATCAGATTTTGTTTTTCTTTTCCAATTGAGGACAACAAAAATGGAATAAGGCTGAGTTGCCTGCTTTGAACCAACCTTCAACCAAATCAGTGCTAAGCTAATAATACAATTCTAATTCACACTTTACAAAAGTCTGTCAGGTTGTTTGAATAATGTCACACGATCATTTCAAGAAACTCTTGTACACTAATGGCATGCATATCGAATGTATTAAGATGCAGTTTGCTTTTAAGTTAAATAAAAAACAGCCCCTCGCCGGTTCTGTACAATTGGTGTGTGGGTGAGGGGAGAGGATGAGATAGTGTGATAAATTGCCCACCCTTCCTCTACCTCATCCTTGACTTAGAAAAATACCGTCTTGGTGTTTTAGGTCAGCTTCTGACAACTATTAGGCGAAGTGAAATAGATGGACTGTGACCTTATTTCCTCCCTCAACCTATATTTTTTTTGTCTCCGCCTTCTTAACGTGTGAATTAAAAAGAAATGATTTACTAGTTTTTATGGGGTGCTGGTGGGGGGAATCAAAGGCTTGATTAGCAGATGTGTCCTTTTACCTCTCTTCATTTTATGTCCCACTGAATATTTTCATGGACGCTGCTATTGATCTCTCCGTGCGGTGGAGGTCGAGCCAGCTAATTCCCTTTTTCATTACGGCAAAGACCCCCGAATTCTCTTCGTAGATCTGCCTCTTTCAATGACATGAATATAAGCCTGCGCTGATGGGGCCCGGTGTAAATGTATTAGCCCCCGTGCCTGTGCCCCGAGCTCGGCCAGCCATAATTATGTTAGGAACCAATGAGACAGCTGGGAAATCAATATGCTAAGACAGATTGGGTGGAGATGTGTGGCCAGTGGAGTGGGAATAGAGAGGCCTGGCAGCTCCCTGCGGTGTGAAGGGGCTCCAGTCGAAGATTAAGCCATAGACTTAGCATTTACTGCTAGAATTCCCTGCCTGAATCTTGTTAGCGTTTAAGGAAAGATCCCTGTGAGCAGTCGGTGTTTCTCGCAGATGGAGGCTTCGCTCGACAGCGGTGTGGCTCGTCATCTTCAGAGCCCGAGCGGGGGTGTCGCGTTTAGGTTTAAAGGTACATCTCAACATTGTCTAATGAGCCGAGGACTCTAATCAAACTAGGTTGACGAATCGTTCAGGTAACATTCCAGGTGATGAGATCGTATATTTGAACGTTACAGTGGAGTCTGAAACTTGAGTGTCTTGGGATATGCTGCCGCCTTTTGGTCCCTAGAATTTTGTGTCTTTCTGTAATGCCAGGCAGGGGTGTAAAGCTTGACACTCAGAAAGTCTTGCCCTGTGGTGCTGCAAACAATTGTCTCTGTCACAACAGTATCCATCGGACTGTGGCATGCCGGGTCATGCTTCATCCGATTCTGTGTAAAAGGCAAATGTCGGATCTCATGTTATGCCTTTGATAATGGCAAATGTTGAGGTCTTCTGTGCAAAAGGCAAATGTTGAAACATTCTAAATCTTCTGTGTAGAAGAGGTTGACATGGCTTATGATCCAGTAACGTTCATTTCCCAAATTAACATTATAAGTTTGCCTCTCTTAAAGCAGTTTGTCATGTGTCGTGTCCTAAATTTTTAACACAATCGTACACATGATGGGCAATCCAAGTTGAATCAGAATCTAAGATTGTCAGGAGGGGAGATTCAGAGCTAAAATCGGGCTAATAATCCTGCTGTGTAAAACATTGCAAAATCATAAGACCTTAAATCAAGCGGTCCGGAATAGAGACAAAGGCGTGCCTGGATTGGGTAGTTCAATTCAAGTTGGCCTGAGACCTTGGAAGATGGAAAGGGCTGCGGAGATTTTGGGAGGGGTGACGCATCTATTATGTACCCCAATCAGCAGCCACGGAGGCAACGTCCGCTAACAATGGGCGCCATCAGGCCAGGCAGTGGAGTCACAGGCATAAGTGCACGCAATAAGTGTGCAATTTCTGCCCATATGACCATTCTGACACAATTGCTCTAATTTTCCTCCTTTGAAATGACTGATAAAAGACTTGGGTAATTGCTGCAGAATTTCCTTCATGATCCGCAGGGGTGGGGGTGTATGGAGAGAGGAGCACGTGTGTGTACATGTTTGTGTGTGTCTATCAGTAAGAAGTGACACAGCCGCAGGGCCTGAGGATGGAGACTGGAGTGTCAGTTTGTGAAAAATCCCAAATTAATACTTGTCATTTCTTCTCTCCTTCTCTGCTGTCCTCTCCTTCCGCCGAGGATCTTATTAAGTAGCGGTAATTTGTCCTGACAATGTATTGGCCACCACTAAATCAGAGAAATTCTTACTAAAGATATCCAAAGCATGCGGCGTTGGGTTAAGGTGGCGTTTGAGTTCAGTTCAGATACAGTTTGGACTGGTAAACGCAGATCTGTCTCTTGTGGATGATAACATCTTTGCTACTCAACACTGGTTCATTGAACATGCTTACGTCATGCCAACTGCTGGTGAACTTCCTTCTCTTCTCACAGCTTTCTCAGACCACCATGCTCACTAAAAGTTGAGAAATACTCTTGTGGACATTTTCCTCACGTATTAGCTTTGTGACTGGAAGCAAATACTAACACTAACAAGTTCCCTGACCACCTTCTTGGTGCACACGGCCATTGAATATGTGTGTGTGTGTGTGTGTTTGGCGTGTGCGCTCACTTGCTGTTGTGTGATGCCGAACTCTGATTGCTTGGCTCTAACCAGTGTCACTCTTCACTATGAACTTGTCCTTTGCAATCAAGCCTCTTTTATCTGATCCCTCGCTTTCTGTGTGTATTTGTATCCGTGTACGTGTGTGTATGTGCTTTTGTGTGTTTGCCAGCCATTTTATTGGAACGCTGTGTGTTCCGGGCTGTGTCTTCACTTGATTGGAGTTCAGTTACAGCGCTAGATAGAGTGCGAGAAGACGAGCGAAAGGAGAAGGAGGGAAATGGATGAGAGAGTAGTACTTTACTGACTTTACTAACTAACCGGTTTCAATCAGCTTCTTTGAAATAGCATGGGTGTGTGCGCCAACGCAACTTTGTCTATTTGTGTGCACGAGCGTGTGAGACACACTGTGACAGAGTCCTGAGGTGCTGATTCCAATCGAGGTATCTACCAGTGCCTGGGTAATGCTGGCTAATAGCTTAATCAATACTTATTATGGCTCTATTGGTTCACTAAAGTGAGAACAGAACCAAGCGGCACACAGTGACTCAATGGAGGGGAAAAAAAAGAAGGTCTTCTGCTGATCCAGACGGACAGCATAACCTCTCTCCTGGGGTTTTCTTATTCAGGAATCCAATTTTCCCCCAATGTGATTGATGCGGATTGGATCCAGTGGAATACGGCTAACTCTTTTAGCCCCCCCAATAAAACGCTAATGGCCTTGTCCCTGATTTTCCAACTTTTCACTCTCCATCTGAACTGCTTGTACGCAATTAGTGCTGGCAAGGCAGTGGGCGATCAAGGAGCTCAAGTGATGGGGAGAACGTGTAAGAGCTGGAGGAGTAAATGGGGGAGCATGAGGCAGCAAGAGAAGAGCTGATTAGTCAGAGATGTCGGGAAAAATACGACTACTCGGTCACGACGTGTTCTTACAACACCGTTGTAAAGGTAAATTAAATAAGATTGGTGCAATTTAACCTATGTTGAAATAAAGCTAGGATCGAGTTTACATGACCAATGAACCAAGGCCGTGATACTTTTTAATGTTACTCTGTTAGTTGAGGTGAACACCTGTGCCGTATTATGTGTGTGCTCTAACTTTCTAATTGAACTAATTCCAGTGTACAGAAATAGATGTGTTGATACTGTGAAATGCCAATGTCGTCACGGGCAACATTCATTATGAAGTCTAAACATCCATTTGCGAGAAGAAGAAAATGATCAAATTGAAAACACACTCAAACGCATCACTAAATTTAATATATACCCTTCTGCAGTTGTCATTAAATCTGAGCGCTAGATGTATAATGATGTTGATTTAGCATATTATTATGCTGGTTTAATGATAATCTAAATTGGAAAATGAGCACTGCGCTAGTTCATTATCAAGCTCATAAAGAGAAGTAAGTGCATGTTCAAATTTTATGGAAAATAATAATTAGACATTTCCTATCCAGTAAACAACATCACAAGATGACTTGTGTATTAATCTCACGAGGCCATTTGTATTGCAATGAGTAAAACAATAAGGATTTTACACAAGATAAGTGAAATGTTTTAATCGTTCACGTTTTACACGATAAACTTTATTGATCGCAAAGATTTACAGTCGGTCAAAGTGTGTGTACAATTTTAAATTCAGTGACAACCTAGCGTGTGGAATATTCTGCATGTGCGGCGTGTAAAATGTTGTGAACGGACTGATTGCACAGATCCAATAAGAAAGTAGCACACTGATCTTTCAAGCTCTTGTTTCTTTTTGCAGCAACTGGCCAGCCCAGTAAATGGGAGGCATTGATTGACAGATTAATCATACTGGTACTATGTGTGCATGTTTGTGTGTTTGGTGGATTCCGCTGATGGAGTGTGTACGTGTGAGTGTGTGTCCCCAGTGACCTTGACAGCTCCCCAGACGGGTGGAAGCCACTTCTGAGACACAGCTGGCAGGTTGCAGCGACTCCAACTTACCAACACTTAACACTGTCTGCTCTGTTATTATCCACAGTCAGAACACATTGCAACATAAGGTGTTACATATCCATGGTATCATTATTAGTGAAGGGATATTTTGGTTATACTGGTAACTGTAATACATTGCCAGTTAAAAGCCCCTACGAGGAAGCATCTTATTTAATTTATCTGGCATGCAGAGAACTTTCTTTTATACTCAGGCTGACTATTCCCACCTCAGTGCTCCTGAGGGCCTGACCCTGAACTTAGTCACCTCTGACAGCTCCTCAATATCATCCAGAGCCCCCCAACCCGTGATCCTAGAACAGATATTTTCTTATCCTTCTAATGGTTAAGGTTAGGGAGTTGGTCCAGGGTAATCTGACCCTGGATCTGCTGTGGGAGACGAGTTCTTCCTCAGGCGGCTTGTGCTGCTCGACAAACACAAGAGGGAAGTGGAGAAGCGAGCCAGGGGGCAGTATGGGTCTAGCAACCCAGCCCTTTGAAAGGTTGGAAATTCTTTCGTACGATTCCGTCCATGTTCGCTTTTTGAACAGATACATATGTGCTTACGTAGTCTTGATAACATGTTTGCGCTATGGCGCCATGCAATTAATTATATAAATATATTTGCACAGATACATTTACACATGTGCATCTTCTTGTGTGTGTATGTGTTTGTCAGACTTGCAAGGGCGAAGGAAATGTCATGTTCACTTTGTGTTTGGCTAACCCTGTGGTCTCCGCCCCTAATAGCAGGGTCTATGGGGTGTAGACACATGCCAATATTCATTGGCAGTTAAATCAAGCTACTTAGATAGCATCTGTAAACAGGACTCAGAGGGCCTTGAATTAAACGGGAGGGCTGCAAAAAGTCCAGCTCACTGCAGAGATTACACACGTTCAATACAGGTTAATGGGCTTTTATTTTTCCCCCTGCAATGAATCACTTTTATATTGGCAGGGGTCTGTTAGAAATCTCACATTTTCTATATTTCACCAGTGATGTGTAATTGCTGGTGCTAGCTCACCACAATTTAGTTTGTGTTAGTAAAGGGATCAGTAGAAACATGTAAAAGACTGATCAAATCCATGTTTATTCCATTTTTATATTTTCATATTCCAGAAACAGTTATAATGTGATTTGTATGACATATTAAATGATGTATGACTGTTACCTACAACTACTCAACCGTTGATGACAAAAAAACCTTCATGCTTCTTTCTCAATACATATAACAAAATGTTCAAATCCAAAAAGAAACGGTGAGAAATGAATCCATGCTTTCCACTCTCAAAATGAGAATTCAAATTGTGCAGAACTCGGTGCACTTGATAATATGACACATTAATGGACCCAATTCATATTTTCCACCTTGCCTTCTTTTCCCCAAGTCATCTTCCTCTCTTTCGCCACTATGGCACTCTGCTCACCAACACTGATTCATAATCTATAGCCGTGCCTCGGAGACCAGCAGCTATTGATTTAACGCCTACAGTAATCCAGCGCTGTATCCGCTGCTTGTTAGAGATGCTGAGGCTTGCAGAGCCAAGCAGAAAGGGAATTTAAGGCTGATGGAGAGCAGGGATTTTTCCACACCTTTTTTATTAGTAGAGATGAGAATTTTGGGACTGACTCTTTAAATTAGGAGTCACGCTTAACAGACAAAAAAAGGAAAAAATAGGTTATTATTATTATTAGTCTATACAGTTTATACGTATATATATATATATATATATATATATATATATATATATATATATAATTTGTCAACACAGCTTCTATATTATTATTATTATTATTTGTCTACACAGCTTCTAAGTAGGAAACGCAAATCTAATTTTAGAATCTTACATGGCTTCCTCTCTAAAAACAGATTAAAGATCTCAGTGAAAGCACACGGGATACAATTGTGGAGTCTTTCCAGTATCTGGCAGCTAAGTAAGCCTTGGACATATTGCTAGAGCATGCTAATCATGCACGATACAAGAATAATAGACGTTGCCGCTTTCACTTCATTAAGCATCCAGGTAAGTGGATATGTAATTTAACTCTTATAATCAAATCCACCTCATTTGGTTTGGCCTATCCATCACGATAATGGTGACATTCTCTGCACACATATTGTATTCAAGCATGACAAGCCTTATAGCGAGTTACTATTCCATTACAGACAATTACACAGTGTGGGCCTTTCGTTCTTTTGCCAAACAAAAAATTGATTATGATTTTGAAATGATCTTTCAAACCTGAATAGGCGCACAGGTAATAGTGAGAAGTAAAAGTAAAACAAAGAAAATGATTCTTTTGGTCTCAATCAAGATGACAGGCGCATTGAAGAGGACTTTTTATCTCAATTGGGTTCAGGTCATCAGCATGGGGCTACACACGAGCTCTGACCTTCATTAAGCTGGCCAAATAATTAGTTGACCTTGGTTCATAAGCACTCAGCGCTACACGCACACACGCGTGTGCTACTGTTTGTGGCCTCTAATGAAAAGAGGGGCGACGTACAAGGCTGATTGCTTTGTTCTGATGACATTCTCTCTTAAGTAGCACACTTGATTGATGGACAGATGAGCAGGGAGATGAAGGCGGATTTTGGACTGTTATTTCTATATTAGTCATAAAATATACAGATAATTGTCAGATCAGTAGAAAAAGGAAGCAACCGCAAAAATGTAACACACCGTTGGACCACAAGGGACAGGTATATGCTTGTAGTCAATCATGGGTTGCACAAATCAATTGACTGTTTTGTCAATAGCTACTGAGTTTTGAAACAATAAACTTGTAAGGGAGAGCGATATTTTGATCATGTGCTTGTGTACTTTATGCACAGTCACATCACCATGACCAATACACTAATCTCTGCTGGTCTCCTTTGGCTACAATGAGCTGAAGAAGGTTAACTTCACCTTGCAGGGTAAATAGAAGAATGAAGCGGAATGGCTGTCTCGGACGGACGGGGCTATAAAGAGTCGTTATTAACTCAACTTGATCGCACATGTGGAGATTTATAAAAGGTTGCTGCTTTGAAGTGACTTTTATTGACGCAAAGAGTCGCACAAATCAATAGACATTTTGGGGGATTAGGAAGACATTTTATGCAGTGGATATGGTTTATAATTTTATTTACTCCTTTAGGACACAAACTGATTTGAAGGATTCAATTTGCTTCCCTGATACTTGGAAGTGCCTGCAGCAAATGATACATAGTGTATGTTCAATTTGCAGAACTATGAAACAAATTGCTTGTCAAAAGTACTGAGGCACGACTTCACATCAGTCTAATTCTTGGTCTTTGGGTTTGAAAGATTTGGAACACAGCACTAATATATTCGAGCATGAGTCACAGGACAATTAAATGAAATTGCTGCTTTTGTCACAGTTTTCATCTGAGTACAATCTAATCTGAAGCCATTTGAGCAAATAAAATAATATTTACCGCATCTTCTGTTACTGGCTTTCAAAATTAGTCTTTGGGGGGGGGGGGGGGGGGATAAATCAATTGAAAATGCCAGTTTAGCAGCAGATGTGGGAGCTCTAACTTTTCCTCTTTGTGCGTCTGCCATGCCATACCCCCCCTACTCATACAAATTGAGGAAGCTGCAAAAGGAAGGTGCTCACCACCAAGAGGGAGGGGTGGAGACCTAGTGGATGTTTATCAACTACTTGTGCTTGCAGGCCGAATGCACCATTGTCTTGTCCGAGACGCTAACCTTTAGCGTCTCGCTGCGCTTCGGCGCATCTTACAAAGTTCATTGCGAGAAGAGAGTCTTGACCCTGTGGATGATTTGGAGGACTGAAATACCACTTTCATTTATTATTAATCTGGGCCGGCCAAGGGGAAGGCGAGCCGTAGCACTGTCATACCTGACTGGCTAATGTAAGAAGTGGCCATCTCACTGCAGCCCTGGGGAATCAAAGCCCATTACTGCTTTGAGAGATGCCCTAATGTCCAATGTGAACACACACACACGGGCACACACATATATAGCAGATCAAAACATTAGGACGAGCGTGAGATGTCCAACCACACAAAAACACACTCAAAATAACGTGTGTCGCAATGTTTGTTGTAGACCACTCAGATGTTTAAAAAAAAAAAAAAAAAAAGGCTCGAGTTTTACATTTGAGAGCCTTTCGCAAGTGAGAATCAAACATTTATAATTAATAATTAAAACCTGGCCTTGTTATGAGTTTTTTTATAACATATTGTTTATTGTTACTGCCATTAATGGGTTAAAATTTAAAATATTGTGTGCTTTTTTGGGGGGGAATCACTCAAAACTAATAATTGGAACTTCATGTTGCAATCAGACAATGCCAAAAAACGAATAAATAAATAGATATCCATACACTAGTCATGTTATATAGTACCGTAATTTTCGGACTATAAGTCGCGGTTTTTTTTCATAGTTTGGGTGGGGGGGCGACTTATACTCAGGAGCGATTTATATACATATATATGGGGTTTTTTCACTTTTTTGGGCATTTTATGGCTGGTGCGACTTATACTCCGGTGCGACTTATAGTCCGAAAATTACGGTACATATATGCACCATCTATTCATACCACAGGCTTTGATTTAAATGGTTTTAACATCAGGTTGACGGTGTAGTTAGGTATAAATATGAATCGTTTTAAACTCAACTGATGTAATGGGAATGTGTGTGTATGCGTGTGCATTTGAGGTTGAAAATGCGGCAGCTTAATGACCCAACGGTTCTGCAACTGAGGTGTGGCTAATGACGCATGTGTGTATGAAGTACAGAGCCATGTGTTTTAATGGCAGGGGGATTCCTATCAATACCATAGATTGGATTAATATTTCCGAGTTAATGTTTTTGTTGAAGAATTTGCAAAACAAACATGAGGCCAGGCTTCACAGTTGCCTGTGCAGGAAAATGCAATTTTCTGCGACTTATTTGCTCATCTTTTTAATTAAGAACATAATGGGTTTATAGATTTTTGAAAGATGAATTCTTATTGACATTTTTATAATTACCCATCTTTATTGCTTTTCATGAACATAATCGCCACGGCTCATTTGTTCCCACAAACCCTCAGGATATTAGTGGAATGGTTTCATAGGATGTGCCATATCAATGGCCCCTCTCTAAATCAGAGCTTTTCTTCCTCATTTATACAAAATCACAAAGCACACTTCTTATGAATTCTCACTTTGAAAACATCCAGACAACGGTTATATTTAAAAATAATGCAACACTGGCAAGATTGTACGGTCAGTCAAGGGAATCAAGAGGCAAGAATGGTTTGGGCACACTATCCCATATGTCAACATACCATCAAATGTGCTGCTTAAACCCTCGGGCCAGTTCCGCATTAACACAAGTTAAGAGTCAGTGCACAGACTATAGGCAAAAATACACATCAGCAAAAAAACATTTAGAAGAGCTAGCAAAAAATCTGCAATGAGTGCTGGCACGTTCAACTAAGTGTTAATGAGATTCACAGTGAATTTAGGCATCCTGTAGAATATTTGTCTAGCATCATCACCTTTAACCACTCTAAGGAAAACATGCAATGGCTTCGTCTCAAAATTGGAGGTCAACCTGGCAAACCTTCAAGTGAATCATTTCCCAGTTCCAGTGACAGACAATATCCAGGGAAATTGCCCTGTGTATATTTGCTCTTGTTAAATTTATGAATGCTTCAAAAGCTGTGTATTAGTGTAAATGTAGGTGGCAATCCCAGCACACTGTGTGATATTTTAGTCAGTCACAGTCTGTTGCGCACTTTAAAAGGCTGTGTTTAGACTTGGAGTGGTAGCATGAAGGCATATCCTGACAGGACCACATTTGTCATGAAATTAAAAACAATTCCAGACATAAATGTCATCAAAAAATTCTGAAATGTAATTTTAAAGCAGCATACACATGCTGATTTCTACGTAGAATGGAAACTTGGTTCATGAACAATCATTTGTCTGACACGGGGAATTTCCAGCTCAAGATATTAAGTGAACTGAGGTACTAACAATTTTCATCTGCACCAGTTTGTTTTAACTCATCTAAAACTCATAAGTGAACACGGTCATGGTTTTGTTCAAATTATTTGTGTAATGCTTCTCTATATACAAAAGACGATAAAATGCATGACACTGCAATGATCGGAAAAGCATATCATTGGATTTACCAGAGTGTGGATAGGTGTTGGCCCAACTTGTCTGGCTCTGTCAAGTCTGCCAAAACTATAAAAGCAGCTTGTTTACATTTTGTCTGCGTGCTATGTACAGTTAGTGTGGTCTGAGGGATATTTTTGCTATGACTGCTACACATAAGAATATGCTCAGCAGATGTTAGCTGGCCCATGGCCTTCTTAGCTCCGCTTGAAACAAAGCACACAAACTACTGACACAGTAGTTGTTCAAAGTTCACATGGGGTCATTCAGAGTCTGAAAATTAGAGCGAGACAGCCCGGACCGCCTCCAATGCCCAACTTGTTTAGAATTGGAGTGAATTTGTACCTAAATATTTCAAAGTCGGAATCCATTGGCATTCCTGTTATGGGTAGATTTCAATATCAATAACACATCAGTATATTAAGATATCAATAATTTGTTCAATGAGTCACTTGAGAAAATACGCAGTAAGAGTTTTTCCCAGCTTTCGTTTTAATGACTTCAGTGAATAGCTTTTGACGAGTAATTTACTGTATATTATTTTATTCAAATTCGTTCCATTTATGGTTTTTCAAAAGTCTGGTGAAGAAATGTTGACTCTCAGCCCTTGCCCAGATGCACCAAAGCGTCGGCATCATGACACAAAGATTTAGCAAAGGCGCATCAGCAAGCGGCAACGTTTCCTGCTGCCGTGCAACCGTTCAAATCCAGCCCGTCATGTAAATAACTTGTTTCAGTGTGCTTTCAATTAAAGCGGAGGACAAAGTGCCATTGCGGCCTTTTGATGGATGAGCTTAGATATTGGAGTGTACCGCTGGATGACAAAACGTTCCCGCACTCCACCTCAACTCCTCTTTCCTATTGATTCCCCGAGCAGTTATTCATCAGGGCAGTGGCCACTGTCAGATCAGCCGCTCCTTCTGCTCTCAAAACACATTTTCCACAGTTATTGATAAAGCTATTTGACCTTTTATTCAAATGTGTGTCTGTGTGTAAGGCGCACACATCTGTGTTTTTCTTTCTCTTTGCCTTTGCCAGAGGCTTACACATCATTGCTGCTACACCAATAAAGTCAGGCTGTTTTGATTAACGGCAAATGAGTAGGTCTATTCTTTGCAGATGTCGGTTCTAGACGTACTGCGCTTTGCTTTCTTGCTTCCTTTTTAAAATAAACCCCAAACCTGTTACACTTTGGCAAAGCAGTTGCATACAATTCATACACAATGTGGTATCTTACCTAATGACACCTATTACCGGACAAATGTGTGTGTCTGCAGAGTTCTTGATTTGGGTAACGTTCTATACTTTGGTCATTACGAGTTGTTGGTATACGCTTGCTATGGCGCTGGCAGAATTGTGTGCTTACAACACAACCAGCAAGCAGCTTCAAATGATGACGTTGCAAGTCTAGTACATTTTTCTTTCCAACCCTTTCTTTGTCTCTCCAAAGAATAATTAGGGGAAGGGCCGAGGAAAAGGTTTAGGATTAAGATCGACGAATGGAATTGGGCTTTTATGTCTTGGAAATTTAGGGTTGAACAGTTGAATGAGGTTTGTAGCTTACAAATGTCCTAATGTCAATAATGCTGAAGAGTTACATTTTGTTACATTAGGATGTTTCTTTGTGGCAGCACAGCATTTAATAACCATGTCCGTTGATTTCCCAGCCGACTGAATGGTTTGCACAATATGGACTCTGCCGATGTTTTTCAAGTGGGCGACTTTCCACTTTCCAGATGTGTACTAACCAATTTAGGAGGCCATATTCAGCAGACATGAAACATAACGCCAATCTTAACATGATTGAATGGTTGCCATTTTAGTCCCGTTGTTCAAAGTAGCACAACACTGCGGCAAATATTGTGGGACCTCTTGTACGAATAAATGAATCACAGGATTGAAGTTGTTTAAGACGCCTGATCAACACAAAGATTGAATTTGAGTTTGTGATGAGGCGCAGCTGTTTCTCTAGTTCACATTTTATGAAACTGATGATTCGAGCTTGAGGCACGCCACTTTCATCCCGCAAAACTCTTGCCCATGTCTTTACCTTTCCATCAATTATTAAGACTAGATCTTGGAGTCAAAAAGTAATTTCCCTTAAAAGAACCCAGACAGAATTGACATAAACCCAAGCCTTAAGACGCACTCCAAAGCTCAGCATGTAGCAATAAAAGTGGAGGGAAAAAACTGAAGTCACTCTCAAAAAAATAAAACAACAAGCCCATGAGCAACCCATAGAAGTGGGGAAGTGAAAAACAAGAGAGACTTAAGGTGACTCTAATCTTTGACTCCAAAGCCTGGGCACCCGCAAAAAAGTGGGAATGTAATTTCCCAGACTAGGAACATAAGCCAGCAGTAATCTGGCCTGTAATTCCTCCTAGTCCTTAAATAAAAGCCTTCCATTTTAAGTCCTCAACCTCAATTCTTTCTCTCCTCCTCGCCCACCTTTAATAGGATTTGGTCGAAAATTGCTTTGTGAATCACTCCTCCATCTTACTGAAGGAAGAGCAGACCATCATGATTCAGAAGTGCTTAATTGCTTTAAATGAGCGATGCGAGTGGCCTTGAGCACGGCCGACCGGCGTCGTCACCACAACCACGCAACAAATGGCCCCCTTGATGGCTAACGTTGCGCACAGTTGCAGACTGATGAGAAGAACGCTTGCCTCAGATGACTCTCCGGGAGGGTCATAAGAGGGTTCAGGAGCATGCGGCCATTGCTTGGATGTGGACCTGCAGGCGCTGGTGCGTGGGCGGGTCGGTGCACGTCCTATCGACACCCCAGTAAGGGTCTAAATTAAAGCTGTGATGAATTGTGCCTGTCAGGGCAGGACAGTGGAGACACTCTGTGCTGTATTTCGCTTCTGATTATGTGCGCGGGAAAAGATAGCGAATATCATTAACGATATGTAGTGCTGTATTTTCATTAGATTTTGTCTGTCCCACAAGTGGACAGCTTCATAGCAGGATGATTTTTCATTTCAGGAGAAGATTAAACATCTTCAAGGCTGACAGCAAGGAGCATTGTGAATATTTTTTGGTGGTGTTTTCTCTCAGATACAGTGTGGCGTAAGGGATTTTCATTAATATATTGATGCGGGGGGGGGGATCAGCCACCATTTGTGACGTTACAGTGTAAAATATCAAATCCCTGACAGATCTATCATTGTCAGATGTTAACACAAGTAAAAATAAAATCATGTCAATGCAGAAACTGGAGGTCCATGCATGCACGTGCATCGTGTGGTTTAGATAGGAATTTCTGTGGGCAGTCCTCAAGGTTTATATTACAATATCAAACATTACAATTGAAATGTCACCTTTATGTCTCAAGTTGTCTTTCACAATGTCTTCATGTAAAACTTAAATTCCCAGTCAAATCTTACTTGAGGGGAATAAGATCATCTACTTCACCTTCTAACTGAAGCAATAAGCGTCCCAACGCGAACTCATAAGAATTGTTTGCTACTTTGTTCAATCCAATCTTTTTGAATTGTTCCCATTGGACTCATCAGTTACCTCACAGTGACACCAATCACTGAGTATACAGTCGAAATTGAGCCAGAAAGCAATTTCATTGTAAGGAGCGTCGCAACATTACTGGGTTATTGTGAGCTATTCTTGAAGAGATAAGAATTGGAGATTTTGGGTGGTTTCACTAGATTTACAAGAATGTGTTGTGTTAGCCAATACCTATATGGGTTGGCGCTCTTCTGTTTGCAACATAATTGTTACCATGGTACTGACGTAAAAACGGCACACACAGAAGTATGGCCTTCTCTCGCTTTCATTTTGTGTGTCCAATGCAAGTCGAAATGGAATGTATATATATAAAATGCTATATTGATGCCTGAATAAGGACTCACTTGGGATCTCAGTTTTTCAGATCGTACTTCCTGTTAAATTCTCCTTCTTGCAATGTATTTTTGTGTACATTATGGCTGCCTAACTCTAATCTTGTGTATATAATACTCAACAATGTTTCAACCTCCGTTCATTGTTTTTGGCAAACTACCCGAAGCACTATTTACACCAGAGTATGTCATACTGAAAATGACATCTGAAAGTGGTGCACATGAAAGCCCCAGGTATTGATTGGTCAGGAGGATATACGTTTATCCTCCCGTAGCGATGGCCAAGTCTATGTTTACATGTTGTCTAATCACTGACCCATATCTTGTTTACCCGATGGAGGCGAAAGCTCAGTGTCGAGACTCCTTAAAAGTCAAAGCCGTGTTTCGGGGTGAAGGGCGGATAGCGCATCCAAACGTATACCACATGTTTTCATGCACATACACACTCACACACCCTCTACCAGCCGCAGGGCGCCATGGTTACCTTGGAAGTTTAACGTGGACCAGCTGGTGTACTTGGGTTGTGAAATTACATTGCAGACGCACGCGTATTCACACGCATGTGCATACACACACACGTGTGCACAGGATCAAAGCGTGTTGGAGCTCTGCACAGCAGCCCTTATGCTCCTGCCTTTGGCTAAATGGACGACCAAACATTCCAGGCTGTCCAGCTCGGTAATATCTGGCCTGAAGCCTAATGAAGATGGACTGTGTTTATAATTCTCATCTTTGCTCTGATCCACCAATATAATCCCTTCTGTACACAAAACACGGGGGCCAGAAAACACTTTGTTTCTTTCTATTAAAGGGATAAAAAGAGAAGGGGGATCGAGTGAAGTCCACTAAGGTTCAATACCGCCTCTTTGATTCGGCTCGGGCGGGTCTTTGCATTTTCCGACGCTGCGCCGTCATGTGATCTCAAACAAAAGAGAATGCACGGAGGGGATGTTTTTCTGCCTGTGTGAGACTTTGACACCTGCTTCACTGCAGCAAATTGGACTGGCTCACTCTCAAATGAGATTTCTGCCCACTGCACACGCGCTGAAAGAAAGGTCACCCATTACAACTATTCTACATGATTCACGGAGTTATCACATCTCGGCTTGCCTACCTTCACTTTAATTAGCTTTGGGGACCTGGGCAAGATGTATGTGCGTGTTTTGTGTGTGTTTGAATGCGCCGGTGCTGCCTTCCCCTATACTTGCAGCAAAATGAAATTCCCACGTTGACATAGTGTGCTCCTCCTACACAACAAGGGAGACGCAGAACACCAGGATTGAGAGGCATGCTATTGCCCGGCGTGATGTGGTCATGTGATACTCATCTTTGGTTGCCGTTCTATATTTAAGGAAGAAAGAATCAAGTGAATTAGACAAAATTTCAAGATCCGGATATTAACATTGGCCTGACATTCTGCTTTTCTGTCATGCCATCATGAGTGCATAAATTTACACACAAAACAAAATGCATTAGCACCAAAAAGGGGTTTAATCAAGTCTCTGAGGACGACATCATTCCGTTTGGAGTCAAACCTATGAAATCAATAGCTATCTTACACTCAATGACAAAGTGTTCAGCTGGAGCTCATGCAGACACTAGACCCGCAGGCTACTTTGGAATGTGTAGACGCATGTGTGGATTCTGTATCACTGTAGGAGATGCTTGCAAATGTATATCAATCAAGTGCATTTTTCAGTCGACATTTTATATTACACGAATACCGTATTTTCCAGACTATAAAACGCTACTTTTTGCACAAGCTTTGAACCCTGCGGCTTATAGTTCGGTGTGGCTTACCTATGGATTTTTCATAATTTTTAACATTGTATGATTTGATCTTATATATGGAAATTAAACATTAAAACACCTGCGGCGTATTGTCCAGTGCAGCAAAACAGGATTTTCCCCAAATTTTAGCTTATGCGGTTTATATTCAGGTGCGGCTTATAGTTCAGAAATGACGGTAATAATTTGGAGGGATACTTTTTAATCACTTCACTGGTTCTTTTATATCAAACAAATTATTTTAGGTGCATTACCTGACATGTTTCGGCGGGTACTTCCGCCGGGATACTTTTTAGTTGAGTTAATTAACAGCACTCCTACTTGATTAAAACGCTTCTCTCTACCCGTCTTCAATTTCAATACTATGCAAAATAATGTGTGTGCATGTGTGTTGGTCTCAGTGCTGGAGAGCAAAACCTTATATTTTATTGCAGTCACGCTGTCCACGTCTGAAAACATTTCATAGGCAGTGCGAGGGAAATGTAAATCTACGTTTGCTGAATCAAACACACACACGCACACACACACACACACCCAACAAAAGAAAAAACTCATCTCGTTTTTCGCTTATACGCACATAAATGCATTAAAATGGAAAATAGCTCACGCTGGCCTCGCCACTGAAGGGGGCCCTAATATTTGTTTTCCCCTTCGCTGTAGTGTCCTCATCGCCAATGACCAAATTCATAATAATCTCCGCCTCGGAGTCCAGTGCTGCTTCCAGAATCGGCAATCACTGTCTGCAGTCATGTGGCCATGCTCTGCTTCACCAACGCTGCAAATCCAACCTGCAGGTTGCATGCTCAGTCGTTGCGAGGTGACATCAGAGCATGGAAGGTGTAACTGCTAATCATCGGAAGGATCATGTGCTTAATTAAAGTCTCAGGCCACTTTTCCAGACTGTTTTTTTTTTAGTGTTTGAGTGTGCATGCGTGTATGAGTTCTTTTAGTTTCTTACGTTTTTCTTATTGTATTCCTAAGATTTTCTACTCAATTGGTTAAAAAAAAAATTATAACCCGCCCCCTAAGGTGCGTTACCTTAGGCAGTGTGCATGAATCATAAATCAAACCAATCATACTGCGGCAGTGATAGACTTTTCCCTCCTTCTTTGTTCTCACCTTCACATACTAAAGTGCTTAACAACGATATGGTGATAATAGGAAACACAAAATGATGGATGGATGCTCCTTATTTTTGTTGGTAATTTATAAAGAGAGGAGACAAACTGCGTGAGACCTTTCTGCATCATCTTCTGACGTGTATGTGGGATTGTGTGCGTGTAATGCATGTGCATGTGTGTGTGCATGAGTGATGACTTCAAGCAACTGTGACCTCGCACATCACTCTTTCATGCATATAAAAAACAGCCTCCTGCCTTAATATCCTCATTTAATGACTGGCCTCTCCGCAAAACCATTAACTTAATGACATCACACTGGCCCTACACACACACACACACAGACACACACACCCAAAGCATGCAACTTGAGGCAGTGGTATTCTCTTCTCTCTATAATGAACATAAGTATAATTAGGATGTTTCACTTTGTGTGTACTCTGTGTATGTTTGTGTGCTTGGTTGCATGTACGGTGGAACGTGTGTTTATGTGCATGGGCGGGTGAGTGGGGGGTCACTGTTTCATCTTACTAATTCAAGGACAGTTCCTAATCATGCAAAGTGACTACATGGTCATATTACAGAAGCATATGCATTAACTTCCTACATGTTTACGTCATGACCCCCCCCCCCCCCCACACACACACACACACACACACTGCCTACACAGAGGCAATTTGTATTATTGAGCAGGTGACACAGTAAGATTTCATAGTCTATCAGCAGTGTCACAGCAGTTATGCAAGGTTGTGTATCGCTTGATAAACACAACAATTACGTGGCAGATTCAAGGCCACAGTTGATGACATCACAGCACAGCACCAATGGGGACAAATAATGGCAGCAAGAAGGTCTGCATTTTATAAATCACAACACAAGCAATCGATGAAATAGGAGGATTTTATTTTTGTTTCATATGGACAGTATGTAGAAGTCGGAAATCATTGATATGCATGTTAAATTCAGAAAACATGTATAATCCAGTCAAGTACATGGACAGAAAAGAAATAACATAGAGAGAACCACTTGTCTTGTAATATATATTAGTTGACTTTATCATATTACTTACTTATACGCGACATGGCACTACATACAAGCTGCATGGTGAACAGTTCATAATTCAAATCAGCAGCAAATTCAGTAGCTAATTCTCAACAGGATTCCCCCGTGGTGACAATTATTGAAAAACATCCAAGAGCAGCCTTCCACCATTGTACACACACACACACACACACACACACACACACAGCATCTACATCAATGTTGTCCCTCCAATTATAATTTTTAATATCCTGCTCCTCTGAGATGGAGATTAATGGCCAATCGCCATGATGAATTCCAACGTCATCTATTACCATCCCAGCCGTGGCCCCAGTCCGCACTAATTACATCCTCAAAAGCGATCTGCAACCCCCAAAGCAACCTTAAGATCAATCAATAATTTTAATTTTAAGATGTCCCCCTCCAATGGCGCTCCAATGCCCATTCCTCGTTCTCAGCTCCTTTCTGCCGCCTCCATTTGGGTCGCTTTGTTTCCCGGGTGCCGTAAAAGAAAGGCCGACGGCAAATTAGTGGCTGGTCTCGTCTGCATCTCCGTTTGATTCCTTCGTTTGTTTGTCCGTTTGTTGCGCCACCCATCCCCTTGTTTCTTGCTCGTGTCTGCAATGTCTTCCCTCCCTCGCCCTTGCTCTGTCTGGCGCATAGAAGCAAGGGGGGGGCGCTTTCCACCCCCCCCATTTCACCATGTAATTAGCATGCAGATATGCAGAGCCTGATCCGCAAGTCAAATCGTCTCGCTTATTTCTGCCTCTATGCGACTCAATTTTGAGGCTATAATTGTTATTATTCAAATGTACGTTTGATTCCCGTCCCCCGTCAGACTAGCCAACCACACATAGAGTATGATTAAATAAGTCGTCTTTATCTACATATAGCAGAGCTTCTGACAGTGTTTTCTAACATCTCATCCTTCTGCCAATCATGCAAATCGAGAAAACATGAATGATTTCACAATAGGTAACCAAAAACGTACGTAAACATTCAACGTCTTCTTCAGGATTCCTCTTGGCATTAAAAACCTATTGCCGGAACATTTACAGACATAAACAAAAACTAAATTTCAAGCATATATGTTGGGTTTCAATCAATTTTATTAGAAATACCCCAAAAGTTCAAATTCATGTGGTAACCGCTTTATTTATCATCACAAGAATATTCCACCGTGTTAAAACAAAGGTTAAAGTTTGTGAAAACATACATTTTTCAACAGCCAAGACCATAAGCATGCAGGAGTCGATATTTGGCCTTTTGCCGCATGATGGGAGGTCAAATTGAGGGCAGACACATTTGTTTTGCTGTAGGCCCTCTCACTCACTCTACAGTGAATATTTAGTGATATTGACACATTCGATGATTTTTTTTTTCCTTTTAAAGAAAAGACTGCAGTCAGGCATTATGGCAGAAGTGACAATGGCTTTGACGCATTTGAAGTGCTGTCATTCTTCCACATGGGTAGACGCATCAACAAGTGTGTGAGGAGGGGGGAGGTACTAGTGAGTATTCTCCCATGTGCAGTCATGTTTTCGTTTCCTTGGCACCAGTCCAGCTTTGCCATCTGTTCGCCCCCCCTTCTACAGTTGCTATCATTACGTGCCTGCCATCCTTATGGCATATCAGCGACAGGGCACCAGGCACCCTTTACCCCCCTCTTTCCCCTCCTCCTCCTCCTCCTCATGCTCTGCTTTCCACGCCCACTCTGCCATACAGTCCTCCAAAGGGTCCAGGTGGCATCTTGCCCCGCTCTCTTGTCAGAGTTGGGACGGAAAACAAAAAAAGGGTGATGAAGACAAACAAGGATATACTCCATTCCACATCCTCCCGGGAGCCTGCAATACTTCCTGTGCCCACAGACCTGTTGTTATTGTTGTTGTTCATGTTGCCTGGATGGCTGTTTCTCTTTGAGCAAGAGGGTTGAGAAGTAAATCCACTCCAAATTTTGGAAGTTTTCTGGCTTTTGGTGTGGTTGAGGGCACCTTGGTACGTTTCTCTCTCACACACACACACACACACACTCATACATACACACATACTTCCACGTAAGATGCTGCACTGCTTCTCTCAGAGCACACTGCCACTTCATCCACCCGCTTCCTCGAAAGCACTGGGAATGCCACCGGATCTAGCAGAGACTCAGACATGCACACATTTGGATTTTAGCACCGACATGCATTCGGCGCTCGTTGGAAGCTGCGGGAAAGCGAATAATCAATTAAGTATTGATTTCTTGTACGATTTTGTAAATTTCAAAGACAAAGCGGGTCGCTTAAGGAGCGCCGCGAGCAAGAGGAGCCGCAAATTAGCCAATAAACACAGACGGGGGAGTAAACGAAGGCGAACGAACCAAGCGTCTGTCGTTGCGTTGATATGCTTGTTTTTTTGTGCCCCACCAGATGAATTAACGGCGTATGTGACAAAGGTTTCCTATGAAGAAGGAACGGCAAATGGGTGAGCAAGGGTTAAAAGCAAGCGCCAGAGGAGGAGAGAGAGAGTGACTGAAGGACTTGGTAATTAGGCGGTCTGCAACTCACGCCTCATCAGTATGCGGAATATGCAAATTAAACGTCTGGGTCTTTCTTTTTTTCGTGGAGGATCAGAAGGCAAGCGCTGCAGAGAATTAAGCGCAATTATTCAACCCGTGGAAAGGCTGATGTATGCAAACAAGGGATGGAGCGCACAGATACTATACATTGGACTCCAATGTAAGGACAGTTAGAGATAATCACACAAGTACAGTCATGCCTTCCTCGCACCTGGGAGATTCTTCTACATTGGTTCTGGAGGTAATGAGTGGAAAAAACGGCAATCGGACATGCGCCTTCGTTCCCCATTATGCCTTTCTTCGCATATTGATGCGCTGCCTCGTGGATGATTATTACCTTTTGGAATATCGCACGGCAAAACGAGCCTCGGAATAAAGGAGCGGGAGGAAAGGATGGGAAAAAGACAAAAGAGCGGAGGTATGCAAAGGCGCTAATGATATTCAGAGCGCCGACTGCGTGTCATCTGCATGATGACAACGGCCAATTACAATGAACCATTGGCGCTCTGCCACAGATAAGTAGGAGAGGATATGGGCAACGAGGAGGGGGAAGCAAAACGTACTTCCCTTTCTTCTTAATGTGCTGCTGATTTGTCGACTCAACGCCGTGGATTTACAATAACGATGAATGTGAGGAAGAAGAAGAAAAAAAAACACAACCACCCAAGCTTTGTCCCTCAAACGGGATTGAAGGCCAAAGGCGAAAGGTATCCCTCCATGTTGAAATAATGGCTGCCGAGGATGGTATTCCACCGCCGCGCCGATTCCGCTGGCATTTCTTCCCGTACCAACCAGCGCCGCAACGAATCTGTCGGAAACGGCAAACGAACAGACAAGCGCACAAACATACGCCACTATTTTTTTCTTTTTTCCCACCGTGCCGCCCTCTCTCCTTCCTCATCACAATACAAAATGCCTCCCTTCACCATTTTGCATATTTGCATGCCGCCCCGCCTGCCACAAAGGACTAAAGAGCCATATGCAAAGCAGTCTGGCATCCCCTCTTACATAGCAATGAGGGGGAACACCGAGCAAAAGAGAGGAAGGGAGGTGGGCTAAAACATGATTGGGGGGAGTAAGTACAGGAAGATGGTGGCGGTGGCGAGGGGGGCAGTCGGGCCACGGGGGATCTTGTTGGCACTAAAAAGCGGCACGTGCCGTGTTACCACTCCCACTGCGTGATGACAAAAAGGCGGGCGTGGGAAAAAACCAGCGGCGGGGGATGCAAGGGAGGGTAGATCGAGGACGAGGGCATGTTGGCACTGAGAGGGGGCACGTGTTGCCTGAGGAAGGGGAGGGGGCGATTTGGGTTGGTAAAATGCGAGATTAGAAGGGGGCGTAGCATGAGTGGTGGCATTCAACACCGGCGTATAAAGAGGAACGGGATCCACACTGAGAGGCCACCTGCATTAAGATGCAAGATGCAAAGTCGAGGCCACTCAGACACAAATCTCGAACCCTCTCAGGAGATCAGACTACCTCAATCTCTGTGACAAAACATGATGACTTAAACAGAAATTACACCCGTCTACAAGCACATACGTTTGGATTCCTCAAGCCAAAAAACACTTTGAAAATGAGTTTGTTTTTTTCCTTGATACATTTTGTGATATTTATATCTACATATAAGTTTATGCGTGTGGGAAAAATGGTGTCATTGAAAAGAAGGTTGAGCAAAAACAGTTTAAAAATGTTTTATCATGATTTGTAATTATTGTAAAAGAATGGATGATTCTTACCTCTCGGAATAAAGCACAATAATAACCGTGAACGAAAACACTGCGGGTCCACTATATCATTGAATTTCAAAAACATGATGTTTATCATGTACGCAGTTTGGTGTACAACAGTACCGCCTGATCCGAAGCTCATGCCGAAACATTTCGTAAATTTAATTGAGCTGACCAAAATATTTGACACATTACAATACAGTACAGTTTTACACCATTGCAAACTACCTTCACTGTTTTACCTTTACTGTGACATGAAATGTATAATGATAATGAATTAAAATGTTGAAATGTTTCCTGAAGACGTTTTGTCAATTGTATTATGTTTAATATGCAGGTGACTAGGGACAGCAAGTCACACCAGTTGTTTTTAGTTAAGATCAGTGAGTCATCAATGGCATGCGGCGTCAGATTACTCCCAACGCAGACCAAAGGTTCTTGAAAGGCCTTTTAGTCATCCACGCTTGGACAACGGCTAATTTACAGCAGACTCATTAGAGCGGTATCAAACACAATTTCCTGCCGACAAATTGAATTTGGTAGAAAAGTCATTACCATGGCACTAATACTTACACAGTAGTTCCTAATGGCAGTTGGGGCAACTTAATGCTGTTAGCAACCCCCCAAAATAGCAACAAGGGCTATTTCCAATGCTCCTTTTAACATAGATCACGTTGAGATAAGTGGCAAGATTCCCTTTTTCTGTTTTCTTTCTCTGGCTTTGTCTCAGGCCTGGACTATGACAGAGGAAATCTAATGTTTCATAACTGTCGGTGCAGAGGGTTGTATGTGTGTGTGTGTGTGTGTGTAGCCCGAGGTTGCTGTGCTGAACAATAAAGCATAATTTGATAGATGAGAAATTACTATGGTTCCTCTACTGTGCAAGGGCCTTCTCCCCAGGCAGGGCAATACTGCGCCAGACGATGTGTCACATTTCTCTACGAAAGCGAGAAAAAATAATATTATTTTACTTTGTTTGTTGTGTATGTACGCTTTAGAGGTAATCCCTCTTACTTGTCATATGTAGATAAACAAAATGACTATACATTGTGAGAGATGTTTAAAATGTAACAGATGCTTGGGGGGAAATGATTGACTGTTAAGGTAGCAAATAAGATGAAGCCTAACCCAGCTGACATGAAATGTTACCCACTAGTCTAACATGCTGGCAAGCGGGGAAAAAATAGAATCCTAATAAAGGTACTCAATATATTCATAAAATGAAATTCCCATACTGGCTGCTACGTACAGTATCTTTTGATAGCCTTCCTATATTGGCCAGTTTGTTTCCTTCTAGTAGAAGTGTATCATTTGCAGTGCAGTGCAGCTTTGCCTTGGGGCCTGTGTGGAAATGATGTGTTTTCAGTGACACCGTGGCTGAGAACTATTCACATCGACCATTAGTACCCCTGAAGCATGCTTCTGTGCCATATCATTTGTGTCAAGCATACACTTGGGCGCGGGGCAAGAGACTGACAACCTTGTGAATAGCTAAAAACTACAAATTGAGTGTAAATTGTTGGGCTATGTTAATAGCATGCATGACAGGGAATGTTTGGAGAAAATGAATTCAGCACAAGGGGCCTGGTTTACTCAGTAGTGGAACAAACAAAACAAAAAATTGTGGATGGAGAAGTATATCGTCACTGTCGGGCAGAAACCTCCAACTGTCGAGATAACTTTACAGAAAGTCATAAAAAGCCAGCTTGTTTGAAGTTGTATTGTTGTATTATACCTTATATTGCGATTGCATCAACATTATACGACCAAAATAAACGAATATGCTTCAGTTGGTGTGACCATGATCCCAAATGCCTCAAAGTGAAATGAAAATGAAGTAAAAATGTCACAAAAGTAAACGACGGTTAGACATAAGAAGTTTCCACCGGACAGCGACGGTTATGCAAATAGATTTATGGAAGCATGCGTAACGTGACTTCTTCAACCTGAGACACTTCAGTGTAGTGACCAGCCATTTTTATTCAAACCAAGCCCCAAAAAGCATTTGTCAAAAATCGCAACTCTGGCTACAGAACATTTCGCTTATCTAATCTGACAGGTCAATTTGTTTTCTTTTCTTTTTTTGCATGTTCATTTTCTTCTTTGTTTCCCTGCATTTGATGTCCAAGCACATCCCACTCAAGGAAAACATTGTGCCCTCCTTTTGAAGCCGCTGAGGCGCACATCCTCAAAAAGTGGTGATGTCATGTGAAATGAATGGCGTTTATTCCTCAGTAATTTTACGATCTGGCTATGAAACCTTATATCCTACCGCTTCCCTGTACTGAGCACCCCCACCCTTCTTTTAACAGGAATAATCTGATAGATGTTAAGAAAGACGCTTCACCCCCTCTTCCCCTTTGTTCTGGTCAGTGGGCTCATGCAATGATTATTAGATTAAAAGTCAGTCACTGTGACGACGGAAAAGGGTGGAGACCCAATGCAAAAACATAAAGGCCATCATTGGTTGTGGCAGTGTCTTTGCTGCAGTGCTTACTTTTTTATTACAAATTGAGACCAAATCATACTGGAAGGCAGCGAAAGAGGGAAGAAACAGACATGTCGGTGATTTAAAGCAGCAGCAGCGTGCACGCTGGATAGCATTTATGATCACAACACGCGTCTGACAATTAAAGTGACTCAGTGGGCCTTGTGACCGGATTCAAACTAATTCAAAGTGTTGCCGGAATACATCCAGACATGAATAAGAATATACACATACAGTATATGGAATTCATAAACGGCAAGGGAAGTACGGGTAGGAGAGTTCATTATTCACACACACACACACACACGTGAATTGTCACAGCAGTTTGCATGATGTGCACCAACCGTAGTGGGGGTTGATTGTTGCCACATTGTGACCGGAATGATTCACTCCCACTGACAATCTCATTACTGCCCCTTGCACAGCACAGGCCTCGATTCTATCTAATCACACCAAAAGCTCAAATAAAACTATATGACCTCACTGTGTAATTGTAAATCTGGAAGAAAAGAGCATCTAGTAGTGTTTACTGATGCTATGGCAATCAGAACATGTTACGGCTTTGATTGCAAGATTAGTTTGGGTGAGGTCTTAATTGTGATTCAAAACAAGTGACATGAGAAAAATTGCTCTTTAATAGAAGCAGAATCCAAAGGAAAGACAAGATTGCTTAATTGAGATAGTTGAATGCTTCTCAAGTTATTAAAATTTCAATTTCAAACTATTGGGGGGGTCGACCTCAAACATAAATTGTAACTTCAAGGTCATTTCAGGGAATTTTCTTGTATTCTAAACAATTTCACCTTTGTCATGCATCATAGTTGTTCTGACTTTATTGTTTTTATACTTCAACATAAGTTTATTTTTTGCAGTTGTGTGAGCTTTATGAAGTTATTCTTTTTAAACTTGCTTATCAACTATGTTCTCATAACAGTTTGACCTTGGAACATTTTATAGTCCCTCTATTTCTATGATTTTCAATGGAAAAATACATGATCAAAACACAGTGTCCTTAAAAGTTCTGCACGATGGACAATACTTTTCGGCACTTAGGTCCTTTTATATGCACCTCAAGCACTTTTCATCACCTCATATTCTCTCGTCCAGACTTATGTCGCAATATAACTCACATTGGTCTACTTGGATTTTTTTGTTGTTGTTGTTTTTTTACTTGAGAACTTTCTTCAGAATATGATTTAATATTTGTAAAGAAGATAAACCATGCTTTGTAGTTGGCCAGTCAGGACGTGCAGACCTCTCTGGCTTCACTTACACTTTGAAGGATAGCCTCTTTTTACTATACTGTATGAAATAAATCCAATAAAAGTAATTTCATCAGAATACTGTGCTTGTGACTGAATGCATGTTTGGAGGTCCATCAATAACAGTGCTTTGGATTATTGAAATCAATTAAGTTGATACCAGTAAATTCAAGCATCAGCGGCATTGCGATTGGTCTGGCTGGAGAGGTGCTCTGCCAAAAGCTGGCATGGTTGAATAATGGCCACACGAGTCAGACCAAATTGTTGAAGGCATCCAACGTACCTACATGAGCCTGAGGATGTGCACGTTTGACCGGTTGTCTTCCGTTGTGCCGCTGTCACGCTCTCCTTTTCTCCCATTCGCTTTCTAATTAACTTGTAGGCTTCAAATCGATCTATCGATGTCAGCAGAAGTTTCAAATCCAGGTCCAGAAAGTCACAGTTTGGCTTTAGCCACAGGTGCTTCGGTTGAGGAGAAGCACCTGTGGTTTTACTTTCTGGAACTGGATTTAAGACCTCCAGGTATAAGGCAATTGTGCAAAAAAATGAAAAAAGCAACTGTGAATGTGGCAGTTTCAATCTATTCAATAGCTTTGTGCAAGTCTCATTTACAATATTAGTAGTAGTAGTCACTGCATCCAAATTGTAGCGCCATAAGATGTCATCCCTCCCTTCCTTTTCTACTTCCAAATTCAAATCTCACCTACTTTGTTTCTTTGTGCAACTCGAGTGACTGAATGGGGTCCAGTACGATGATGTGCGTGCGCAATCAATAGCACTCACTCCCACTTTGCTTCCAACCTTCAGCTGCATAGTCCACCTTTCATCAGGCTTCGCCATTGATCCTTCACTTGGTAGGGGGTCCTTTCACAAGGCTGTCTAATGTCCTCATTATGTGTCCTGTGTGTAATGATGGGCTAATTATCATGTGATTAAGAGTGCTGGATCAAGCAGGGAAGCAGCAGATCTGTCACACTTTAAGGAGCTCATAAAAGTACAGATCTCGGATGTGCTACCTGAAGGGAAGCTGGAACAACATTGGAGGAAATCACATTAAAATAAGCAATAAGTGTGCTTCAGTCGACTCCCATTTAATGACGTGTCCAGAATTGTGTCTTGTGATTTCCATTCCAGAGTCCATGTGTTTGGCTTGGAGGGTGTAAGGACTGAAAATCCCAAGGTAATCTGAAGCACAAAGCCAATGTCATTACAGACATGGCGGGACATTATTCTAAAATGGCAAGTGAGGCAGTGCCGAGACAGTAGATAAGGTCCAGAGAAAATGTGGAGTAAAAAGGAGAGAGTGAACGCTGGAATTTGTCATGGCCAGATAAAAACAGGCAAGGGGGCAGGCTGGAGGACGCCGTGATAGCACTGTTTTTTTTTTTTGTTCCCTTTTCCACTTTCCCCCCCTCTTCCTTTTTCCTGCCTCTTGCTCTCACTCCCCATTCCCCGTTTGAGGTTTATCTGACACACGATGAATACAGCAATTTTATCTGAATAGACAAAGAAGCAGTGACATACAGGCGCTCTCTGACGCTTGACCTTGAAGAATGAAAGAAAAGATGCAAAGCAAAGAAAGGCAAATGATTCCAGTCATCATGGCTTCTGTTTCTTTTAAACTCCTCTCTCAATGGTATCTCATATTTGGTCCATACTTGTGTCGTCAGTTTAGATAGATAATTATCACTTTTTGTTATGTTCTGAGGGCCAGTGTCAGGATTGTTATCCAGCTTCTGCAGACCTTGCTCATTATCCTGCATGCCTCTCTCCATGCCCGAATTTAACTGGTATCAAAATAACAGGTATCAACATTTGGGCCTACTGTTTAATTGCATAAGTCATGGCTTGGTCTCTTGTAAATCAACACCATCACATGCAAATCATACCAGCGCAAGTGATAAAGAGTTTATATGTGTTAAAAATAATCAGGAGGAGCCTTTGGAGCCGAGGTTGCAGCTGTCAGACATCAGCTGTGGTGCATGTAGTGAGCTTAACGCTTTCTGGCACACCTTAGCTTTATGGTCTACAGCTGTACAATGGAGTGGAACAAGGTTATATGTGGCCCACAGCTGGCATCTGTTCTTCAGATGCCACATAACCTGCAGTACAGAATGTCTGACCGTATCAATTAACAGATCTTGCTCGGTAAGAAAAAAAGAAATCAAGCTTTGCCTTGGATGTCATGTCCAAGGCAAGAGCATTGCGCGAGGAATTATATTGAACTTTTTGAAGCTGCATGTTAGCAATTTTGAATGTCAGAAAGTCTTTGTGTCTCTGAGCTCATTCTGGGAACAGGAAAGCAGCCATTTCACAAATTTGGCCTGAGGATCAACTACTATTTCAGTGACACCATGGGAAATGAAGCCATAAAATAAAGATTGGAGGAAATGTGCCTGATAAAAGAAAGGCTTCAAAAGAAAAGGATCAAAAACATTTTGACAACTCCAAAGGCTTGAAGTCTGTACTCTGAAAAGTACCTTATTGTTGAATGGAGACATACAATGTGACAATTTTTGCAAATATATTCGGAACTGGAAATTCAATAAGGCAATAATCCCTCTTAAAACCACAACTTTATTACAGATAAATCTGGATCATTGAGGAAATGTCAACACACATCTACTGTATAGTATCTAATTTAAGTCTGTTGATGAAGGCAAAGTCTTTGGCAGCAAAGCCGGCTGGCCTAGAAAGTAAACTTTTTTAATTTGTTAACTCTGGCTCCGTCTCCAATGTCATTGAATTAACAATTGAAAGCGCCTCAGGTGAGTCGATCTGTTCCTCTTGTGTCACGTTAAGATGCTCAACATAGTGCTTGTTCGTGAATTTGCATTCAGATTAAAAAGTGCAAAGACTTAGATATAACCTGTCCTAGATGGAAAATTTAGTTTGATAGCAATTATTATTTGTTTTTAAAACAGTATTTTCTCAATCTCGGTTAGACTGTTTTCTCTAATATAACTACTTTATATTAAAAGATCATTTTGTAGTAAATGTCAAAGTCTGTACGGTTAAAAAGTGAACGGTTCTCTCCAGACAGTGATCTTTTAATCTGCTAATGTGAGGGCAGGAATAATCCCACATCTGGAAGTTCTACCTCGGTCCGTAATTGCTCCCCCAATTCCTCCTGTGCTTTAGAGGAAAAAGAATGACCCGCATTCAGTCAGTCCGCTGTGCGACAACATTCAGAGGGCATGAAATTTGGTTAATTTCAAATGACTTGCCGTTTCCAAACCAATTTGTTTTTTTTCTCGTACTGTTTATTGATGTTTCTTCTAATACGAAGACTGCGGCACACATTTCCACAAGTGATGGATTCATAGTTTTCTTTCCTCTCTTCCTCCATTTTTTTCTTCATTCTCGCTTTCACTCTCGTGCAGGATTTCATCTAAACAGGTGCTTCCTGTCCGTACGTTGACGTGAAATTAAACACAAGTCCAGATGTGAAGTTTGTGTGTTTCAGTAGAGACAGAAGGGAAGCATGTTTCTTGTGCACAGCCGTTTAAGGAAAGTGGCACACTCGCTGTCAACTTTCCACGAAGCATGTCACTCTTTAATCCCAATCTTTTCAACTTTCCTCAAGGCAGCGTGAGTCCACATGTATGGGGCTGCTTTATCTTAACGTCAGCATCCATTCATTTGATTTGGTTTCAGCTTCAAATTGAGTCCAGGTTGATTGCATCACAATGCGCCTTTCAAAGAGCAATTAAATGCGGTCGTCTACAAGATACGCTTTTCGATTCTTCCCGTGCTTTTGTCGTCCTCGCCTTGCAACGTCGAGAGAGAAAGAAACCTGGGGAAAAGAGAAGCTTGGACAGAAATGGAAAGGTCAAAAGTGATGGATGCTTTGTGTGGGTCTGTCATTCCCAATTACTGAACTTTGCCTTCTAAAGCATCGCTTAGCTGCATTTCTCATTTCTGCCTTTCTGACTGATGATGAACAGGCTTTGACTGGGGGGCACTGTGTGTTTTAAAGAGCGCCTCACTAGTCGCTCGCTATTTACTTCAGATGCAACACAGTGCTGCAGCTGCTCGTACGCAATTCCACTTTCTTGATCAGCAAGTAGAAATGGCTCTCTTCTCATCGGTTATGGTAAATATACGTACATATTCAGACATTCATATAGATCAGAAGCTGCATCAAAAAAATGATCATGATAAATAAAAAAAATACACCTGCGATTATCTTCATTTTTCCCCGATCCGGCTGACTATATTAAAATCATAATACACCTATTTTGTACTCGTGAAAACCTCCCTAAGTGTCCCGATAAAGGTGGAGGTGCTTTGTGAGGTCGGTCCGAGGAGAGCTTTACGAGACAAGCTGCGCTGATATATGACTCGTAGAGACTCCATTAAAACCTTGGGCCTGCGCCATTCGGGAAAATGGAGGGCACTCATGCTCGGGTCACAGGACATCTATAAAATCAAACTTTTTTTCTTCATATCTGCTCGTATATCAACAGTTTTTCCCTCCACTTACACTTGAATTTTAAACAACAGGGCAACGGTTGAAGACGATCGTTTTTCAAGAGGTAGAGGCGGGGATGTTGGATATGTTATGTGCTCGGGGTGTTGGTACCGGCTGATATTTAGCCTCTGATAAATGGACCTTATCACCAATGGGGAGTCACGGAAGGAGAAAGAACGCCATAATCTTGGTGGGATGTGAACAGGTGGCATTGTGTTCTGCTCTTACGTCATCCTGCTTTGAATCATCCTTTATCTTGTAATTACTTCTCACTTTGCAGAGGAACGATTCCGTGCTTCTTATCATTCATGGTTCTGTTGTCATGAACATTTTTTAATGAAAAGTAAAAAAAAAAGTTAAATAACGAAACAGGTGGTCATATTATTTTTCCCTTTTAGGTTTACTTCTTGACTATAGAGTGCTCAACCCAGTTTTATATATACCCATAAACTGTAATGCACATCATTTCACATCTTCTCCTCTTCTGCGTCACGGGCAGACTTTCCTTTTGTGGTGTCAAGCTAAAAGTATGTGTCCTGTCTGTCTACCTGTGGCTCTCCGCACCCTAGGGGACCATTTCCAGGCTTCATTTGTTTGAGGGCTTTCTAATCTGGGGACCAAGACAACCTCAGTCCACTGTGCCCTCGTCAATCATCGCCGGAAAGGAACACGGTGGAAGTGAAGAAGGCGCAGAGAGGAGAGAGAGAAGACTTGAGGTGGTAGCATGATTAGTTATCAGTCCACCCTCTTGCCATCATCAGCCACGGCAATCTCTCTCCTTCGGCCAATCCCTGTTTATGTCCCTTTCTGTCTATGCATCCATCTTACCATCTTATCTTTCTGTTCCTTCCTACTCAGCCCCCCCCCGCCTCCCCTGTGCATCATCCCTCTGTCCGTCGGTCTATTTTTCTATCTGTCTGTTACTCTGACCTCAGCCCCGACGGTGGTCCCTTTTATGACTGCGGACAAATGAGGATGACCTTTTATTGTAAAACAAACACCCGTGGCGACGGATGAAAACTGCTAGTGTTTAAATTAACAACAAAGAGCAAAGGGAGAGTTTGAGCAAGGGTGGGAGGCCAAAAAGTTTTTGAAGTTGTCATAATGATAAAAAGTACAAGCATGGCCACCGTTCAATAATAAAGTCTCCTACCTGGTTGGCAGCTATTGATGAACTGAGAGAAGCGGACCTCGAACGTGCCCCGGACCCATCAGGGTGGGTGCATGAATTATAAATGGCTTTGACAGCGAAGGCCGGAGTAGACAGAGTATTATTGCACATGAAGGTCCGTTCTGATTTTGATTATTTTTATTCCGGGGGCTCACAAAAGGCCAGGAGACTGTTGGTGAATATTCAAAAAGGGCAGACTTTGATTTGGGCTCTAATAGCTTCTTCAAACAGCTTTGGACAGCCAGGAGGCAGGGGAGGAAGATGGCACTGATGTTAAAGGACACAGACACAAAATGTCCACTATTCAATTTGTATATTCGAACTTGGTGGTGAACATGAATAATTATTAGCTGTACGTCAAACAATTTGCTTGCAAAACAACAGGGTGGGAGAAGTGCATGTTGGTTACTAAACTGACCCTGTGCCGGCATTTTGGAATTTCCTGTTATGACACTAATACTCCTTTCCTGTTTTGACACTAATACTTCTTTGAAGGCGGTATATTTTCAGGTCAGCTTTGTCCCCACCATTCAGTTTAAGTGACTTATATAGAAGAGTGAAACGGAAACAAGATGCTGAAATTGCCATTTTGTAAAGGGGATACTATTATCATGACCGTACACTCACAATCTGGAGATTTTATGACTTAGTTATAATGTCACAACGCCCTTCCTTTTATAACTGTAAATAATGAGCCATCAGTACGTCTCAAAGCGACATTTAAAAATGAATGCAGCCTAACAAACTAACAAAGGAGAGAATCACTATTGAATCTGAAAAGAAGCTGTTCATTATGTCCCAGTTGGGACACCGATATGAATCTGAGCGACTTCGTTTGGGTCAGGGTCAATAATTCGGTGGATGTGCTTTATGCCTTCAAGGAAGCTTAGCGTGATTCTGAAATCAATGCCGAATCACTTCATTGTCTGATTACTCTTTTCTTTCCTGCAGCAACATTCATTTATTTTTCACATTTAATCAGGTGTCCTTTCCAAAATGGCCTGGCCTCAATTTCTATTTATTGTTTTGCAAGGTAGAGTCATAAATAGTTGACTTTCACAGATTCTGTCAATTCCATGGTACTATACACAAAATAAACATTTCTGTACATTCATCATATTTTTTAGACCTTAACTTATGATGCTTATAGTATGTGCTTACTGATATTTCCAACTGTGAAGTGTCTATGTTGGATTTTGTGCCTCGTCCACAGTTGTCTAAGTGTGTTTGCGCAGACACTTTTGTGAGTTAGGATGAAGGGGAAGATATAAGCCAGGATTAAGTTCACAGGGTGATTTTTATCCTCGCAGGGGGTCTCAAAAAGGAAAATGATGGATGCAAGGTGACCCGATCCTGACACAACCCACACACTCACAGGTGGGTAGTAAACTCAATTATAAACACACATGTACACATTCCCACAAGGACACACAGAAGTACTCAAATACAAACGCAAGTCACTCACATAGGTGTGTTGATCCCCAAATAGGGATTATAAAGTGCTGATGTTAGGAATGAAAGAAAGACAGCTTTGCTAAAGCTTCCTCTCAATTGTAACACTGATAACACCAACAGTATTGACGCTACTTACAAACAGAATGTTCTTCCTCCTCTTGTATCATTTTTCTCTCGAGTCTTCTTTGTTTATATGTGTATATATATTTTTTTTTCACATCCCCATTGTCTTGACTTGCCTGATGCTGTGCAAAGCAAAAAGAAGCACAGAAGTTTATTTCCTGATCAAGCATCACATTCAAGAACAAAAAGGACAAAAGGTTGGCAGTTACCTAAAACGAGAAAAGTAAAATAGCAATTGGTGGGGGTGGGGGGGTGTCCGTATTTCACTTTCCATAGCATTGTGATGTGTGTGGGATGGAAAAGCCGATTATTGTAGAATTTCTCTTTGTTCACGGCGCAGAGACAAGAAAATGTAATTTTCTCATTCAAATCCTCCTCCTTCTTCTTCTCGTCCTTCCCCTCCCTGTTGCTTTGCAGCTTTGTGTCCACATCTGCAGCACTGATCTGATTTGGCCATAGATGGGATTTCGAGTGACTCGGTTTATCCCTGCAATGCTTCAGTGTGACCTTTGCCGCCTTAGCCATCCCTCACGTGTGTGTGTGTGTGTGTGTGTGTGTGCGTGCGTGCGTGCGTGCGTGCGTGTGCTTGCGCTTGCGTGTGTGTGTTTTGGGGAGTCACTCAATACGCACACTCAGGTACAGACATGGATGTGCCCATACTCCTGATTTGACACCAACTTTGTGCTGTTTATGAAAAGTAAAATCAAAGTAGGAAAAAAAAGTTGCTCAATTACTTTACTGAATTGTATTATTATTATTTCCAAAGCAACTAAGCATTTGAGTTACTTGGAAAGTTACTTTCAGCCGATACCGACAACTCAGCTTAACAAAAACAAAAAAAGACATTGTTCACAAGAGTCGCACAACGATAAGGACCACTGATTAAAGCATTACTTTCTGCCACTGTTAGTCCTTACCTTTATAATCCTAAAAGAAAAAAAGTAACCCACTTCAATACTGCTTCATCTTGAATAACGATCTGGTTCTCTCCCACGGGATCATTTTGAACAACAATTTCTTTCATGGATGGTAATCAGACAGTCACCTAGTACACAGACACACACTCACACAAGCAGCACATATGCACGATAATGGCGGTAAGTGATTAGGTTTACAGATGAGGGATCATTTTTGTCCATTTTCTGGGAAATGGTGATTGCTCCAAGCATTCATTAGCAAATCGCAGGGGTCAAATGATTCAGAGGCAGCACTCGCTCTTTTTAAAACCACCTTGCGCAGCAGTCCAAGATGAATAAAATGGGGCCGCAAATTAATAGGCATGCCGCTAAACTGGATCCCCTGATGAAAAGGGATACCATACTATTATGTTCTTCATGTCTGTGGGAGGATGAGGAGAATATGCTAGTGACAAAATATTACTTTCCAGGGGGAGTCAACGGCAACATTTGTGTTAGTGTAACTGTTGTTTGAATGTTGGCCTGTGTGTCTCATTGAAATGTGTAGTCAGTCAGAGAAGTGGTCTTCATCATGGGAGGCCGTGATGGAGTCTGGAGTGAGAGACCAAGGGGAGGGAGGGAGAAGGAAGTGGAGGGAGGCGGAGCTTCTGCACCCTGACAGTATGAATGATACATCATATGATTGTCTTGGACAGGGCTTCTCTGTCTGACTACCTGCATTGCAGCCTCTCACCCTCTTCCATTTTCAAAATCTCAGTTGGACCATTTATTACACTTTATTCATTACTGCTAAAATAATAGACAAAGTTTTAAAACTTTGACTCGTGAGGTTATCTCATCTCCAATTGTTGTGATTGATGACGGTGGAACTTTGAAAGTTGAACACACCTGTAATTCTGGGTAATGCTAGTTATTATTATTATCATTATTATTATTATTACTTCAGAGATATTTTGTTGAATATTAATAATTAGTTTATTTAATTAACCTTTAGATGCTCGCTAAGATGAAGTCTCTTAGTATTAGCTGGTTGGTATACAGTTTTTATAATCAGTCTTCATTGAATGGGAAAGTTCATACACAAACAGCCAAACTTGAACAGAACAAGGTGTATGTTAAAGTCCACCTATGTGTGTCAGCCATTGGAAAAATCTATTATACAATCAAACACAAGTGACATGGCAGTTCATATATAACCGGATGTATCTAAAACGCACTTGTGTTTTATCTGCTATCAACTTGTCGATGGCAATCAATAATGCCTGAAGAGCGAAGAAGCCTTTCCTTTCCCTATTCTCTCTGAGCAAAAGGCCGGAATAAACACGTGTCATCAGTGGAATAGCAAGAGCGGTGTGTTTGTTGGATGTAGGTTACTTTTCAAAAGGTTTGGAAGGCCAAAGAAAGATATGAAGCTATGCATGTGAATTATTAAAAAGGCAAGGGATAGGATGGAGTAGCATTTAGAGTTCAGAAGAAAAAGCCAGAGAAAGCAGAGTTACGTCTGCCTCACGGTACACTTCTTTGAGTGAGCCCACAACGAGAAATCTATACGGCCTAACCTTTCTTTGTCTGGAGTTTTATTGAAATTGACCGATGGTATGGATGACCACATCTGCTCGTCTGACCCTCAACTTTAAAACTCTGCTTGCACTGGATGTGCCTGTGGATGATTTGATCATTATATTGATACAGCTGGAAACAAACTCATGTTAGCTTATGAAACACTTCTGTCCTCTGTAAATATGATACATTAGCGATTGAAATCAGTTCTCAGAACGTACTTGGCACCTGTTTAACAGGGGAGGGGCGACGTATTTTTCCCCACCGTTTCGCACCTATTTTGAAAATTTTCCAATTTGTCGTAGATAGAGACAATCATCCGAAATGACAACATATGAAATTGCAAAGAGGATTAAGCATAAACAGCTCCTGTATATCTCCACCGGCCACGCTGTTGAGGCAGGCCAGGTCGGCAAATAGGCTTTTTACATTTCAGACGCCACAATGTCACTCCATCTCATTGCGGCATCCATTACGTGATACCTTGGGAATGACGAGAGGACCATGCTGAGAATTAGGGCAGAAAATGGCTGCCCGCTTGGAGGGGTAAAATGGCCAGCGTTATTATTCCGGCTGGCCCCCCGAGGGGGAATTGGCCTGAATATAGATATGCAACATTATAAAACCAGGTTGTTATCTGGGTGCAGGGGTAACGGCTTCTCGCCCCTCTTTCTCCGATGACACACACACGCTGATAAACACACACACCTTTTTTTTATTGTGAGTGCATATGGGAACTGCAGTTTCTTGTTTGTGCTGTCATTTTATGACTTTCAACCGGTTACATAGTTGTTTAACCATCTATATATTATCTATATTTCCTTCTTAGTAAGTGTCAAAATAATGAAATATTGATCAAATTATTTTGACGATGCACTATCGATTGCTGATTCAATCATGTCAAGCAATCAATCAACGTTTATAGTGCTTCACATAGCAGATCATAAAAGCCAGGAAGCACCTTTCACCAGCAGTCTGTGAGCCACCTATAAGCTGTTAATTTGGTCTCCAACAAGTTGTCTGGGGGAAAAAAAAGGTCACCAATGGTCCGTTGAGCTTCAGTCATGAAGACCACTTCAAGGTGCATTATTTTGCTCGATACACAAGTGTTTTGCGGAAATAGGAGTTCAAAACATACAGCAGAGAGGTTATTTTGTGAAGTATGACCAAAAAAAGTTACTATTCCCCCAATACTGAGCAATGCATTTTTTTCAAAACATTATTTCTAAGCATCACTATATTTATTTTTGCTTCTGTTGGTCTAAGAATTTAATATTCCTTTAGCTATAAATATATTACAATTGTCCAAAATATTTTTTATTGCAGTACATTCCATGTCGATGACTGTGCTGCCAAGGGTCCTTCAAAAAAATAAAACACAATATCACCTCGGGGCTTTGGGTTAGAGAAACTTGACATCCCATTTACCTTGGTCATGGGCTTTGGGGCTCTGTGTTGTTGTGTGTGTTAGGTTTGAGAAAGTGAGTAAGTCGAGCAAAAAACTCTCCAAAATGTTACTAGGAAGTGGAATCAAAACTACTCAAATGGACCAAATGAAAATGAGGGCATTATTCTCCCAAATCACAAAAGTCGTGCGTCATTGGTTTGTAACAGGAGACAACTAAATGCGCATGTTTCTATTTGTGATCATCTTTCCCTCCTTTCTCTCTTATCTCCTGAATTTTCATTATTGTTGATATCCACTTATTATGCCTCCCTTCAGCAGATTTGCCCAATCTTGCCGATACTTTTCATTCAATTTAATAGCTCTCTGTCTCCTTTCCCTCCACCTCTCTCGCTCTCTATCTGACTTCTCCAGGTCTGCTCTAATTCCCTCCTTTATTCATGAACCCAACCCTGCTGGGTTAGTTGGTGTGATGTGTATGTGCGCGAGAGTGAGTGTGTGTGCACAAGCAGAGAAGGAGACAGTAAATAGGAATATGAATCTTGAAGGGCCTGCTGGTACCGTGGGTGAAATGACTTTTCAGAGCTGCAGTGATTTTCCAAGAAGGATGTTGATGAAGGGCGGATTGCAGCAGAAATGTGCGCGCGTGCGTGCGTGTGTTTCAAAATGTGTGTAATCTTGAATAAGGAAAAAAAATACAATAACAACAAAACGTGATCTCAGCCCTCTTGTCTACAAATCTGCTTTATAGAGCTGCAATCCATTTAACTTAATAATCCCCGCTCTTTCCTACAAACAGCCACATTTTTATATATATTTATACTGTTCCTTTAAATATGGATTGGATTCCAACATGTCCCAGATGTTCAATAATGACACCGATTTTGCTTATATGAAGGTATCGAGAGAATTTTCTAACTACATCTACTCCCTCGGAACACAATGTTGTTTATAAAATATAAATATTGTTGATATCCCTCCTTAAACTTGAGCATCCCAGCTCGCTATTGCGGCTTGTGAACAGCGTGAGGGACCAACACCTCTCGGAGCATTGCAGCCATGTGTCTTGAACCCGAAATTTCAGCTTGAACACTTGCCATTGATCATGATGAGTCAGCAATAATTTATTAGTGGTTGTAGAGCATGGATGGGGACAGCAGCTGTGGGTCAGGGTTAAGGGTAAAGGTCACATAGGGAGGTGCTGTTCACTGAATTAGATTAAGTGGCTCGCGTTTTAGTGGAATTCATCTGGGACATGAGGTGCCAAATGTCAAAAAAGCAGAAAATGCAAAGTCAGAAGATGCAGACAGGTTAAATAAATGAAGTCGTCGGACAATACCGAGGTTTCTTTGACAGCATAGGTTCCGATGCATTCCTTGCGTTTGGTCTTGGAAATGTCACCTCTGTCACCAAAGAAAAGGGCAAATTTGCCCATACAGTGGAGCCCTGGCCGAACAAATTTTAGAAATAGTGAACTCCTAGCCCTCGGTGTGTAGGCGTGTCAATAATGAATCAAATATGAACTGCAATCCATGACTTCTAGCCTTCAACAATTAGTTTTCAAAATGGAAAGATTAGAACGGTCATTAGGTGACATCGTCTGGTTTTATAAAGTAATCAAAACTGACAGCCCCATCAAAGCAGTCTCGGTAATGGCTGACAGTTTCTGAAAATATGAGTGACTATGTGTTCGAGGGCTACTAATACACAGTTACAGAGCTGAACGCCTGTCACAAACCTTCCTCTCTTCTGAGGCAGCTTTTCAAAGCCTGAAAAATCTGATAAAAACAGAGAGAAGTCTCATCTGTGATCTTCCTGATGAATATGATAAGACCTGCCCGGGGTTAATGGACCTCGACACCTATCGTGGCCCCGGGAACTGCTGATCCCGGATCAGAGGTGGAAGAGACAGTCGAGGTGGAGTCAGACCTAAAGGGGGGGTTAGTGGAAGCTGCCCTGGAGAGGTGCTCACAAATAGCGCTTGGATGACAACCACGGTGAGGTGAAGGTCCAGAGTTTCACGCAAAGCCTCCCTCCCCTTGCCTGTTGAAGAAAAGGACAAACACAAAGAAATCGAAATTACGTTCCCACTATCCCACGGTGACAAGACATAGTACACAATATACATACAAGTAAACAACACAAAAAATAAAAACAAGAAGGCACAAACTGTGAATAACCTTGATTCATTGAATTCTGCCATCCTATCTCTCTTCCTGTCTCGCTCTCTTTCAACATATTCTGCTCAACTCCCCTTTGTCTGTTTTTTTTTTTTTGTCTCTCTCCCTGTCTCTCACTCTCTCTCACTCACAAGGATCTTGGGGATATACTGGGTGTGGTAAAGCTAGTAATAGGGCTCTGCTTAGATGCCCAGTGGGAGATTACCGGGCCAAGAAACAGAGATAAAAGTACAAGTGAAACACAGGTATTTCTTTTTGCGCTTGCTTATGCTTTACAAACACATCCATAACACATGTTTCTGCAGACACACAACCGGAATATATACTTACAGTAGATACATACTCACATATAATAGCTAGTCAGTGACACTGAGGTCTTAGCCTCTGTTTGCCAGTCCTCATTTGTTTCCCATCCCCTCTTGTTTCTATGTGTGTGTAGTAGTAGCACTTGCTACCGGGTGTCTTGTTACTCCTCAGAAGGTCTATTGATTTAACTCTTGCCACAATCTATAACACTATTGTCTTGCCTTAAGTGTCTCATCTGTACTATTCACTGGCAGGAGTCTATACATAAAAAAAAAAAACACGTCTGCTTAAGGATATCGGTATTTTACGGCATGTTAGGAATTATTTGATTTTTTTATTCTCAGAGATTTTTAAACCTCTCGCATTCTCAACCTTACTTTTAGCACAGACTAAAGTTGTATTTTTATCAAGTTATTTTAATTTATGTCTCACCCCTGCTGGCATTTCAACTTATTCCGACGTTTGTTGGCACTTTTTATTCTAAGCATTTATGATTGGAGACATGGTCATGCTTTCTCAGCACACTGACAGTCCAGAGCAGTCAGTAGGTCAGACTTGACTTGTAACACAGCTCCATCCAAAAAAACAAAACGGCTTTCAGCTGCCAAAATGTGTGGGTGAGCATCCTGCATGTGGAACATCTCTCTCGTTCTACACCATTCGCTTCACGACTGCATGGCTCCTAGCAACACTTTTAGAAGCACTTTAGCTTTGTGGACTGTGACATTTGGCTATGCCCCAACTTTCAGTCGTTCCAATCATTCTCACCGGGTGGCTTGGTCCTCAGTCATGTCAAAAGTCTACTGCTTTGCATCTATGTGACTCCATCCTCGAAAACAACTAACATCCTGTATTTCCAACATGTTCAGTGCTGTGAAAATATTCTGTCAATCCACTTTCACACTACAAACCATTCTAAATTGAAACAATCATGGATTACACACACACACACAATCACTGCCTGGAACCTTTGGGGGCTCTCCAAGTAGTAAATCCATAAATCACTGTATGTTTTTTTATTTATTTTATCTCCCATTTATATTCCCAGAATATGTTTGTGTACTTAATGTGTGCACTGCATGAATAGGCTCTTTCAGCATTGCTATTTTGCACCACCGCTGATCTCCATCTGCCAGTCCATCCATTTAAGCATCACGCCAAGGACCTAAAGTCACACAGAGATTTGCTTGTACCAGCGAGGGTCTCCATCACTGTGGAGACAACAGCCATGTAATCCGCAGGAGGTACATGTACCTCATCCTAGTTACCGTCATCGGGCTCGGCAAGATATGACTCCGGCCCAGCAGGAAGGGATAGTGATTAGAGCCGGACTGGCCTATGGAGATGCCATTACACTGCGAATGTGAGGTGTTTGGCCTTGGGAGCCATTGAAATGACTTTTTTGGGATTCAGCAGAAAGTTACTTTGACATTTGCAATTTATTGTCATTGTAAACATATTCTTATTTGGGCAGAATTATTCTCCACATATGGCTGGTTTCAAAACAGGAGTCCAGAACTTTCAGAAATTGCACTCCGGCACAAACAAGATTATCCAATGACATTAACCCAAATATTTTTAATAACATTCAATTACCCAATTGTCATTTCCACCATTAGCCGTCTCTCTGTCAAAAATAAAATTCCCCATTTGATGCACTCATCATGACAAATACTGCATACATTCTAGCACTGTATTGATCCAGAATATTTTCACTGAAAATCAAATTCTGTTGTTGTTTGTGGTACAGACATGAATAAATACATGAGGTGTGATTTTCCAAGCTTGAATAATCTGCCATTGACACCTTTTCCTATGTGATTCTATTGCCCTAAAATGAGGCATGGTCAGATGGGGAGTGATGGTATTCCGTGATGGTATTATACAGTCACTACCTGCCAACACGCATCGCTCAACCCCATCCCCCACCCACCTCTGTCTCAATTTAGGTTCAACCCCAGTGTCCAGATAGTAAAAATCATCCATTTTGGATCCGCATCACTGTCATCCCATTACCATGGGAGCATTCTAGTGTGCAAAGCTTACAAATGCATATGCAGTAATGCATAAGTGTCCACATGCAGACATTGTTTCAATGCGGGTATAATCCCTCACAATAATAATAATAATTATTATTAATGTAATATAAACATTATATTTGGGATAGATGCTTATAATTTGGATTAAAATAGTCAATGTATAAAGCATGTGGGGAAGAGGCATGCCATTTATAGATCTACTTCTATGCTCTCCGAGCATACCCAAGCACTTCATGCTGGTCCTTTAGTTGCGTACGGCTGCATCTGTAAATGTTTCACATGTTTGTTGATATATATTTACACGCTTATTTTATTAGAGGGAATTATGTGTTGCAAATGTCAGGGTTAATTTCCTGGTAAGGAGAGCTTGAGGCACAGGGAGGGGCGACAAGGAGAGGGAATGTGGAGTGTGTGTGTGTGAGTATGTGTGTGTGTGTGTGATGATAGTGACAATATTGTAAAGATACTATAGATGTTTATTTATAGATTTTTTAATTTATTTATTTAGTATGAAAATGGTATAATGTGGCATGAACGACAAAGCAAGCGGAAAAGATTTGCCTGATTATTTTGTTTGCTATAATTCTTAATGTTCAAGGCCCGCCGAACAACGAGCAAAAACAAGCAGTTGGCTATTCTTTACAGCACAGGAGGTATTTGAGGCTCCATATAAAATATATTGACATGTATTGTATTTTATTGAACCAGAAAACCATTGCAATATTGTCAAGAGGAAACAAGACAATGAAGAGAGTTGGGATATTTTGACAGTCGCTGACAAAGATAGATCGACACATACTTTTTTGTTGACAGATGCAGCCATGCTTTACTTCCAAACCACAGGTTCATATGGAAATAATAAATGACTATTATTTATCGGGAATATATAACTAATGAATGGGAAGATGAAATGGCAGGTCACGCAATGAACTGTGTTCAACTGTGTGGATTCTACTTTATCTTAGGCAGGTGTGAATAACTTCAGTCTGCAATGCTTCCAATTTATTCTCTTTCGGTGTTTTGGTGGGACGTTTCTTTTCTGTCACTACAAAGCCGCCGTCGTGTTCAGCGCTTTTCTGTATAAGTGTTTCATGTCACCCCATTTGCCCTAAAACACACTTGCCTATTCTGTGTGTTTCTGGTCTTCTATTTATTTTGGTTTGCGATAGGAGCCATCACTTTCGCCATCTCTGTCACTCTCCTCCTTGATACAACATTTGATCTCAAGCACGATATGACTTTTATACGTGTATGTGAGCACACGCACACACACCAGTGCAAACAATGTGCACACATTGAGTGACAGATAAATAGTTTGAGGCAACAGGCGCACACTCAGACATGTGCAAGAACACACCTTTATCTCGCGAGGCTTTTATTTGGTGCATTTCAGCCCAACCAAACATCAAACGGAAAATTCCACCTCGCTTGGCGCAAACAACATTACAATGGCTGGTGTCATTGTAATACGCCCCACCAGTGGCAACTTGTGGAATAGGATTCAAATAAGGAAACATAAATACACTACAAATACCACCTCCAGCAAATCAGGTATGCATGGCAAGAGGACAAGCGCCTGTGACGTGACTCCTGTCAGAATTCTTTATCAAACTCTATCAGGATTCTTTTCCACCTGTTTCTCTTTTATTCATTTTTTTCTCACTTCGAAGAGTGTATGTTTATACAATTGAATATTTAGAGATGGTGTCATCCGTGAGAACAAAATAAGAAAAAAGAATAAGCACAAAAAATTTTATTTTCCCTTTTAATGCACGCCATCTAGTTTTACCTCCATGTATAAGATCCTAAAATATGATATGACATTAATCATTTCAACAGCTGAACAGAATGATCACACTCATATGAGCTAAACTCCAAATGCGTTTCAGAACAAAATGTTCCAACAGTTCCAAAAATGATACGCTCGTGCTCATCAAAACAATTTGTAATACGTCAGGTTTGTAAATACATATATGTAAAAAATTACAATGCCACCTGATATATAATTAGATGAAGCATTGCATATGTTTTTAAATATATTTTACTCCTTTCAAATATAAATCAAATGAAGTAAATGGAATGAAAATAAAACCAAATGTGCGGCCTCAAAAGGCATTTTTTTTTCCATCCCCACATGAACACAAACACACACACGGACACCCCTCACACACACCTTGCTACAGCTCCAACAACCTCAGTGTCTGCCTTACGCAAAGCGAAGAATAATAACGCTAATATATATATACATTTGAATCAGGCACTAAGCGATTAAAAATAAATCAGCCATCTTGGAACGCTTGGAACCCGACAGGTGTTGCCGAGCCTACCCACAAGCGCAGTGAAGTCCGAACATACAAGAAAACAACGTGGCTTAGTCTATGGTATCAAATTTAGTGACCATGGGGATCAAGCTGTAGGTCATAAATCTGTATCTAATGTGAAGAAAAGCTCGACATGAATTTCTGGAAACGCAGACGGGAAAGGAGACGTGCAAAGGGAATCAAGAGGGACACAAAGACAGAGGAAGCAGAAGGCATCGTAAAAGAGTTGCCAGCCTAACAACATCAGTGGGAACCAGAAGCGAGGTATAGACGAGCATAAAAGAAATACGAGGTGGTAGGCGAACGGTAGGAGTGGGCAGTAAAGCGACACGTAAGAGAGATGAAGGCGGACAAGAAGAGGTAGCCGTGGATGTGTGACAAGAGAATACAGACAGACAGACAGATAGACGGACAGACGGATGGCCGGAGAGAGAGAAATACATGACCCTCCTTCTCTAACAATGGCTGTTCATGTGGTGCCCGCCGGCTTAGCAGGCAAGCCGTCTGAATGAGGAATGTGGAATGCAGGATTTTAGGCTTGGAAATGATCGCTACTGTCCGTGTGGAATATTTAGGGCCATATCACGTGGAGCGATGACGTTTGAGAAAAACAACAACCTGTTGCTGCCCCTAACCCTGACTGTAATTCAGAAATAATTCAAAATATATTGCTGTTATGTATATTATATTATTATTATATCAGAGCAAATTTGATCACATTTAATAGCATCTGCATAGATTAGATGTACACTAAAAAGGCATAGAAATATTGTTCTCTTTCTCTCGCTCTCTCTCAGACACATACTGGGCTGCTAACACAGGAGACAGTTGTTGCTGGCCGCCCCAATGGCTGTCATGGCTGTCAGGCCAAATCCTGTGAATTATGGCTCCTCCAGATGTAAGAGATTTTTAAGATGCCTCCAACGGCCCGCGGTCTGTGGTGGGAAATAGAAAGAGCGAGACCGATTAGGCTTTATGTGTTTTAATCCAAAACAAAGGGAAAAAAAACATTTCATCATCTCTGTGCCTTATCAGTGACTTAACTTGTTTCACCATTACACACACATATTTCAAGTTTGAAAGAGTGCCGTTTTCTCTGGATATTCAGCCTTAACTATTTGTGACAAAATATGATAAAAACATCTAAAATTGGAATTTCCAGAATTTTACAGCTCAGTATTGATCGACACAAGAATCGTTTTACCTAATTAGCGCTTTACTTTGATGTCCTACATGCATCAACACTTAAAATTCAACCCCTAGCTTTGCTCTGTACGCCCTTCCTTATTCTCTCATTAGTACTTCGTTTTACCGGACAGTTTATTTGAAATTATGAAAGCATTACACTCTGATGTAGCAGTTTAAAAATCAATAGCTGAAATCCGAGCCGCCTCACTTAAGCTCCCCTCCTATGGCAAAGGGGATGTCTCTTTCTCCCTCACTCTCTTAAATGGTAATTTCATTTGCAGTCACTAAGACCCCGCCGATAATTACCGATGCCCCGGGAGTGAAAGGTGAGCGGAGGGAGCGCCAAGTCAGGAGAGGGAAGAAGCCAACGGATTAAGTAAGGAGGGTGAATGCCGGCTCATTGATCAATCAACGCTAAGCAGTCTTGTTGAAAGTACCTGAAAGTGATATTTGAGTCAAAGTACACATTAACCAAAAATAACATATTAATTGATTTATTTGGATGTACTTACTTCAAGTAATTAAAGCAGATAGAGGTAGAAACACACACACACTGATGAAAAAGAAGGTGGTGGGGAAAAAAGGTAGCCATGAGAGGAAGAGAAAAAAAAAAATCCCAGAAGTCCTAAATAGCGAGCCTTCACTTTGACATTGAACCTTCTCCGGTCATTGAGGCCATCCATTTGTAAAGAACGCCACCCCCTCACCCACCGAAACGCACCCCACCCCACCATCCCGTCCCCTTCTTCATCTCTCAAATGAACTAATCAGAAGGAAGAATATGAAGTGTCCTGCAGGATCCATTTCTTCGGGAGCATATGGCAATGATTGATGGGGGACAACTTTGACTTGCAGGTCATCTTCCTTGCACACATCTGGGAACATGCAATAATTCTCTTAATTTTAGACCCCCTTACTTCCTCCTCCCTTCCTGCATCTTTTTTTTTTTTTTTTAACTTTCACTGCACATAGGAGCCCTCTCTCTTTCTGTCTTACTCTCAAGGCTAAAGAAAGGTCTTTTGATTGAATTAAAGGGAGGAAGACAGATGTTTGTATAGACATCCCCGACTCACCCTTTATTTTTTTGTATACTTTTTATAACTCCCATGATGTTTCTCTTCTTCTTCTTCTTCAAAAAGAACCACTTTTGTCGTATAGCCACTGTTACTGGATTTTCCATATGTCTTTTGTTTTACAATCACACATGTGCGGACAAAGAATCACAAGGAATACGAGTTATCTGCGTTTATCGCTCAAGGCTACGGCACATCCTGAGATTGACAAATGTCCGCCGCAAACAAAGAAAAAGCTCGCCGGAAGTTGCATCGGGAAGTCCAGTGAATCTAAGGTCAACTATACCGTGACCAAAGAATTTTTAAAAAAAGGAGATCTGAATTATTACGCTGAGTGATCAGAAATTCCTGAGGAGCATTAAGTTTTCAGTGTGTTTCGAGAGAGATCAAACCTCGTCGACAGCTCACGGGCCTTGTTAGCTGCGCGTCGGAATCATCTTTGACTCGGGCTTTACAATAACAGAGTTGAACCTCAAACGTTAAATGCTTTCGGAAACCCACCCACCCATCCTCCTCCTGCCATGTGATGATCCCACCTCTGAAATATTCAGCGCCATTAACATTCCGATGAGTATCATCTCCTTTCAGGCGCAATTTGCTCTGCTCTTCAGACCTGTGGGCCAAGGCAAGGAGAGGCCCGGAGCAGATCTTTATCGCCTCTCATTCTTCACGAGACCTCCTCCGCCGCCGCTTCCTCCAAACGCTCTCGTCTGTTATTTTTGACGCTGACTTGTGATAGTACTCGCCAGACTCTCATGAGGATTTAGTAGGAGCTTTGACAGAAAAATTGGACACAACATAGTCAAATATACAAAAATGGAGGATGTGCAATGCAAAAAGTAATTTTCATAAGATAAGATTAAAAATGTATGAAGTTTATAGTATATTTTAAAACCATTGCTGTTGCTATAATAACTATTTATTGTTATAAGGTAATGTTTTAATATTCTCGATGGTCAAACATTGTCAAAAAAAAAATAGATAACCACTCAAACAATGACACATGGAAAACAATCTTAAATGATGCTTTGCGTGTCTTCCGAGAATGGTTTCAACAAAAACGGTGGATTTTTATCCTGGTTATTATGTTGATGATTTATGGCCAGATGGACGGTTTTTAATCTAAATACAAGCTGTAAGATTTTTGCTCAACATCACTTTAATTTTTTAGTCTTTAGTTACAATAATAACCCCAACAATACTTCAACAACATATTGTATTTTATTAGTAGTGAACATTCAGTGACCTTGAACATGCATTCATTAGAAATCTTTATCATTACACTTGGCCTTGGAAGCGGTTTGATTGTAATTGGTGATGGCGTTGGAAATTGTTTTGCCAATCAAACCTTTGAAGACTCTAAAACCTCACTGTTAAAAAAGAAAAATGGCCGCAATTAGTGAGGTGTGAGAGAGTTGTAACCATGCGAGAGACAGGGTGTTACATTCAGAGCGTAATTAGCCAGGCATTTAGGCGTCTTAATTGACGACGTTCAATGCCGGGGCGCTCACTGATGAACCACTTAGGAGCAGATTTATGGATTAGCTCTTCACGCATGTAACTACCAGGTGAGGAATTAGCGCTCGTAATGCTTCCCCGCCAATGAAAACGTCTGTATTGACTAACACTGAAAACTGCGCTCTCCTCTCGTTAGTAATTCGCAACAGTTAATTGCCTCGAGTTGGTATTTTTTGAGACGCATATAGGATTTTTAAGTTCTGTTTTAATAACCCAAAAAAACACCACTTGTGATATAAATAATTCTAATTCACAGCAAAATATATCTTTAAATCCATGGCTGATGGATAGACCAGGTGTTGCTCATCGCACAGACAAGCCGGCATATTTTCAAAATATTTGGGATGTGAACATTGCTGACATCATGTTATAATTGTGATGGAGATCGAAACAAATATTCCGATTCGTTGCTAAGTGCCCCTGGTGCCATTTATAAAAGTAAAGCTGCTGATACCGGGCCACGTGTTGTCATGCCGTTTTTGTCCTAACATTCACCGTGGCTCATAAATGTCATGTAGATCTTTGCCACCAAACAAAACCACTTGTTATAGAGATGCCATGTTGCTTTAAATCACGTTTACCCACATGTACAGTACGTATGGTCGCCACACATGCGTGAAAACACTAACTAAATATAATGAAAAATGTATGCTGTGACCGACACTCAACAGCAATAAAAAAAAAAAAAAAAAGATTTAGTGCTACAATATGCTTTTGAGTTGCTTGAACAGATGCAAGAGGCCTCAGTCACATCCATGTATTGTAGGTGCGCCAAATTTTGGACCGTTTCCCCCACCCCGTTTCACCGCGTAGACTTTAAACATGAGGCTATAAATGGGAGAGACACCGCTTGTCCGATAGATTAGCGTGTCCCCAAACGTCACGTGCCTTTGCCCGTGCACGTCACCGCTTGTCTGGAGGTGGCTGTCGGGCCTTATTAGAAAATGCCAAGATGCGGGAGCAGAGAAATGTTCCAAAAGGTAGACGAAAACATGAAATGCATCAAACATACGATGGGATTGGACATCTGTATGAGTCAAGCAAGTCCCGGGCCTGGTGTGTTTTCATCTTTTCAGATCAAAAATAAATATTCTTGACCACGCATCATTATTATTCAACACAAAGCCCGCGTTCGGACCAACAAAAGCAACTGCAGGCGGAGGCGAGAGCCGTTCGGCATTTCAAACACCCCTGAGATTCCACATATTCAAATACCGAGGGACCTCCTCTCATATTTATTGTGGGAATCAGAATTTATGATGAGTAAATTGGGCTTCTTCATCTGTGTACCGGGGGGTTGCAACATGCAGCCAAGATGGCTTGACTTATTGATTACAGGGAGCCGTATGCCCCATTTCAAAGGGAAGGAGAGCCCCTGCCACGCAACTTCTGAGAATTAATTTGCCCGGCATGGGCCTTACTTCATAAGAAACACATGTCTGCACACACACACACACACACATACACTAACACACACCAACCAAAGCCTGCAGGTAAAAGAATCCTACACACACACACACACGCACACAAAGAAAACACATTGTGCATGCAGCTGCTTCCAGATCCCACCCCTATCATGCACACACACACACACACAGACCAATTGATTGTACTTGAAACAAACAAATTGCACTAACCAGTTGTATTGAATGCAAAGGTAGAAAATAGTGAGGGTGTTAAACCTAAGGACCATCCAGCAAAGTGTCAGCGTTCTGCCAGCAATCCCAACCCATGACACGGTCCCATCCAAAGCTTTCCTCCACAGCTGAACTAGCAGTGGCTCATCCCTGGCATTGTCCACCGGATCGCCCTCTGCACCCAGACACCGGCTCCTATTTCACACGGCAGCAGCCGCGCTAATTTATCATCGCGGCCGTGACAGAGAGCACATCTGTGCGCGAACGGGGAAGCGGGAACCAGAGTGGGAGAGGGAAGAGGTGCAGGAAATATGCTCCACCATAGGAATGGGATCGTTTTAACGGGGGTCATATTTTGTTTGAAGGGCCCCATCTTAGCCTTCTCTCCACCTCCGTTATAACCTCCTAGCCAAGAGAGCCCTTACCTTCTTATATTACAGTCGTACAGGTGCCATATGGACAATTATTTAAGACCGCGGAGACAATGTTTGAAAATTGTCAGGTACAAAAACAGGTGGTGCTTTTTCCGTAATCATTTGAAACGAGCCTATTTTTTTTAATTTACTTTTTTATCATTTTTACAAAATACTGATGAGGTTATCAAAGTGACGAAGCAAAACACATGATATGCAACTTGTTTACAAGTGCATCTTAATACATGCAGGTTCAAAGCAGGTTTGTCCTGCCACACACACACACAAACACGAGCACACACAATTGCACAAGTGCATCCAAGCAAGCATATCTGTTTACTTTTACTTCCAAAAGCCACTCACATTAGAATGCAAGAGGCAGGACACATCTCCCTGCTCCATGAACCACAAGACAGTTCAGTCAGAATATTTTACACTATACACACACACACACACACACAATAGAGCCCCACACATACACACACACACACACACACACACGCCTCCCTGGGGTGGCCTATATGCGGCGCCTGGGGAGTGCAAAATGGAACTTTCAAAAAGCCCCAAATCACTTCTGCTGAACAAACTCGTCCTGCTGAACAATTGCGCGCTTGTGTCTCACAACAGGCCCGTCATTATCAACAAAAAGTGAGGTTGCAGCTGCTTTTTTTAGTGAAAGGTGATGCTTCTGGTTTAAGCTCCCCATTGCTTACTTTGGAAAAAAGTTTGGAATTCTTGCATTAACAATTTTACTGTGGTGAAAATACGATGTCACAATCTGCTGTAAGGAAATACATCAAATGATCAAAATCCTTTTTTTAGGTGCGATATATAAATATGAGTACACTTTTTAAAAACTTTTTTCTTCAGGTGTGGTAAATCTTTACAAAAAAACCCAAATACACCATATGAAGAGTATACAACAAACAAACACACATGCACCTCATGCTTTTATGAAGATAAATATGGCGAAGGGCTAGACTTTCACCCACACCCACTGAACGGGACACACACATCCATCTTTGTTGTATTCACTGTTCTTGTGTTTGTGTGTGTGTGTGTGGGGGGGGGTGCATATTGGGGATAGAGTAGCAAGGGTGTGTGCACCTCACTGCCTTTTCAATGTATGGAAATGTATGTGCATTTTTAAAGTAAGGGAGGGGGTTACATTTATTTCTTGTCCCCCCCACCTAACGTCCCCCTCCCTCCCCAGCTCCGCCGCCACCCCACCCATGTCCCTTCTTCTCTCCCCACACCTCATTCGGGGAGCTGATAGACCTATGGATGCATGATAGATGTGGAAGGCACAAGCGAGGGGGGGGGGGGGGGGGGTCTGATGCATACATACATGCATGCATGGATGTATATACAACATCCATCCCACATGCGACACGCTCGCAAATGTGGGATTTGCACACATATCGAAGGTAATCCATAGTTTTACATAATGGTGGGCAGGAAGGAAGGTTATAGCAAGGAGTTGGGTGGTAAAGATAATATGAATCATCTGACTGTGTATGTACACACAGACCAGGGAGATGGTGATATTCTATAGGGGCGTATAATAAGATAGGGAGAAGGTCCCCCCCTCTCGTCATCTCCACCCAATTGTCAAGAACATATATGTGAGGGTCATATATGAGCTTTGTGCAATTTTCACATCATGCAAAAATTTACAGAAATGTCTGCATGTTATTGATATGCAGTGGATGGCTTTCGGGGATCTGTATAATTTTGTTTGTCACAGGATTTAATATAGCAGCACACAAATGTACAGTCGCTGTGTTAATTATTCCAAGGAAGTTAATTTTTCCCACAGAATATAATTAACGGCATTTAACCATCAGGGACAGAATGAGATAGATCAAAGATTCATATTTGATGTCATGCAGATGGGATTTTTTTTTAATGAGCAAACTCTCTTTAACTGTATAATTATCTTTGGTGAGAAGAGTTCCTTTTGTGTTAATTCTGGAAATGAAATAGTCTCTAAAGAATTATATGAAAATTAATTAGGATTAAGCACAAGACCGAAGGAAAGATTGCATTTCAAATGCAAATAATTGTTTGTTTTATTTCAGTTTTACACAATCATTTTATTCAAATGTTTTAATCTGAAAGTCAACCGAGTATGGAAATGTAATCATTCACCTTGAGTAGTGCATATTTTGAAGACAGGTTTGTGAACGTGCATCACCCCCGCTTTCCCCTTTCCTTAAATTTCTGCTGCAGCTGACATGCACACTGATGTCCACATATATCACCAAATAGACTGAGATAGGGTGTGTGTGCATGTTCGTGTGTGTGTTTGTGAGCGAGAGAAAGAGAGCGAGCGAGAGGTTGAATTTGGAGCGCCCGGTATGAGCTGCCCCAGTGAAAAAATAGAATTGTTTCCTCCATATTAGGAATCAAAGCCCGCCGTTATTGTGTCCACCATTTTGACTGCAGCCGACAGACCTTGAGGAGGCAGGTGCGCCGCCCGCCAACACTGTGTAGGTGTCAGTGCATTTCGTTTTATTCTTGACGTTTTTTTTTTTTTTTTTTTTAAAAGCATGCTTTTTAAAAACCTTTCCGCCCACTGTGCTCTTATGACATTCATTTTTATTTATATTATTTTATAATGGATGGATGGATGGATAGTTCCTTGTGATGAATACGGCCGAGGGTGTTCATGTGTGCGGCTGGTGCACAAGCATGTACGCCTTGTATGTTTACAGACCCCCCCTGCCCCGACACACACACAGACACACACCCACACAAACACATACACACACGCACACATGCATACGCCACAACCACCCGGTGTGTTTCCAGAGGACCCTTGAACTTGACCATGGAGGGAGAGGGGTGACGCCATCTGAGCTGAGGCTTAAAACAAACCACTGATGGACAACAAAGACAGGGTTGTAGGGAGGTGGGGTGTTTGGGTTAGAAAGCTTGGGCTGCTTTTGGGGGGGGGTGTTGCTTAAAGGTGCAGACTTCAGGGGGGAGAGGTTCTCCGAGTTGCTTTTGTGCTTCTTTCCAAATGTCTTTTTTGGTATCTAGTTTGAATAATGTCATTTATTTGTATAATTTTTTCAAAACCACTTTTCTGTCCATTATGTCCACCTGTATGGCTAATAGTAATTTTCTAATATATATATACGTATTTCTTTCTTCCATTTTGTTGTTGTTGACATTTTCAGTTGTTCTTGAATAGATTACATTTCTGGTCACGCATTGGTTCTACTTGTAAATATTCACAAAACACTTCATTAGGTACTTGGATACAAACATTTGAATTAGATTTTTGTTTTTTGCCAAATGTTGCTCACATTTTAGTGACACTGTCAGTGAGATATTTTTAACAATACATCGATTGGTGTTACTGCTCTGCAAATCTTATCGAAAAACAAAATAACTAATTGCTGTATATTTGTAGTTGATGGCCATTAGTTTGTACATGTGCAATTAATGTTGTGTCATTGAGTGTAAAAAATGTGTTTTATATTTACAGTTACTTATTATATTACATGTGAAATTTCATTTGATAAAATAAACCTTAAAAACATGAAAGATAAGAGACTGGATCTTGGTGATGGTGATAGTATAAGAGGAGGCCTTGCAGACAGAAGGAGAAAGGAAACATTTTCGGACGAGGAGCTATGATGGCAAACTGGTGGTGTGTGTGTGTATCTGTGTAAGCTGGGGGTCATAGAGCACGTATTTTAGGCGGCAAGGAAAATGCCTGCAGGCCTATCTTTGTATGTGCGCGCCCATCCTAATTGTGAGTGCAAGGTGAGGGGTGAGATCTAGGCACAAAAACTGCAGATAGAGACGGCTAGTCATAGGCGCGCTGCACTTGATGGTTGTGTATGTATGTACTGCATGTGTGCGTGTGTGTGTGTGTCTTGGTATTTTAATAGCCACGGTCAGAGAGCCTCTGTCAGATGGTCAGCTAATTGGCCGTCTCACAAGTACAGAGGAGGCTGCTGGCAAATTGGCAAAAAGGCCAAGCAGCTTCAATCTGATGGCAAACTCCTCTCTTGTCACGATGCTGTCCATTAAACAACAGCTTAAGTCAGGGAAATGGAACACAAATAAAAGAAAGGGGGAAAAAAACAGAATACAAAACAGAAGGGGCCAAAATAGTTCTGTAATTGTCCTTTGGAGACTCACTCGAGCCGCGTGGAGCGAGACAGCACGGATCATGCTGGGTTTAGCGTAAATAAAAATTTAGGGTAAAAGTTGCCAACTTATTGGGCTCTTTTTATTCCCTTTTTACAAGTGTGTGTGTGTTTCCCTTTTACACGAACCTCATGTATTTTAATCCATGTAAAATCCCAACTGGGTTCCAATTAGGAACAGGTTTCCCAGCGCCCGCCCGGAGGGAAAACTGCTAATTATGCTGTAGGCTGTGGTCGGGACTTGTGAGTGAGTGTTTGTGTATTTGGGTGTGTGGTTTCAAGGGGGCTTTACTACACTACAGTCTATGATTTTCTTTGTTATCTCTCTTGTAGTGTTTACAGTGCTGACATTGCGAACCCTATCAAACGTGTCTGCATAATTAGACATCATGCACTCACTTGTTTCTCATGAGTACGCTGCCAAATTGTGTTGTGAGTTTGAAGTATTTTTTAGTCTTCATCTGCCCAAATATTTCATGCTTGGGCGTGTGATGAGGTCATGTTATTTTTATATATAGGTTGGTACAATTGACAATGCGGTTGGTTAGTAGCTACTGCAGAAAAACAATTGCAATGCATTTTTGACTTCCAATAAAGCGGAATTGACCGATGCTATGAGTTAGAATGCAAATGAGAAAATCATATTATTAGGAAATATTGTTTGGTAAATATAATACTTTTTTACAAGACAAAATTTGTTATGAGAAATACGTACATTGAATTTATGGTAGAAGAAAAAGTTGCAATTTATGCAAAATGGTAGGAAAAGGATGTTGGGACATATTTTAGAGAATAAAGGAAATTTAGAATGTTACAAGAATGTGTTATATTACATGAAAAATAAGTCACAGCATTATGAAAATAAAAATAAAATAATAAATATGACTTTCATCATATGACAACAATGACTTTCATCTCATACAGTTGTGAATTGTAAAATCAAAACGTCTTTTGCTTCCATTGTGGCCCTAATTCTTCTCTCACACGTACGTTGATTTGTTTGTGTACATGTGCGCACAGGTGTGTGTCCATGCTATTTTGAGTGTGACAGGTAAGCATGCCCTAATGCTCCTTAACTCCCCACTCGCGTTCTCTAACCTTGAGAAGCGAGAGTGACGCTGATTTAGTGGACGGCGCGGCTCTTGGCAGCAACAAAACGGGCCAAAATGTTGAAAAATGTCCCTTCTGATAAAATGGATGACGCTTACCACAGTCAGTTGGTATCAATGCTTTGTTTTGCAAGGCTGAGCTGACAAGAAAGGCCAAGAAAATGTTGATTTTTATTTTTTGCTGCTTTGCTTGTATGGTTTAGGGCAGTTTGAAAAGCTTGCCGCAGCCCTATATTTATTTTCAGCGCCTGAGTGTTTTTTGAGGGGCATGCTCGGGCCTCCCTCGCTGCGTATTCATGAACTTATTGTGCCTGCCGCTATTTCCATATCATGTATCCCCACAGAGGGAATCAGACGTGCAATATTTACAGCATTTTTTTTTTTCTTCATAGAAATTAAAGGACGGGGAGGCCTGAGAGGGGCGCGGGGAGGATCTTTCGAGACGGCAAAGCGGCATAATTGTTTTGCTATCCAATCTGGTGTTGTACGACATATAATGTATGGGTATTTCATACAGCCTCCAGACTGCCAAAGATGTTTTCAATTTGGCACGGCCTGCGATCATGATATCACAGAGAAAAAGAACCAACAAAAAAAAAAAGACGGACAAAGTGGCGAGAGGGCGATCATTCCACCAAATTCAAAGTCTTCTTTTTTTTTTCTCCTTCAAAACTCTCTCTCTCTTTCGCTCCCCGTCGTTCGCTCTCTCTCTCCTCTCTCAGTGGGACGAACAATCCCACAGTTGCTGAGGCACTGAAAAAGCAATCTGCGGAATACCCCAGGGTCATGTCTGTGGCCGGATGATTTGTGTGAAATGTCATACATTAAATATAAGTTTAACATTCAGCCCGCTACACTGTAAAACTGCCCTGTCGTTGCCACAGTCCGCCATTTCCCTCTGTGCAGGGAGGCTCCGGGTTCAGAAAAGCGGTCACAAAGGAGTCGGACACACACGCGCGCGCATGTACACACGCATACACGCCACCCCCTGTGTCTGCCCAATCTAGGAAAAAAGAACGCAGCGTGGACGGCAGGGAGTTGTGAACTCATTCGAGCCACAGCTGCATTTCATTTGCGGATGGAAGACGGTTTTGGGGGTGAAAAAAAAAAATACATCAATATAATTTCTCCTCCAAAATTAATCAATCTTGTATTTTTCCCAAGGAGGTTTTTGGTTTGACGGCTGAGGTGGATGCAAGAGGTAAGATGGGCAGACAGACGCAGAGAGAGAGACAGTTTATCTAGAGGCATACATTGGATTTGCTGCCACACCAAAATGAGAAAGTAAAAGAGGTGGGTTGTAACTAATTCATAAAGTTTGAGGAAGATAGTAGCAGCTGAGAGAAAGAAAGAGGCGAGAGACAGAAGGGAAAAAGGTGTCTTGTGGGACTTGAGTGAGGCAGTCATCCCAGAGAAAGAAGGGGAAAGACGGTGTCCATCCAAGCAGATGAGACAGACATGACAGAGAGGGTGCAAAGGATGTCATCCACAGCAGATGGACAATTGATGACTTTTCTCTTTGTCTTTTTTACTCATTTCTCTTCTTGTTTGTTTGCCTGAAGAGTTTCTAGAAAGTTACATTGTGAATCAGTCCGTCAAACAGGATAGGTGGATGATTATTTTTTAGCAAGAATATTGGCGCTATGGCAAAATATTGTGGGTTTATATCATATTCCATGTTACATCGCACCTTGGTTCTTTTAAGTGTGGCAAATACGAAAACACGTTTGCAATCTTCTGTGATGAAGCCGAGTCAGACACGAGTGGATGTTCATGAATGTAATCACCTTCTGGCTTTTCCCCCAAATCTTATCTACTTGGCACAGTTTGATTCTATTTGCTATGTTTGACAACATTTGCATCCCAAAAAGCATCCAAATTCAACTTTTTTTTTTTTTTTGCCATGAAAGAGCGAGATTTATCAATTTTACCTTGAAGGTGTTGCACTCACCGCCGCATTTGTAAGCAAGCCGGGACCCTTTGAAGACAAACACGGCATCGTACAATCTGCGCAGACCCCTCCCTGCATTCCACCCCCCCTGTCTACTTCAAAGCTGAATGTCTGAGATGAAGGTTTGCAAAGAATTGGAAAACAAATTGTTCATTTGTATCTGGGAGGAGACCAGACACTCGAGCAAATTCTCGCCGCGTGTTCTATTTACACTTGCTGCAGGTACGTATGTGTGAATGGCACACTGATCATCGCCATCAGCGCCAGTCCATATTCATAAAGAAACGTGTAAACAGTCAAATAAAATGTAGGTGTTCGTGAGAAAACATTGATTCATGTCGATTTTTCTTTTTCCCGAAAGTGCAACTGAGTTTGGTGTCGCACAACATCCTGGAGGTGCACTGTTGATTTTGGAGAAAATACCAAAATACGGTAACAGCCTGTAAAGCAATGGGTTCTGCCTAATGCAACATAACCTTATAAGCAACATATCCTTATAAGATTGATACAATTATTCGAAATCACGACCATCCTGGAATATAAGTGAACATGATGTGCAGGAGGTTGTATCTTATATAAATTGCTTATCCCTTTTTATACCTACCGCTACGTAGGTTACATCACTCTGTGAACTCTGTGTCATATAGAAAAAGCCTGTTGCCCTGTTGAAAAAAAGAAGATTCTATTATCCTTGACTTTGTAGCCAACAATAAATAGATGTGTTAAAGAAAAAAAAAAAGAAGCACTTCGACAACGACGGGCGTAATTGTCGATACGCTGTTTGGAAAGGTGTTTTTTTTTTTTTTGGAACGCGCCAAATTCCAACAATCTCGAGATGAGTGCATGCTTGAAGTCTGTGCTGCATCAATCTTCATCTTGCCAGCGTTTGATTGATAAAAGAAAGTCGACGTGTCCCGACAAAATTGCAGGCGAACAGCCGCTTCTCTTTATTCTAGGCCGCCTCTCAACTGAAGGTACGCGGTATCTCGGGAGTTAACGCCCAAAGTGCTTGGTGTCAGCTCACATGGGGATTGAGCACTTTTGATTCTGCAACTTAAGAATTTGAACGGTAGGATACACGACGCTACTCTATGTAGCGCTGCACATGGAACTGTCATTTGTTATGAGCTTCAGATGAGGAAGAAATAGGTAGACGGGTGAAGGCCAGACTGCAGTTCTGCGGCCATTATCCCCAGGCAAGCAAATCAAGGCAGCAAATCAGGAACAATGGAGGCCCCAAATAGCAGTGGGGATCAAAGCAGCGCTAACTGGCCATTGCAATCCAATTGAAATGTTCACTTTGCATCTCTCCAAAGGTAATGGATGTGAAGAGGGGAAGGTGAAAAGAAAAGGCTGCCCGCTCACATTTGACGCAAAATTATGGAAGAGACGACGAGAAAAAAGGAGGAAAGAAATGCATGTGACAGCCTTGGCTTTCTCAAGTCATCTACTGCAGAACCTTGGTAATGTCCCATGGTTATGTTTTCTTTTTTTACTTTGAATTTGCCAAGATCCATTTTCTCACTGCCTTTTTTCGCCCTCTTCCTTTGAACCTTCCAACAGTAACATTACGATGATATATGAGATATTATAGCCCTTGTGCATGTGGCGCGGGACTTTCTCTTCAAGTGGGCCGTCTCTCTCGCTCTCGCTCTCGCTCTCCCCCGCTCTCTTCCGCCTTCCTCTTTCTGTCTCCGCATTACTTCCATCTCCTCATTTGAATGTGTTGATCACCTGGGGAGATGCTGCATTAATGCTGAGCCCGGCAAAAAGCAGAATCTCCCTCTTTATTTATCTGTGCTATTCCTCCCAATCTTTCCAGCACATTTCACTCAATCACGCAACTCAGGCCGTTCCATTAGCCACACAGGGGCGTTTTACCCCATTGAGCACAACACGCCCTGCACTTCTATGAATATAGATTCCCCTAAATTATGTATAATGGGAGTGCTTGGATTTTTCTGCATTTTTACTAAGAGCATTTGAGGATGTTTGGAGTTGTTTCGGACCACTTTTCTAAGTGCTTCTTGAAATTCCTAGTGTGTGCAACTGTTTGGTGATGGCACATTTGCATCTTTGTTTTCCCAAGTTTTCTGGTGGCAAATTGTGAACTGTTGACGTTTATTGTCAACTAAAGTTGGTGCAGTGTCACAGTATTGTGATGAGATGGAATGGTTTTTTTTTTTTATAAGCCTGACTGAACTGATAATACTGGCAGAACTCAGTCTTTAGGGGGGCACATAAAATGCACGTGTGTGCCCAATTATATTATCATTGCTAATAAATATAACTAATTTAATTTTAATACATATTATTAAACTCATGAAATATGTTAACTTGTGTTTTTCCGTGCTCGACTCACTCGTCGCTCCCACCCCATCGTTCGCTAACATGAAACGAGGTTTGTGATTGTCATCAAACTTTTATCAGTCATCTAATAATCTAATATAAGAATCACTTGAAAATCACAATCATGCCATTTTATCTACAATCCCTGAAGCCTCTTTGCGCCGTCACCTCCAGACACATCGAAATCCATTATCACCTCCCGCTTGATAACATTATTGTTTGCCAGCCAATAAGATATAACATGCTGTTCCAGGATGATGTCTAGATCATTGAACTGTTGGTTGCAGTGACTAATTGGACAGTCGGTAATTTCAAATGAAAGTTGGCAGTTTGGTGTCCATGTTGCTCGGCAGGAGGGAAGTACACACAGTGCAGCAATAGCAACAGCAGTGCTACAATTCTTTATAATCACATCCAATTCAACATCCTCATTACCATGTCCAAGCCACTGCTAGCTTCAAAAAAGGCTTTCAGAACTATTTCGCCATATTTTGGGGTGATTATGTTTAGTCCTAGGCTGGGAATATAATTGCCAATGGGGCTTTGCTGGTAGCTAACTTTCTGTAACTTTGTGAAAGCAAAATCTCATTGATGCTGTCCCATTCGGTACGTACTGTGCAAAAGTATTTTAAGCAATGCAACACACATGATGTTCATGTTGAATCACTTTATAGTGCAGGTGGCTGGGTCAGTTTAAAAAAAAAAAAAAAAAAATTCCACTCAGATATTTTTACAATATTTTTACGCAACTCAGCAGCACAAACAGACGGATGGATGGATTGGTCAGATAGATAGGTCGGTGAATATAATTTAGTAGCCTAGAAGATAAATGAAATATATATTAATTTGAAGCTTATAGTCCAGAATTTACGGTCGTTGATTTTGTCATTCTGTCGATGATGCAAACTTAGCAAACTAGAGTACGTCACACAGTTGTGTTGAAGGTGCTACTGGGTTTGTCACTGCATGCTGTCAGGGCGTAATGGACGTGTCAGCAGAAGGAGAGGAGTCGCTCTTCCTGGGTCACGCTGCCCTTCAAGTTACAGCGACATGCAAAAAAGTATCCAGAAACCATAGCAACTGATTCTGTCTGTCTGTCTGTCTGTCTGTCTGTCTGTCTGTGAGTGCATGGATTGATCTATAATGTTGCACTATGTGTGAAAATGTAGGTCCTAACATCTAATCTGCTCCAGTTCACATGTAATTGTATAATGACTCTGATACAATTGTTAGTTTCACTTTAGAGATTTTCAGCTGATGGAAATATATATGGCCTGTGATTCAGATGGATTGCTTTCATAAAACCAGCCAAATATAGAAAGTCTTCCAGTAAGTGTATAGTACACACACACACACACACACACATTTACAAATAACCAATACAACCGACACTTGCACATAGATGCACAAACACTTGTTATTGATCTCCAGCTTAGCTCATGCCAGCAGGTAGCCCAAGTTGCTGGTTATTCTGAGGAATTGCTTTCAGTAGCTACACGCACGCACACACACACAGGCACACACACACACACACACACACACACAAAAGCAACTCACATTATATGATCGTTTTCAGTGCAAATATATACTGTTAAGATACATCGCCTCCTCTTCACAGATCAAGGGTTGCGTTGTTGATATCACACACATGCGCATGCAGCTTCCCTCATCTATGTCCATCTTCGCTAAAATTGCATCATTAAAAAAAAAAACATCTATTGAGACCATGTTTTGCATCTTTTAGGAGCTCAAGGCTTATGTGTACATTACAAATTTAGACAGCTTGGTATGAGCTTTCATTTTTTGATGTATCACTTCTCATATAAAATATTTCAGTTGCACTTTTAACCCTGCGCAGTTAATTCAGATATGTGTTTCTTCTGTAAATGCATGATAGATAAATTATTGATTGCTGAAAACATGCACATGTGCAAAGACTGTAACTTGTCAGTTTTGGGCTCTATTTACAGACAGCGCAAGTGGGAATGCTATCTTGTTTTTTGTGCAGGTGCGTTAGGTATTCCGACGTAGGGGTTGCGGACCCGCAAGCTAGCCGGTGACTAGCAGCTCTCATCACAGCATGGAAAAGCTCTGTGGGGTATATTTCAGCCACCGGAGCCTTTGAGTAGATTTACTTTCATGGCACGAACATGAGAAAGATTCTTGACATAAGAACGTATTCGATTCACAGTTGTCATTTGAGTTGGACGTGGTGTAAGCACATTCAGCGGAAACGTTGAATTTTGTTGGTGGTGGATTTAAAAAAATAATGATGAACCAGTTTTACTTCCATCTTGTTTGTTTAAAATCACCGTCAGTCCTATTTTGATTTCCTCCCCAAAAGACAAATGTAGGAATCTACTGGAATTATTAGAATAAGAGCCTGCACTCTGCCATACTGTCGTTTGAATATTTAGCATCTCCGGCTGTGTCTAGGAATTGCCTTATTCAAAGCAATACAAATTCAATATGTAAAAGCAACATTCATTACAATGGAATGTTTCTTATTAAAGTCAGTCAAGCAGTGGACAACAAAAGGAGCTTTCACTGAAGACTGTGAAGTAGAAATAAAAAACAGAGCACCCCTCTCCTTTTCATATATAATACGTGTATGTGCAGGCTTCTCCTCTTCCAGAAGTGGCCTCTCTTGTTTTAAATGGAATGAAATTAAGATGTTTTTATAAATGGTCCAGCTCTCCACCCTTGTGAGAGGTCATAAGTCTAATGTAATTATGGTGCATAACTGTGGCAAAGGAAGCGCATGCCATGAGATGGTATGTATGCACATACAAGCTGTAAACTGCAACTTTCTCTCCCCTAAGCAGAATGTTGACTGGATCAATATGTTTAGTTGAAGATTATAAAGCATACCCGTTGGAGACTTTATTTAGACTTACCTCTGTGTGACCTCCTCATGCTCAGCCTTGACTCTGACTGCATTCAAAGTGCAGACAAGCCTTTTACCACAACCAGGTGGCATTGCAAAGTGGTGAGGTGACTAAAAAAGAAAAAAAAAAAAAAAAGGAAAAAAACATAACGTATTAATGGTTGTGAAAGGCTATATTCTTTCTCTTTTCTTCCCACATTCTTAATAATAATGCCTGCTTGATGAGGCCTTGCGAAATTTACAGGCCCACAAAAAATTGTCGCGTTCCAAATTATTTCACCAGAGGGGCTGTGACTGTACTGTCTGTGCCAAAAATAATTATTTAAACAACAATAACATTGAGTTAAAAAATGATGTGTGCTAAATCTGAATTGCAGGAATAATAATTATTTTTCTGTTTGCATTGTATGATTGTTATTCCTGATGCAATACTGGCTCATTTATCTAATTGAGGCAACCAAAATATTTGTGCAGTGTGATGCAGTCGTCACAGTAATCTAGATGTTAAATTCATACTAACAGGTGATTGGCAATGGCTTTTGCAGTGAGGCGCAGATAGCGCTCCCTAAATTGTGTCTCAAAATCCAACAATACATATCTGAAAATGAAAAGTTTGTGTGCGCATGTGTGTTTTGTGAGACTAGTTTGTCATGCTGGTCTGTCTATTTTCTTGCATTCATACATTGGTTGATTTTTATACAAAACACATAGGACCAAAAATGTACCAAATCAATGCAGTGTTAAATGCACACACAGGTGTGTATTTCCAGGCTGGGAATAAAACTCTCCGGACATTTAATCTACAGGGAATTTCACACTAGTCATCATGCTTGTCATCAAAGGTTTCTAGCATAAAATACAGCGTTCATGGGCTAAAGTTCAGAACGGGTTCACTACTGGAACCCCGGTGTGTGCTGAAGGTTGGAAGTCCTTTAACCATGCTCTTCTTTTTTTTTTTTTTTAGCTCTATGTGCTTGAGAAAATCTAATAGGTTATATACGCGTTGTGTGCTGAGATTAAAAATTAAAGCAAATATATTGTAATTTTTTTATGATATTTTGTGGAAGTTTGCTGCAAAAAAATTCGTATTAATCGTGCATACATACATACATTGTTATATTCAGTTGTGATCTGGCTCTTACTAAATCAAATGTAATAAAAATGTTACCGTATCCAATCCTTTATGTTCTGCATGCATTTGAAACTTTACATTGCAGTCACACCGACACATATTCACACACTTGATCCCCGAGCTTTCGGGAGGACTGATCCACTATATCTCCAGTCGTATGTGTTCACTTAGCCAGACACAGCTGCTAGCACCATTACTATGATTTCCTGTGTGCACGTCTATCTGCCCCCACAACACACACACATCTTATGGCCATAACCAATTTGGTTTGAGCAAGACATATTTTACACACGTCGGCGTTATTCTGATGTTCAAGTACGTCCCTGTTAAATATGCCACAGGTTGTCATCTAAGTCTAATGCATATTGCAGCTTTGAAAAAGTATGACTCATTTTTTCTGTGAGAAAAAATAATAATAAAAGGGACAGGAAGGAAGTCATAACTTTAAGTGTCTGGACAAAAGGAAAGCGTGTTGCGTTGGGCATTAATTCAAGAAAGCATTGACTAATGTTTTCTGTTCATCGCGACTCCAAAGCTTTTTAAAATCGAGGCCTTAACGTTTGTGACAAAGTGTTCGATCGGCTTTTTTTGTTGTATTTCTTGCATTGTAAATGAGAGTCTGTCCCTGAAATGTGTTTGCCTGCCTCACCTGACCCACTTTTTGTGTGCATCTCTGTGTGCGTGCGTGCGTGCGCGTGTGTTTGTGTGTCCCTCTTTTCTCGGGAGGTTGTAAATGTAATCTCAGACACATGTTACTTGGCCCGATGTTTTTCAGATTGATGTCGGTTGCGATTAGCATATCTCCTGCCAAGACACAGGAGAGCTCTGTAAGAGTGCCAGGCCTCCGTGTATACGCAAACAGTTAGGTAAACAGAGCTAGGCTGCCATTTTGAAAAAATTCTCAATCATTATTTGATGCTGGGATTTATTTTCAAAACAGCCTGTAAGTAAACTGAGGAAAGGAGAGCAAATTTGACTGACAAGCTCTGTAACTAATTTCCACCACAAGACGGTCCACTGATAGCCTTTTTCTAACAGATTTTAGCACTCACCCGTCCCACTCATCTGGTTCTTAGAATACTGTGCATCTGTGACCTACGCTATGCACTCAGTTTCATTTTTAGCTATTTTGCACAGGGCGAGTACTCTCGTGTAAGACAGCAACAACAAAGCTCTTTTTAGTGAGATGGGGAATCTATTGCTCTGTCTTTTTTTTAGTCCCAAATGTCTTTGACATAATAATGCTACATAGAGGAATTATCCTTTATATAGTCTGTAGCTTGTTATTGTTCTTTAACAGCAAACTAGTTGAAACTGAATCAATAGCGCCTTTGCAGGTTGCAAACATGTAACATATTCAATTTTTCCTCAAATGTTTTTAAGAGCATTAACCGATTCCAAACACATTTTTGATGACAAATGAATAATTCAATATTTTATTGCATCAGTCCCACTACAAAATGCACACCTCTCTGTTAACAGCATACCAACATAGTCAATAATTTAGTAAATATTGTATTAGCTTCCATAATCTTTTCCTTAAACATAATGTTTTTAAATAATTCATTAATCACAGGAATTTATTACATAATCATAGTTTTCAAATGGTTTCTGGTTGATCAAAAACGGTCAGACTTTTACAGTACGAATATGGCCTTTTATTTAAATGATTATGCCCTTAGCATGCAAACAAAACCCTTGCAAAATTCTTCCAACATGCTTCATGCGAGAGTCATATTTTTTTCCCTCTTACTCATCATCCCCACACATCTCTGACCAAATGCAGCCCACCACAGTTTACCCAGGAGAGTGGCAGGCTAACGCTAACATGAGTAGCACAGTATGTGTGTGTGTGTTTGAGAAGCAAAAGTCAGATAGAAGTAGTTTTAAAAAAAAAAAGAAGGCGCGGGGATAACAAACAACAGGAAAGTTAGTGACCAAACAGCGGGTGACAGAAGGGGATAGGAAGACGGATGCGGCCGAGTGGGGGGGCACCCGGATGAGAATTGGGATGAGAATATATATGCGGTGGCCAGTGTTGTGAGACAAGGCAGGTTGCTGTCACTTTAAAAATGACTGTAATAAAAGTGACCGTCGGAAGATGGATCTGGTGATTTTGGCTTGCTAATCAGTCATCTGTGAAGAGGAGCATAGCCCAGATTCAGCAGTCGCCTGACACCTCTTGATTGATGTCTGCGCCTCATAAAAAAAAAAAGTCGTATTAAATTAGGTGGAATGTCCCAAAAGTAGCCAACATTGGTTGACCAATATTTCTTTGCTCGTAGTCGTATGATACTATATTACAAAAGTCAATCAGCCTTGTTCTCACACTGCTTGATTACCTTTGCTCATACGACAGGTTAGCATCGACCAATGCAAAGGAGGAATGACAGGAAGTGCGTGACTTCAAACCTCCTTTTAGCCTTGTGACATGGAAAAAAATATATATAATGACCCTGCAGCTGAATCTCATATCGCCTCATCTCGCCTTCTCTCGCACACGCACATGCACACGCGGATTGCCTGCAATAATAATAACCCCACAGACAACAGCTTCAGCCACCTCCCTCCCTCCCTCCCTCCCTCCCATCCCCTCACCCCCTCCTTCTCCCACATACAATCAAACAAAGCCTCTTTCTTACCTTGCGCATGACCAATCCTTCCATCTCCCCCCAACAACAACCACCTCCACCTTTTTTCTCCCCCCCAACCCAAGTCTTCCACCATGCTATCTGTGCATGCTCTTTCCCACTTAACAGCAACACCTCACACTTCTCCAGACCATCCCACAGCCTGCAGTGTGGCATTCACACACACACCCCAAATAAATGCAGCCCCGGTTTGTCGTTTTCCCATCCATCCCATGCCTCTCCCTCTCTCTCCACTTCTCTCCCCACGCTCCTGGCTGGTGCTGGTGAAATATCGGGGCAAACGGATTCCAGCCCCCCCCCCTTTGGCTCAGAGGGGTTGTTCAGTGCTATTTGGCCCTGGGGTGCATTTCAACGCTTCTGATGTGAGAGAGGGACCAAGAATGAAATACACAGAGAGAGAGATAGAGAGAGAGAGAGGCAGCCTGCCAGGGTCAGACGGCAACTTTGAAAACTGCAGGCTTTTGGAGCGGTGGGCGTTGAACCAGCAACTTGGGTTGTGCTCTTTGGTAGCTTTTTTAAACACTCCAGATAATTCCCGTTTGCAAAGGTGACCATGCACCATGACAGGTGCATCTTGGAATCGTACTAAGCGAGTACGAAGGCAGAATGTGGGTGCGTGATGTTTTTTTCCTCAGAAAATAGATTCACGCCTGGAGTCTACGTGCTCTTGCCTAAATTTTACATTTTTTATTTTAGGTTTTTAAATATGTGGAAATGTGTGTATTTTCGTGCCAGTCCTCCTTTAAAGCAGTGATCAATATTATCCCTGTTTATACATGTTTGTTTACAATGTCACATTTTACAGCAGTGTTGTCGTCAAATAAATTCCTCAGTCTCAACTGGACTGATTATGTATTAAATGTATTTTTAAATTTTTTTTCCTTTCTTCCATGCCTTTTGT